>NW_024581137.1:34890830-35137524 GCF_017639235.1 Corvus kubaryi
CCCCCCCCAGCACATTCACTGACAAACTGGGGGGAAGGGATGCCATCCAGAGGGACCTTCTCTGGATTGAGAGTTGGGTCTGTGCAAGTCTCATGAAGTTCAAGAAAGCCAAGTGCAAGGTTCTGCAGTGGGGTAGAGGCAATGCCAAGCACAAATGCAGGCTGGGAGGAGACTGAATTAAGACTGGATTCCTGAGGAGAAAGACCTGGGGGTGTCTGTTGATGAAAAACTCAATTATGACTTGTCAACGTGCGCTTGCAGCCCAGAAGGCCAGCTACATCCCTGGCTGCATCAAAAGAGGAATGGCCAGCAGGTTGAGGAAGGTGATTCTGCCTCCCTAGTCTGCTCTTGTGAGACCCCACCTGCAGTGGAGCTGCATCCAGCTCTGGGGCCCTCAACACAAGAAAAGCATGGACCTGTTGGAGCAAGTCCAGAGAAGGGCCACTAAGTTGATCACAGGGCTAGAGCACGTCTCCTATGGAGACAGGCTGAGAGAGTTGGGACTTTTCAGCCTGGAGAAGAGAAGGTTCTGGTGAGACTCTATAAGCAGCCTTCCAGTACCTAAAGAGCCACACAAGAGAGCTGAAGAAGGGCTTTTCAGAAAGGCACATAGTGATAGGACAAGGGGGAATGGCATTAGGCTGAAGGAGAGTAGGTTTAAATTGGATAATAGGAAAATATTCTCTACTGTGAGGGTGGTGAGACACTGGAACAGGCTGCCTCGAGAAGTTGTGGATGGCCTGTCTCTGGAAGTGTTCAAGGCCAGGTTGGATGCGGCACTGATTAACCTTGTCCAGTGAAAGGTGTCTCTGCCCATGGCAGAGGGATTGGAACTAAATGATCTTTAAGGTCTCTTCCATACAAAATCACTCAATGTATCTGTGATTCTAAATTACGTTTCTTTAGAATGAACAACAAATTTATTTCGGGAGTAATATTTAGTTCTTAAAAATTATTTCGCTGGTGAAGTATTTTGGTTCAACTTAACTTTCTTCTTATAGTTACTTTATTTCTTAAATTATGACCTTAGGTTTTGCTCTACTTGGCACTGATAGGCCATTTACTATTGGTCTTGAGCTGGCGTGCATCCGTCACGTTATAATGAATAGATGTGACTGTGTTCTCTTCACTTGATCTATGTCCATGTCCTCCCACTTCCAACACCACAACTCTGCCTCCACATCCTTTATCAGGCAAGAAGCAAAGTAGTCTTTAATGCACACAGGATAGCCTGTGTTGACTGGCTCTCCTGGGGTAAACACCTCCATGAAGACACTAATTTAAGTCTTCTTCCTCCAGGTGCTTTACCTGGTGTTTTCAGGAACTGTCTCTCTGACATAGCTGCTATTCCATCAAATCCTGTTGAGATTAGATACCAGTTCAGGAATTTTTGGGAGTAGACTCAGTCACATGGAAAAAGCCATTGCACAATGGTGTCACAGTTTAATGAAAATACGATGGTCTACGATGCATGTGAGGATAAGCCCACTGCAGGTGTTCAAGTGCTCTGGCACACTGTGTCTAGATCCCACAGTCACTTTTGTACAGTGTAAATCTGGTCTTTGCCCTCTCTACAGTTACCTGAAAGGGGGTTGTATTAGGTGGGATTCTGTCTCTTCTCTCAAGTAACAAATGATAGGACAAGAGGAAACGGCCTCAAGTTGCACCGGGAAAGTTTTAGATTGAGTCTTAGGAAAAATTTCTTCAAAAAGGGTTGTCAAGCCCAAGAACAGACTGCCCAAGGAAGTGGCTGTGTCACCACTGCTGGAGGCGTTTAAAAGACATGTAGACATGGCACCTGGGCACATGGACTAATGGTGGATTTGGCAGTGCTGGGTTAAACCGTTGGACTCAATGATCTTAGAGGCCTTTTTCAATCTGAATAGTTCTGAGATTCTATGATCTCTCATCTCCTCCTTCTTTTGTCTGCTGGCACCAGTAGTCACATGGCTCATGTGAACAAGGTCACAGAGGTGTGAAAGCTGAAAACTGCTACTGGTGTGCTGGGTTAGATGTCCAGGGCTCTCTAATGAGCCTGATTTTATTTCAAAAGAGCCCTTTAGTGGCCTTACTCTGCCAGACCAAGTAACTTCAATTCTTTAGTAACATGGCACAAGGGGTATCTCTGGACTATGAAGTTCAGACACCTCCATTCATGTCAGACCACTATAACACTTTAGGAAAATCTCTGAGGCCTGTGTTGAAGAAGGAAGAAAGGAGCCGGGGTGTGTCATGAGGAGGGAAGCTCCGCTAAAAGGAGGTTGGATGCAGCTCCTGATGCCTGTGTGCAATTTTGCTGCAATTTGCCTTTTGAGCTATGAGGGTATGCTTGTGATGTGCCCTTGAAGGCCATGACAGCAGCTGTCTTCAGCCTCTAATGATGGTCACCACAGATGAGATGAGGCTGTTTGATTGACTAGATAATAAATACACAGACATTTGTGCCTGAACTTTCCAAGGCAGCAAACTTCAAAAGGCCAAATTTGAAGCAACTGGACTAGTAAGTATTTCCTAGCAGAGATTTTTTTCTCTGTTTTTAGACTTTAATGGAACTGAAGTCCAAACTGCTGTGCTTCAACATGAACAAATTTACTACTAGCACAGCTGCTGTTGGGATGTATGTATTCTTAGACTGATTTTTAAAAACAAATGCAATGTTTTGTAGCTGTGACTGCTGGTACCTTAATGTACCTTCAAAGGCAAATAACCTGTCTATCTTCAAGAAGAAAAAATTATCACACACATAAAGGTCTCTATTAGTGTTTGGTTTGCTGTTTTTCTTATGAATTTTGTAATTTTTCTCCTTTTCATCATATAAAATTGTGATAAATGAGAATGAAGCATATGGTTTTCCTCTGTATATGATGAATATTAGCAAAGTAAAGTACAAAGCATCAGTCTCACAGGTAATGGGCTAGTGAAAATCACAAGGATTTAAATAAGGAACTAGTTACAGCAGATATAGTAGACTGGAATATTTTCCTGTTTATCTCCAGACATGAATAATTTAACACAAATCACAGGAGCTATTCTGGTTTTTAAGTCATGTTATGAAGATCTAGATGTCATCCAGCACCAAGATATAATGATAGTTAGAAGCACTTGCAGTAATGAAAACTAGAGAATACTCTTTTGTTGTAAAAATACATAGTTTTCCTCTGTGACTCTGTTCTTTGCAAAACATTTAAAGAAATTATGTTTGTGCCACTTTGCTGGTTTTAGAGCTTCAATGTCAGAGAAAAATGCATTTTGTAGAAGAAAGGACTGACTGAGCCTCTGGCCAGGTAAATCATGAAACTCAGAGTAGCCCCAAACAGTTAATTTATTTAATTCTTATTTAATTCTCCTGTCAAACACGATGATTTCTACCTTTGATTCCATTTTACAGGGTTTCTGGAAGAATTCCCTTTCCTGACGTGCAGAGATGTACATAAAATATATCTGCACAACTTCACCACTTTTAATCTTGCCATAATGTATTCCTAATAGCAAAGTGCTGTTAGGAGAGGCTGTGTAGTTAGCAGCAGCATCACACGGCATCTGTACTGCTAAAGAAAAGAATTCATATGAACTACAGCTTGAAATACTTTAACAGTGAAGTTTTTGGGGTTTTTTTTTGAAAACTGACCACAGCTGCACAGGGACAAAGAGGGAGAAAGTGATGAAAGTAATACAACATTTGCTGCTTTGTAATAGGTGAATTACAGGAAAGTGTCCAGGGATGAAAACTTAGAAATGTGGAATGATAAGGCTTAGAGGGATCTCAAAGGGTCAGCTGGTGCTGCAGCTGTATCTATGTCATTCTTGGCAAGTATTTGAGAAAAAAGCTCAAGTCTCATGAGTGATAAGAGAAGAAGACATAAAAATTAGATTTCCCTACCTCTTCAAGAAATATCTTCCAGGGTTTCACTAGACTTAGCACTGGATTTTTAAAATTTCTTTTTAAAATCAGTGTTTCTTGCTCAGTCTCCCATCACTGTGGACTTTGAGACCAAATCTTTCCTTTACTCTCTCACTATGCTCCTGTGAATATTGTCCAGTTGGTCCAGACCTTTCTTGAAGTACAGTGCCTCAGACTGAACTCAACTCTTCAAAGGAGACCTTATCAGCCCTGAGCAGAGCAAAGTCACTGACTTTTGTGCTTTGCTGGCTCAACTTATGTGTTTCATTTTAGGGTGGTTTTTGCATTTTCTTAGTATTTTTAATTTTTATTCAGCTTTCCACTTTTAAAAAATCTCCCTTCTTTTTTTCTGTGTAACAGAAAAAATTTTGGTTCTTCTCCAGTTGCTTTTTCTGGATCAAATGAAGTACTTCATTGTCCCTGCACCACGACTTGCCAGAGCTTTACCTCCAAATTTTAAGGATATGATTAACTCTAATTTTCACAGCGACTGGCGCTGTTCTCAAAGTGGTCATGTCTTCGAATCCTAACCACTAGTGATGACATTAAAGCTATCTGAATGCAGCTGAGACCTCTGCAGGACTTCACTCTGTGGATACAAAAATGCTGCCAGCAAGGATTTTCTTGCTAAGTTTTCTAAGTCCATGAGAGACTTTTCTCTCTCACAGAAGAGGTCGCTGAGTTCTGTAAACAATGAAACACCTGCAACCTTGAGAAGCCTCGTTCATGGTATAGTAGGAAAATATTTTGACAATGGATGTTTTAGGATTTTAGCCAGTCACCCCCAAGGGGTGGTTGATCCTTGTCCAATTAGACCATGAAGAAAAAAGTCTATAAAAGAGTTTAAAATAATTAAACAAATCAATCTTGCTGCACAGTTCCTGCCTGCTGGATCTTCTCTCCTCCCTCCTACGGCTGCAGGACACAGTGATATACCCTAGGGCATTTTAATATCACTCAATGCAGTACTCCCTTCTCACATTTTATCACTCGCTCTCAGGGGATGACTTTCCACTCACTCTCCAATAGTTTAATCTAGGCTAGCCTTACCTAGTCTGATGGTGAATTAATTAGTGCTCATTGCAATTTATTTCCTGGTTTGCTTGTTTGTTTGGGTTATGGTTGGTTTTTGTTTTGTTTTTGTCTGTTCTTTGTTTTTTCCTGAAGAGTTACAAACAGTGTTGGATTATGACTGGCATTTTTTCAGGTTAACTGAAGTTTAGCTACCGGGGTTTTTGATTCTCTGGTTCTTCCTTTCAAATTTTTTTAAGACAAGTCTCTTGTGTGCTGATGAATACCACATTTCTCCTTGAATAACTAAAAACAATTGTTAGCAGTGCAGGGAATTATTATCCAACCTCTTTTACATATCGTGGGATGAAGTCATCAGAACCAGTTGAATCAAGTATATTAAATACTTGAAGATGAGGTGTTTCTTTTCTGCCACATATTAATTATGCTACCTTACTTGATAGTGCTCTTTTTAATGAAGAATATCTTAGTGAAAATAATTATCTTATTCTTCCTTTTAACTTTTTTTGTGTGTGTGTGCCTTGTGTTAATTGCAGCTCGTTCTCTTCCTTGCCTTTCCGAGTAGTTGTGCTATAACTGTGTTAATGCCTTGTAGTTCAGCCTTTCTTTTTGTTTTTGCCCTATAACTGAACCCCATGTTTGCTAATTTTTTGTCAAAATGACCTTATACTATACTTCCTATGCCCCTCCACAACTGGTAATTAACACCTGCTCTTAGTAATAATTAATTATTATTCTTGTTCCCTTCTAACTTTTTCCTTTAGCACTGACAGAAGGTGTTACAAAGAAATCCTCTGAGTTTAATGGTGTTTTCCTTTCTGAAATCTGTAATTCTGCTTTCTCTTTTATTTCTCCTACCCTAATGATTATGAACTTCATCCTTTAATTCTCACCTCATTTACCTTCTACTTTGAGAGAGGCATTTTCTGTTCTTTATCAGAACTGTACATGGCAAACTGTCCCATCTAGTTGCTCTCACCATCTATTTATCAGATTATTCCCAGTACCCTTCATGAGCTGGATGGAAAGTCTGTACTACATGTCTAGTTTGAATAATATCCACTAACATCAACATGTAACATGAGGGATGTTTCTCTAAGACCTTACAAAACAATCTTCATGCATATGATCTTCTTTATGTGTTCATCAGCATCATGAAGTGTCTATTTTTCTCTTTATTAATCACCACTGAGAAACTGTCAGCAGAACACACTCCCAACTAAATCAAAGTACTTGTATGTATCCCTGACTTAAAGGGCCAAGTCTGCTTCCTTTTCGCCTTGCCTCTAATTTCTGAGCAAGTTATTCCCTTGTGGAATAGTATTTTTTCACATAGGTCATCTCACCAATTCTCTGTCAAGCCATGGCCACGCGCAAGTTCAGGGACAAAGGACTAAACCTGCAGGAAAGCAGGAATGGCTGGCACAGGCTGAAGGCCTGTTACGAATATGTATCTTAATCCCAGGTTAGATTTTGACTCAGTCTCTCTTCCAAGTCATGATTTGGTATCTTAATTCTCTACATTTCCGGTAGAGAATTATACATTGGCACTTTAACCATGTTTACGCACTTCCCCTATTTAACAAGACTCCCAGTATAACTGTTATTCAAAAAGAAATTCATCTCTCATCTGGAAATACACTTGCACTTAATGAATAAATTATTTGCATGGATAGTTCACACATTATTTAAGGCCCGTGCAAGTCTATCTGAGATGTGCAATCATTTAAATTATAAGTAAGGGATAAAAGTGAAGTGAAACCTTATCCTTCTATTCTTAATTCCCGTAAATAAAATGTGTATCCTCTCGATCCGTGCTAAGAGATGCAGAGCAAGGTCTGCAGATTTACAGCAGGATTTTTTCTCCTTCATGAATAATAATAAAAGTATTTGTTTTACTAGTGAGCTGGTGGTTGAATGATTTTCTTGCTGATCCTTTTAAGATACGCATTTTCTTTTGGGGTTCTTCTGTCTTTTGGGGTTCTTCTTTGATAGCTGGAAGATAAAGATTCAAGATTTATTTGCAAAATTTTTGTAAAAATAGATTATTTAATCAGCCACCCACAACACATTCACAGCTGAAAGCATGATTTTGGAGTGGTGTGAAAATAGTAATAAGGAGAATTATAATAAGAAAAGAAATCACTGACAATAAAGCTCTACTAAAAAAAATCCCTAGAAGTCAAGCTACTAAGTTCGTCCTGTCATACTTCACTGCCTTTTTAGGGAGACTTAAAGTCTTTAAAGCATTTTCAAGAGTTGAAATTAAAGAGTAGGGCAGTGTCCTTCTTGATGACAGACACAGTATGTACCAAGCCACATCATACGTATGTCTCCCACATAAGCCCATCCTTAACAAACAAAAGGTGAAACAAAGAGGTACCATGCCCATCTTCTTCCTGTCACATGGAAACAACTATTCTCGTCTCAGTGGTGACCTCTGGGAAGCAAAAACCACATTGCAGTTGTTAGTGATAAAAATCTGTCTTCCCTGCCCTTGACTAATTCCTAGGGGCCATGAACACACCAGACAGCAGTTGCTGGGAGTAGATTGTCCTGGCAGAAGCAGGGGGCAAGAAGGACATTTCTGTAATGGTTATGGCATGAAATGGATGGGCTCTGATTACTTTGTACTACTTTTAGATGGGCTTTTATATCTGGACTGAGGCACTGGAAGACTGAAGGCTCTACTGAGCAGTCACTGTTTTATGCCTTTATACATCCTGTAGTGCAGCAGAGCCATTGTCAAATATTAGACTGTTAGGGCACACTTATGAAACCAAGCCATCAACCAGACATAACTATCAGTGCACAGTGGCCCAGGACACCTGAATCAAAGTACTTCAAAGAAGAAGCGTAAGTATTTTAAACAAAACAAAACAAAACAAAACAAAACAAAACAGCAAGACAACCTTTTTAGACTGAGATGATGCCCAAGTCCTTGTTTTGATAAGGACCCTTTAGTTCTGAGTAATGGAAACAGAAGACCTTGAGTGCAGGAGCATCAAGATAATTATATACCCACCCCAAATCAGTTATGCAGCTTGGAAATGTTTTGTTTGCACTCTTTTTCCAGAAGCTTAACATAGAAAATCAAAGTCATTTATATAAATGAAAGCAACAAAATTTAAAAAAATCAACACAGTGCTCATGGACAACAAATGAAGCTGGCTTATATCTCCTGGTTTTTCAATGTGTTATGTATACTCTATGCCAATAGAATCTCACTGCTTTTCAGAGCTGAATTAACCTGCTGTAAAATTTGCAGTCTGGTGTATCTCACACTATATTAAGAATAGTATATTTTCCATAAATTCATATGCCTTTTAATTGTTGAATTAAATGAAGGTCTCACATAAAAATAGCTCAGTGGCAAAATAATACCAGGGTATTTTTAGCTTTCATATTTTATGAACATTTCTCTCACATTCCTGCTTGAATGTTATCACTCTACTTTCTAAAGGCAAATATACACTGATGGAACTTTGTTTGGACCCATCTTCACACAGTTTCAATGGAAAGATGACGTACTCTCCTGGCAGCACTCTTCTCAGGATTTTAAAATAATGCTATGAGGAACAAAGCCATTTCAAAATTACTAACTACAAGGTTGTACAGAATTCATTGCTCATTGTCACCACCACAGTGATTCAGAAGTTGTTTATAGCTTTTTAAAAAAATTTTAAATTAGATCAACTTACGAGTACAAAACATATTTAAAACACTTCAGGTATTTAAGATACATGGTTAAAATGCATAGTTTTGCATATAGGCAGATCTTTCAGGATTTTGGGGAATACAATGAAGTCAGCAGAAGGACTCCTTATTGTTACAATGTTCAAATCTGGCTCACTTGGGAAATTTAACTCCAAAGTGACTGGATGTAACTCACATACAGTTTTATGAGAGTTTTACATTTAACTGCCTTCCTGAGGCTGAGGAGATTGATTTTTATCAGGACTTTAACTTACCCATACAGGAGATGTTCTGCCTGAACCATGAAGACATGAAAATAGAGTCACCTACACTTCAGAATGCCTCAGAGTAAAGACTGGCTCCATCAAAAACTAGGCAAGTGGACTAGGATAGTAATTTAAACTTTGTGAGACAAGATAAAATGACTCTGTTTTCCCAGAGATTGCTTAATCTGTCTGTGCTTCATCTTTATCCTGCAGCTTGGTCTGAGCTTGCCCTTGGATGTGGGAGCATTTTAGGGATGCTGTCATGGAATCATTGATCCTCTCTACCTAACAGCTCACATTTTGCCTCAAGAATCTTCCTCTCCTTCCCCTTCCATTGTTGCCTTTGTCGTTCAATCCTCTGACAACCAGCTTTAGCCCAGGATGCTTCGGGAGACATTTCAAGAAAAAAGTCCTCCAGTTTTGTACTAAGCAATCAAATCCACAGACATCACAAATTTAGCTAGAGGTGCCTGAAAAATTATTCTTCTGCCACCATTGGCTGTGTTTTTCTATAATCATGGGCCAAAAAAGGGGCTTTTTTTCATTTCAAAAGGGCTCCTCTTGGACAAGGGAAGAATATTTGCTTTGATTCCTTCTTTCCAGAAGATACTCTTTCCCCACAAGATTCTGAGGGGAGTAAGCTAGCAGTGGAACTCTTCTGTGGCAGATTTTTTTGTTTCCTGATGTCCTCCAGTTCATCATTTTGCCCATGAGATAGTGATATGTACCTCAGGGTGACGAGCTGCCTTCTCTATGCATGTGGGCGTTTTGTTTCTTTACAAAGACCTTACCATCTGAGACCTATTGAAGTGAACTACAGGATCCCACACCCACGGTGAATTTCAAGCTCCATTACGGTTTCCCAGTGAGTTTTACTTTTTTTTCTGGGATGTATCACTTGGAAATCCCCATCAGACTAGCTACCATGTCATACCTCCATAAACAATCACTAAAAAACCAAATCATAGATATAATCATTAATGGCCATATAGGATATTAAATGAAAAAATATCTCTCTGCTATGAAGTAAATATTCAAAAGAAACCAACATGTTTTGAAGTTGAAATTTGTATTTGGCTTTTGAATTTTTAACCTGTTTTGATAACTTTTTCAGCCAATGCAAAAGCACCAGGACCTTATCAGACTCTAGGTTGTGCTGCTGCACTTCAATACTTCTGAAGTTTTGGTCTTTTGCTCTAGCTTGTTTTAAGTCCCATCATGAGTTATGTCTTACCCTTGTTGTAAAACACAACAGAATAAATTCTATTAAAAATTAAAATGTAGTTTTTCTCAAGCTACCTTGAAAATTTGAACCTATACCCAAGAAATTTCACAGCAGACATACACCATGAAGTCAAATAGATCTTTGATGTTGCATGATAGCAATACCAACACATTAATTCTGCATGTTTAATGACACATAGATGCTCTTTGAAGTATTTGTGTGGGGTTTTTTTCAGTGAATATTATTTATATCATAAATACCACCAACATATATATTTTTAATCGGGCAATTGGCAGTTTTATTGATGAGAGTTTTTTCTACTGTTGCCACAGAATTTTTTTCCTCACGTGAATCCCAGACAAGTTCTGTAAGAAACAAAGAGGTATCAGTGGCTCGATTTTGTGAGGTGTTGAGTACTTGATTTCAATGAGAATTGCAAGCCCTTACCCCTCTGGAAGAGGGAAAGTGAAGCGGATTTTGGCAGACCTTGGCATGCCTGAGAGACAGATTGGCAGAGTTCCTTGGGACTGAGTCCTGAGGGGCAAAAGAGTCCTGGAAGGCTGGACATTCTTCAAGAAGGAAATCCTAAAAGCGCTGGAGCAGGCTGACCCCATGTGTTGAAAATTGAGCCGTCGGGGAAGAAGCCCAGTCAAGCTGAACAGAGAGTTTTGGCTGGAACTCTTCCTGAGCTGAAAGACAGGTCTGGTAGAAGAATGGATAATAATCCAAGGGGAAATGGTCAGAGACCTGCTGCAACATGTAGACATGCTCACAGGTCTATGGAGCTGGATGGGATCCATGCAAGGGTACAGAGGGAGCTGGCAGAAGTGCTCACTGAGCCACTTTCCATCATTTACCAGCAATCCTGGCTAACTGGGGAGGTCCCATGACAGCCATCTCCAAGAGGGGTCAGAAGGAGGATCCAGGAAATTACAGGCCTCTCAGCCTGATCTCGTCTCTGGGAAAGGTCATGGAGCAGATCATTTTGAGTACATGCCTTCACATGGCATGTACAAGAGAAGTAGGGGATCAGGCCAAGCCTGCATGGGTTTGTGGAAGGCAGGCCCTGCTTGACCAACCTGTTCTTCTATGACAAGGTGACCATCTTAGTGGCTGAGGGAAAGTCTGTGAATGTGTCTACTTTGACTTCAGTAAAAGATTTGACACCATCTTCCATAGCTTTTTCCTGGAGAAACTACTCTGGAGAAAAGGAAGCTCAGGGGTGACCTTATTGCTGTCTGTGAAGGAGGTTGTTGCAAGGTAGTGGTTGGTCTTTTATCCCAAGTAACAAGCGATAGGACAAGAGGAAATAGGCTCAAGTTTCATGGGGGAGGTTTAGATTGGATGTTAGGAAAATTTTCTTTGTGGAAAGGGTTATTAGGCACCAGAACAAGCTGCCCAGGGAAATAGTGGAATCACCATCCCTGGAGGTATTTTAAAGATGTGTAGATGTAGCACCTAGGGACATGGATTATTAGTGGACTTGGCAGTGTTAAGTTTGTTTGACAATCTTAAAGGTCCTTTCCATTCTAAGCAATTCTATGATTCTACTTTTGTCTGCCACTAGCTGAAACGCATAAGAAATTTTAATATGAAAGAAACAAATGATACAGGTTGAGGGAAGTTAGACAAGTTAATTGCATCCTTCAGTTTGTAGCATCCAGGTAGATCCTAATTAAGCAAATAATCTTCTTTCTGGAAGTTATGTTGTGAGGGCTGGTCTCACGTGATTCTTTGAGTAAAAAGCTTAAATAATTTGAAGACTTTTGTACTAGTGGTTGGAGCTCAGCTCATTTTCACCTGCAGTTGTCCCCACTAAATATGAGGGCCACTGAAGTATCTGAGGTGAGGATAGTTTTCACAATTATATTCAAATGTGAACATTTAATAATTCCTTAGGAATACTTAACAAGAATCACAGCAGAAGCAGGGACATGCTGTCTCACTTTCCAGGGTCCAGATTCCCACCTAGAAGACACCCCATGCAGTGCATCTGCCTTACCAGTGCACTCAACTAACCCTGGAAAGTGTCCTTGTAAAACACAGACCTTTTCTGCACTCTCTCAGTTGTCACTTTCCTTTCCTAATATATTTAAGTGAAATTAATATGCTAAGTCTTTTTGCAATGGAAGATGCTGTTACTTAGTTTTTGTTAGAAGTGTAATGTGCTGAATGTGCTTTGTTCAGTTAGCATAATGTCTGCTCTCCTGTGCATAGCATATTTAAGATTCCAGACCACACTGATCTGAGGTTTCTCACACATTGCAAAAGTCACAAAAGCCCTACACTGATTTTATTTCCAGTAATGTATATATAGGCCATTCTCAAGGAGTTGCATTGCCCAATGTGATTCGTTTGATCTGCCTGTAGGACAAGATGAAACCAAACTGCACTAATTATGTGTGCTACTGAGAAAATTATAGGGTTTGTTAAACTGAAGGATTCAAAGCACGAATCATAATTTTTACCTTCTAATAAGCAATTAGCAAATAACGGTGATATATTTAACAATATGTTTTATATGTGAAGGAAGTGAATTACTACATTGACAGCGATTTAAGGCAATGACATGTAAAGAAATTTCCTTATCTACAGCTAAAGAACAGATGGCGTTCTTGCTGCATGATCCTCTCTTTTCAATCTTACAGCTCAAAGAAGACTGATGCTCCCCTTCAAGCTATCAGCTGGGATCACCTATGGACTTTCATCTCAACACAGCTGTGTAGCCACACTGAAATGTGGGACCAAGCGTTTTACTGAACTCAGATCCTGGGTAACCTGATAAAGCATCCTGACAAAGTAATCTCAGAGGTCAGGACTGGGATCATTTGTCATCCAGATGACAGTTTATGAGGCTGCAGAGTTGCCATTCATACCTCAGATCTGTTTAACAGATGGAACTTAGGGGGAAGTAGTGCCGCAGCCCCCTGCATCCTGCTCTCTGTCCAACCATCCAAAGTGCTTCTTTAGATTTGTAAAGCCAGAATTAAAAATTTGCCTGTGTTTGCAGACTAAATTTTGGGGTTTTTTTTAGAAAAGGAACATTCAAATGCTCTTCATTGCTGTTATTGACATTCACATTACACTAGTCACCTTTTTTTAAAGTTAAAAAATGAACAATCCAAGCAGGTGAAAAAAAACTTCTTCAGAATAAATGAATCACCTCAAACACCTATGATCTTCTCTGTGGTTTTGTCTTTTTCTCTAACACAGAGCAACCTGAAGTTATTCATTTGTAAAAAGGAGCTTATTAAAATGTAACATTGAAAATGCAATTTGTCACTAAGGAAAAAATCAAAGAGAAGGGAAACAAAGAACAGAGGAACATAAAACTGTGATGTACTTATTGAACCATTAAAAACAAGTCCTCTGAAACTGCCTACAATGTTGAATGTTTTCCTTGACAGAGCTAACTTGCTGCAGAGATAATGGGTTGTGAGACCCCTTATGGAGTACTTGTGTACTGGTATGGGCTGCATAGAGGAATGGTGGTGAGAAGATAGAGGGAAGTGATCTTACCCTGTGTTGGCAGTGGTCCTGCTTCATGTGGAAATTTGAACTAAAAACCCTCTCTGATCAATACTTCTGTTATTGTTTATGTGTATATGTTACATTGCATATATGTATAGGTATATATTGTACAGCACATCCTCACTTGTGCTGCCCTGCCTTCGCTGGACCTAGCTGGAATGGTTAGTCAGTGCAAAACACTTGAAATGCTTTCACAAGCTTGTCTGTAATATCAGGTTTTCATATCCACAAAAATCTAAATTTTTAAGGCCAGAGTATATTTTTCATCAAAATTCTATTTTGTTCTAAACTCAACTCAGAATAAAAATGGAGTTTTGAAAAACTGATATGAAATGGAACCAACCTCCTCAGGTTATTGTTCATCTTCTTGCCTTATTAGTAGCTCTGGAATACTGGATTCCAGCATTTGATTGTTGTGTTAATGCTTGTGTTTTATTCCTCCTTTCCTTTGTGTTATCTTACTTAGTTTGCAGGGTGTTTGTAACAAACACTACCGGTTTACAAAGCACGAAGCAAAGTTATGTTGCTATGGAGATGTTGCTATAATGCTATTTAAGAGAGTAGAATATTACACTCCCTGAGAGGAAGACATACAAATTCTGACAAATGCAAAGGGCAGTGCAACATGAATATTTAAACAGAGACATAAAACATAAAAAATATCCAACAACATCTGTTTCAGAAGAATTTTAGGAATACAAAGTGAAACACTGAACATTAAAGAAACATTGCCGTTGATGCTGTTCCGAAGTTTATGTAATTTATGTACAATGGACATTGATGTTACGGTCATGATGGCGTGAAATTAAAAAGTGAGAGAGAAAAAGTAAAGAACACATTTATCCATAACCAGCACCTGCAATGAACCTCAACATTTTAAAGAGTCTCTGTGGATAGGTGAGCACCTCAGGAGAGATGCTGAAAAAATTGGATACTCTGAGCTGCATAGTTGAGGACTTCCAATGGAATGGAAGACAACTCTATGAAATGGAAGACCTGGAACTGGCGTAACAAAAGGGTGTGGATACAAAAATGCTGCTAGCAAGGATTTTCTTGCTATTTTCGAAGTCTGTGAGAGACTTGTCTTTCTCACGGAAGAGGTAGCAGAGTTATGTAAACAACCAAACACCTGCAACCTTGAGAAGTCTTGTTTATAGTATAGTAGAAAAATATTTTGACAATGGATGTTTTAGGATTTTAGCCAATCACCCCAAAGGGGTGGCTGATCCTTGTCCAATTAGACCATGAAGAAAAAAGTCTATAAAAGAGTTTGTAAAATAATTAAACAAATCAATCTTGCTGCACAATTCCTTCCTGCTGGATCTTCTCTACTCCTCCTCCCTATGGCTGCGGGACACTGTGATATACCCTAGGGCCTCGGCCTGCGGTAATAAAAGGATAAACCTCTAAACCTGGCTCAAAATAAGCAGGTCCATATAGCTGAGATTGGCAGCTTCAGTAGTCACCACATCTAAAGACCTGTCTGAAGGCTTGTGCTGGAAAAGGAAGGTGTGGTGGTGGTGTTAGGAAGCCTTTCCCAAATCATCACACCAATGGGCTGCACCATCCTGCCTCTCTGAATTTATCTGGCTCACCCAAATGTTAGAAGAGTAAAATCTTCAGGACCTGTGCACATTTGTGGAACAGACAAACCCATTTTTATTTCTCCCTCCTCCTTGTCTTTCCTAGAGTGCAGCACTCAATAAAACCCTGTGTCACCAGGTCGCTTTTATGGCTTCTGAGCCAACACTGCATATGTGACCCTAGGGGAAAATTTCTCTATTTTTGAAAGCTATTTTTTGAAAGTTGTTTCACAGCACAAGTCATATACTGAGTATTTAAATTAGCTTCACAGGAAATGTGAAGGAACGAAACAAAACCACTGACAGTATTTTAGGTACAGCAAGGTACAGATAGTTTTAACTGTAGTTATGAATTTGCATGAATTCTCCAAAACACAAAACTATTGCCTTTCTCAGTGAGCACAATCAGGAACAGGGGAACAGAAGTCTTCCTGATTGTTACTCCCTCATGAGTCTCAGGTATCTGGCTCTTCTGCATGCCCATTCTCCTGCTAGCTTAGGTGACTCAGGCTGGAAAGCACAGCAGCATGCCTCTGGGAAATTACACTGCAGCTGAGGCTTAGTATCTGGAGAGGTCTAGTCTACAGAGTGCGACAGCCTCCTTCTTAGCAATGGTTTACTGTATTCCCTGATCACCAGACAAGTTCTGTTCAGTAGGTCAGTAATAAGCAAGAAACGGCATAATTTTCCAATTAAAGTCAACACAGACTATAAGCTCTTCAAAGAAGGGGCATGGTCACACACTGGAGGCATCATTCTGTCTGGAGCCATGCCTCATACTGTAGTACAAATAATGGAAATATAAAATGTACAGTGCTGTCCAAATGGAGAGGCCAAGAGCAATACAGATTCATTTTCACTTTCCAGATGAATGAGATCTCTGCAAAAAAACCAAACTGGATGTGAATCCTGCCTTTCTTCTTCTTCCACTTTGGGACATCTGTTCATACGCATAATCAATGTTATTTTATAGCACGCATCCCCTGCTTCTAGCAGTGCCATGTAAAAAAACCCACAACTGGAGGGCACTGTTTGAATAATGATCAGCTTAGCTCCTCTTCCATACAACTACACATGCACAGTGGCAGAAGAAGGAAAGCTCCTTGTCCAACGTGGATCATCTGGCTGTGTTCAGTAGGTGACCTCTCTTAGCAGCTCCAGAGGCTGGCGGCTGCCCAGGCAGCTTAATGCACCATCAGCTCATCCACACCACAGCCATCCTTGTTAAGGATTAGTTGTTAGTTAATCTCACCAACATCACTTATGGACAGTGCTTTAGAAAAACCTGAAGTGCTCCTGGGAAGTGCAAAGGAAGTTCCCATGGCTATTTATCTCCTTCTCTGACCCCTTCATGTAACTTCATGTAACTACTTCAGAGAAGCAGTTATTAACTTTCAGTATTATTCAGTGGTTTCTGCTTTTTCTTGTTTCTTGTGTGAGATTAATTTTATATTTAATTACCTAATGTATTATTCACCTTCTAAGCCTCAGAGCAATCATATTTCATTTTATTAATCTCCCTCCAACACTATTTTCCTGCCTCCATCTTGGTGTACTGAGTTTCACAGTGATTCTACCCTAAATAAGCCAGTTCCTTACACACACCGAAGCCATTTTTTGTTCCTATCATGTTCTGCTCTATTTTGACAAAGTCAGTGCACTTCTTTGTACGCTCATCTTTCTTGAGGCTTTTTCTCTTTAGCACTGTCCCTTGAAGTTTTTAGGATATGTTTTATGGAGAAGGAGATGACTTTGCAAAATATTTCAATTGCAAGAAAAAAATCTCCAAAGTTTCAGAGTATCAGAAAAGCCTCTGTAAGCAACAGTAGGATTCTTGGTTATTTCTGAAGGGAGCACGTTTTCCAGGGCTGTGACCCTGCTCTGGGGCTTCTTCCCAAGCCCCAAGAACTGGGGCAACTGTGTTTGTTGTTGTTGTTTTGGGTTTTTGTGTGAGTATTGGATATGCTGAGGAGTTTCTAGCAAATGAGTATACTGGGTGGTCAGGGACACCAAGCCAAGAATTGTTTCATGCCTAACTTTGGGCTCCCATGAATACCTCTCTCATTACTGATGAAGGCATTGCCTTGACAACCAGGGTGGTGATGATGCTTAATTTCACAAATAATTATTAATCAGCCACTCATGCTCAAGAAGACAACAGCATGATACCTCCTCAAGGTGACTTGTCTCCTGGTGAGACTCCTCAATGAAAGGGGTCTCCTGGTGATCCATTTGCAGCCCAGTCCTCCATAATGTTCTCCTTTGGGTAACTTGATGGGGTTTTCTCACACCAGTCCCACAGAAAGCTGAGAGGCTTGTAATGAATTTAGAAATAGAAAAATGTATTCACTAATTTGCAATTTCATATGGCGAGTTTGCAGATGGAATACAATTTGGACTCAGGATTTTTGTGAGAACTGGGTTATTAAGCATTAGAAACCTGGCTCCAAACATCAGCAAAAATACCAGGGTTTCTAATTGCAGCAGAAATAGCCCTGCCCAATCAAGGGAAAAAAGAACAATCAGAAATGCAACTGCTTCCTAAAAATGGCATAGTGAAACCACAGCATCAAAGAAAAGTCCTTTAGCAGCTTTAAATTGGACTGAGTGCTGAAATCTCTATTCCTTGCTGACAGCGATACTGATTTAGAAACATAAGCACATTGTAAAGCACTAGAGTTTGACTATAGAATCAGCCAGTTGAATCCTAATGGCATTTTGTCCTTTATTCTTCAAATCAACTAGCATTCACATATGTGCCCTGAGGAGGCAGCAAGCAATTTCAGACTTCTAAGTTTCTGCAGATTTTGCACACAGATTTTTATTGCAGGGGATGAGGGGTCATGCTTTGGGAAGTTCACACTGGAAATGTTAAATTTAATACACACAGAGCAGATAATAGAACAAGTGCTAGCTTTGGGCACACATTGGAGAGTGTGGGTCTTGTGGGTCAGAATAGCTTTGGTTCTCCAGCAGATTATTTTCTTTTTAATCAATCCACCTTAAATTAGTAGCAAAATCTTGCAATTCCTACCTCTGTATTTTTCAGGGTCACTCCTACATGTTCAATGTGACCAGTCACAGTGAGGGTTTGGCTACCACGGCACAGAGTCAGACAGATTCTGAAGGGCAAAATAAGCTAGAGGACACAGTGGATTCTGGGGGAAGGGGCAAGGGTTATGTCAATCAGTGACCTTCATGGGTTTGCTGAGGTAGACTGAAATTAGGGCACTTTTCCCTGACAGACCTGCGAGCCTATTACTCAGTGTTGCAACTAGTACTCTTGTTACTATTCTCCCCTCCTCCCTGATCTGAACCTTTTCCAGATAGTGCACCCCAGGCACCTGTACAGGCTGGGGGCTGACCTGCTGGAAAGCAGCTCTGTGGAGAAGGACCTGGCGTCCTGGTGGACACCAAGCTGTCCATGAGCCAGTAGTGCCCTTGTGACTAGAAAGGCCAATGGTATCCCGGGGTGCATTAGCAAGATGAAAGAGGTGATCCTGCCCCTCTACTCAGTCCTAGTGAGGCTGTGCCTGAAGTGTGGAGCATGTCCAGTGAAGGGCTACAAGGATGATTAAGGTGCTGGAGCATCTTTATTACAAGGAAAGCCTGAAAGAGTTGGGCCTGTTAAGTCTTGGGAGGAGATGACTGACAGGGGACCTCATCCATGTCTATCAGTTATCTGAAGGAAGGGTGCCAAGAGGATGGACCAGGCTCTTCTCAGTGGTGCCCGGCAATAGGACACGAGGCAACGGGCAGAAACTGATGCACAGGAAGTTCCACCTGAATATGAGGGTGAACTTCTCTGTTGTGTGGGTGTCTGAGCACTGGAACAGGTTGCCCTGAGGGGCTTGGAGTCTCCCTCATTGGAGATACTTCAAGAACCATCTGGACACAATTCTGTGCCATGTGCTCTGGGATGACTCTGTTTAAGCCAGGAGGTTGGGCTACTGTGGTCCCTTCCAACCTGACCCATTCTGTGATCCTGTGATTCTGTGAGTGTCTGGGCTCTCTCTGGAGTACAGTCCAGCCTCATGATAACTACCAGTGAGGAACACATACTACAGCTCCATTTTGCAACCCAGGAAGAAAAAAACGGCTTTTCATGTCTGTGGTTCACATGCACGTGTTCCCACGTGGTTCACTTAGAAAAGAAGTCAGAGTTGCACCTTCCAGTGACGCTATCTATACGTATAAAAGTAACCAGAGTATCTGGAAGATCATATGTCTCTGTGGTCTCTGCTGAGGTCAAATGAAGAGGGGTGGTAGTGGTGGTGGTTGGACATCAAGTCAAAGATGATAAAAATTGAGGAGCATTCTGTAATTCAAGCACAGGATGGCAACAGTCAGACTTGGCACTCACAATAAAGATATCACCAGGCTTTGCACAGTAACGGTAAAGGATGACACTAAACCCACCAAAGAAGACTTGAAGTGTAAGGTCATGTGGTAGCTGAGAAAGAAAGTTCCCCATTCAGCAATGTTTGAGGTTTACCATCCATCAGTTGGAACAAAAAAATTAAAATATTGAAGATATTCCTGAGATAAATGTTTTTCAGTTGACTAGAACTATATTTAGGCCAAATCATTGGTACCAAACCAACTGGTTTCAATTTTAATAGGTTTTAAAATGTGGTTTTTTAAGTAAAAATCATAAAGTCATTCTCTGTTGCATTGCGTTTGTTTAGCACTCCGTAAACGTCCCCGGAGAGCGCTATGGGGCTGCTTCGGGGAGAGCGGCTGTTCCTCTTCCCGCAGTCCTTCCAGACGGCCCCGTGCTCCTGCTCTGACTAGCTGTCAGCTCCACAACACGGTGGCGATAAAGGAGGCAAGAAGGGTGTCTGCATGGGGACTTCAGAGGAACTTTATTTACATCACAACAAGCCAGTTCCCAGAGGCAGAGAGACCATATGGTCAGGGAGCCTGGGATTTTATCGGGGCTCAGGGGCGGTACATGGGCAGAGTTGGGGTACTGGAACCAATAGGGACAACCCAAGGGTGAGGTCAGGACTAGGGGCGGGGAAGGGAGGACAATGTGGGAAATGCAGACATTTAGTAAGAATGAAGAATTACAGCACTACAATTCTCAAGTGGAAAATGAGAATTTTCCCTTGAAAAAGGGTCAATACATTACATTAGGATGTTTTCTCAATTTTTTTAAGTTACGGGATTCTCAGGAACAATTTAGTTTTCAGTAAATGCACATTTTGCTATGAAAAAAACCATAGTCGAGAAATTGCTAGTCACATCCCAAGACAATTACACAACCACAGTATTAAAACATGACGCATTACCATTTTATTAAAGAAATTAAAAGCCAGAGGCAAACAGAGAGTACTGTATTATAATGTATGAATATTAGCATTAGAAGGCAGTATGGAACCCTGTGCAGCATATTGATGAAGATCAGCATGTGCTAATCATATACTAGATACACAGAAAGGAAATGTGGGCTTATGTTCAAGGTTGTATAACCTGTCAGATGCAAGATTCAGTCTTACCTTAGAAAAGACTTCATGGCTAATTAAATTTAAGATGCAGTACAGAGGGTTAGCAGGTGAAGAGGAGTGGTGTACTGACTGGAAGAGCAGAATGTATGAAATTAAATGCCACAGCTTCCTATGAATCCTGACTGATGGGATCAGGTTTGCAATTTTGAGAACAGACATCAAGGACGCAAAGCTGCCAATAAAATTATCATCTGGACGTTTTATAATCTATAATGATGCTATTTTCAGGGTGATCGCTCAGGAAGGAATCACAACCATCTGATAGTACTGTATGCTACTTCCCTTTACTGTATACATGCTGTATTTTACTGTATTTTTATATTTACATGCATGCATTGAAGATACACATATTTGAAACTATTTCTGATTTCAAAGAAGTATGTCTTTGCAATAAGGTTTTAATTATTTTAAAATAAGAATGTAGCTGAAATTAAAGTCTTAGAAGTTATTGTAATGGAAAGAGAAGTTCTTCACATGTGAACTGATTTGAATTACAAAAATTCAAGCTTCTTCCTTCTTTAACAGTTGCCTTCAACTTTCTTCTAAAAGTATGAAATCTGCAATTTAATTCACTTGCTGCAGAAGTTTAGTTCAGCTGCTGAGGTATTTCAGTACTTGGTAACAAAAACCTAAAAATAAGGATTCCATATCAATACAAATTTGGCAAAAAGCTATCTGGAGAATTGGTGTGATTGTTCTATGACACCTTTATTTTTTAAATTTTGTTTGCAATACAGCATGGTGTGAATAGCAAGAGTCCATTCCAGTTTGCTTCTCTTTATTTATCTCCCCTCCTCACCAAAAAAGATGAAAGTGAGATGCAGGATGGAAGCAGTTCTTTTCCTTCACAATTTCAGAGAATGGTTTTATGGTTTGTTTCTAGCACTAAAAAGCTTGGATACAAAGTAATATTCTGTCCAAAGGTGCTGGGAAAATGCATTCCTGATCTGATCGGTTTTAACTGAAAGGTCCCTATCGTAACACAAGGTTGCTTCTTTCATAACATCTCTTTGTTACTTTCTAATATTTTCTTATGTCTTTTCCAATGCACTGATTGCTAATTTATTTCCTTCATTTTCTTCTTCCATTCTTTCTTTGTTATTTTATGTCTTCTGGCTTGAGAAAATGTAAATGCAATTGACATTTTGTAAACAGTGCATATAAGATGAATGGTAGTAGTGAATTTTTATTAAATACACCCTCAACCATTTGTTTTCTAGTTAATGGAATACAGCTGTCTCTGAATGTACGTGTAAATACCATTAGCACTTCCAGGAGCTATTGTGTGCATCAGGGAAAATTACATTCTTTCCTGCATTCTTCTCTTCTGAGTGCTAGTGCTATGTATTCTGTTGTATTGAAGAGTCAGGAGGCCGCAACACTCAAAGTAAGCTTTTCCTAGTAGAGGCAAGTACCCCGTCTTCCAGCCAATGTTTTATTATTTCCAGTTTCACTATTTCATCATCTAGTTTGTGACATTAACAATACAGATATAATGGTATCCCGCAGTGGTAGGGAGGAGAAGAGAGATCCAGCAGGCAGGAATTGTGCAGCAAGATTGATTTATTTAATTATTTTACAAACTCTTTTATAGACTTTTTTCTTCATAGTCTAATTGGTCAAAGGATCAGCCACCCCTTGGGGTGATTGGCTAAAATCCTAAAACATCCATTGTCAAAATATTTTTCTACTATACTATAAACAAAGGTTTGCAAGGTCACAGGTGTTCATAGTTCATAGAAGTCTACTAATATCTTCCATGAGAGAGAAAATATCTCACGGGGCTGGAAAGAAGAAAGAAAAATTCTTGCTAGTAGCATATTTGTATCAACATATAGACACATTTGCAGTTAATTTGGCACTTCAGTACAAATATGATACAGTTTTCAGGTCCTGATTAGGACAGGGAAGCCTAAACAGCTGAATTACAGCAGAAATCATTGACACAGTCAAACAAGGGGTGCTCTCACCGGAACAGAAATCTGTAATATTGTTATATCATTCTATTCTTGGCTCCTAAAGTGATATGTGTAAGATGAAAGAAGATACCTACACAAACAAAAAATAATCTAAAATGGTACAAACAAGGAATGAAACTGATGAAGAGACTCCGTAGATTATTCGAAAGTAGAATCATCTTTTGAAGTTACCTTGCTTTCTTTTCTGTTGGAATATCTCATTCTCCACACATACTTCTGCACTTACCTCTGGCTCTGCATCTCTTCACTGTTGCCACATTGTCTGGCTGGAGCTGCTGGGAAGAGTTGAACCCATTTGGCAAGTTCCAGTGGACACCGAAGATTATTCGCTCCAGAGGATGCGATGTGACCTCCAGTGTTCATGGGATTTAAGAGGCTGGGTCTACCTCTCAGAAATATGTTGCATACACAAGGAAGATTTAACAGGAAAGCCCCTGAGGAATGCAAAGTTTGATCCAAGGAACAAGAACAACAGACCAAAGAGACTGGCAGATTTTCTGGGTCTTCCAAAATTGAGAAAACACATTTAGGATACAGGTGGTGAATAAATGAAATTCTCCCAAAAGACAGAACTCCTGCAGGTTTCTTGAAACTAAATAAAGGCAGATTTGTTTCATTAATTCTTATTAGTGGCTGGTTACAGACAGTGTGATTGAGCAGGAAAATGTTAATGGTTACAATGGCTGACTGTGCACTAAACATAATTGAAAGTTAATTCTGCTTAGGGAACTGGTTTGTGCACTTAAAATCAACATTAAAGTTATTGCATTTTTAAATCAGTTGCTAATTCCTTCTCATAGCCCAAAGTTCTTTAACATCTTAACAGAATAATTCTCATCAAAACCATACTGCTTTTCTTTTGATGATGGAAATGAAGGAAAGCATTCCTTGTCTACTAACTCACTTGAATTTGTGTCATCATTGCCACTTGCTTAATATGGATGTTCTTTTAGTAATTTGTATGTCCATTAGCTCCTGTACCTTTTTATTTTTTTTTCCTGAAATCTTTTGAACCTGCTGGTTGTTTTCAACTAGTTGTGGCAGCAGGATTAAAGATAATCTTGTTCCTAAACATTTTGTGAAAATTGGTAGTGCTTACGCTTTGAAAGCCATGTAAAGTCACCAGGCTTAAGTTCACTGCCTGGTCAGGCAGCAAGGTGCCACGTGGGATAGGCAAGAGTGGACACCACCACTTTTGGAGTTCATTAGTAAAGCAAGAAGAAGAATCTCCCCAAGAGAAAGTGGGAAGGAGACTAAGTAAGTGGAAGGGTGTATGCTAGGACTTAGGACAGACACATACAAATAAGAGACTTTGTTCTTTTATTTTCACAGTAAATGGAATTGCTTGGTTTTCTCTGGATAGAGCATTGCAAGTGAATTTCAAAATGTATAACAGTATATATAAAAAAAGTATTTCTGAATATCTACAACACATGCATAACTCATCTTCCCAGTTATTGTTCTTTTCCCATATTGCCTCTTCCAAAGCCCTTTTCAGTATAGATTAGAGTCACTGAATTAGCTTTTCCAAAAGTAGAGCAAAATGTGGTGTAAGTGTATAATAGCTAGCATCAAATAAGACCGAAAGAATTTGGATTCAGGGGCTTCTTGGTCAAACAGCAAAATTAATCAGAAACACAAAGAGACTTTATAAAACTCTCCTGCAATTTCAGAGATAATGCTTTTTGCAACTATTATTGACTTTCAAAATAAACAGCATCATGAGAATAATAAAAATTTACCCAGAATTTCATCATGTAAATTCAGAAACTCAGCTCTTCCTGATTGGGTTTGACAATGGTTGGTGCTCCACTGCACCAAGATCTCCTCATCTGTTGAACACAGAGCGTAAAGAACAGTGATGGTCATCAGCTCCCAAAGGCTTCTTCCCTGTGCAGCTGACTAGAGATCAGAAGTAGAACTAGAGCCCCATGGTCACCCCTGGATTCAGGGAGTTTTCCCTTGTCCTCAACCCCTTGCATTCAAGGACAGGATCTGAAGATATATTTCAGGCTCATTTTTCTTTTTCAGTAATGAAAAGATGATAGCTGGACCTAGGCCCACTGGAGCACTGCAAATTCTGTGCTCTAATTGCCTTGCATCTGATTAATTCCTTCTGAAACCGGTGTTGTCTTCAATACAGAGTTAACGCTATGAACCAGCTCCTTTTTAGTATAGTGATATGAATCAAACTGTATTAATGAATTAATTCTACTGTGTATGAGAGCTGTGGGTTACATATTACTGTGATTTGTTTCCTTTTCTCAGATGGTACAGCAAATTACCTTTTAATTGCATGCCTGTGTTATTTTTGGAAAATGTTTTTTGCTTTGTCAGTCAAATTCTCTTGGTCTACCAGCAGAGTGTGCTGACTCACAGGAACAGCATTTTTTGAGTAAAAAGCTGAGAGGAGATTTGGAATAGAAAATATTAGGCTAGTAAAGGGGGGGAAAAAGCTTCCCTTAAAGGTCAATTTTTTTATCTCTGTGGCCTTAGAAATCCTTTTTTTTAGTCACCCAAACTGACTGAGTGATGATAAAACTCAGAGTACATATCCTAACTTTTAAATTTAAATTTCAGGATAAATGGAAAATAAATAAGCTTTAGATTGAGTGAAACTCACTCCAAATGTTTCTCAGGTTTTGTTTTGTCAAAGTATTTTGTTCCAAAGATACTAAATTTTGCTCCATAACTGTTTGGAAATGTTCTGCTTGTTTGGAAATGTTTCTTTGTTTCATGATGTGATGATATATGATTGCAGTGCAAATACAAACCCTTAATCACTTTGTTATTTAATACTAACTGAAATTAGTTACTTCCTGCTTTCAGATAACCACCCTTAGACTAAATGTAGTGACATTAGTAGATCCCCCAGGACTCCTTGTGGTAGGGCAGATCTGGAGAGAGCTGGATCTGGAGAGAGCTGTAGAGTGCAGCTGGCCTTGCTGTGTGCGTGTGATATTCGGGAGTCTGGGCAGAAGCTGGTTAGAGACAGGTTCCCACCCCAGTGATAGATCCTTGGTTAGAAATAGAACATATTGACCAGCTAGTGCAGAACTGGGTGCAGGGACAACCTCTGGTTGCAACATCAACTGGGTAGGAACCATACCTGCTCTGCACTTAAAGCTAAGGGTTTTCCTGCTTCATGTTGGTCCCTGTAGCACAGTTAAAAATTTGCAAGTGGTTTCTAAGTTTGAGGTTTACTAAATGTGCACGTGGAAGCTTCGTGTTTTTTGGAATGAAAGGAAACGAGAATAGCATTTTATTTCAACTGTTTCTACGTGACTAAGTACTAGAATTCTCTTGGTCCTGAATTATAAGGTGTGGGCTGTCTTCTCCAGCTAAGAAGCTTCAGGCTTAACCACCAAATCTTCCTACCCCACTGCTTCTAGGCAGCAGCTGACTCCAAAGAAAAATCAGAGGAGTTATAGCCCACAAGATGCACACCCACATGAGTATGAGAGGTTGCTTGAGGGTTTTCAAATCACAGAAAGGAAAGCTAAGTGACTTGAGAAAGAATTTGAATTTCATACTATTTCAACTTATTGACACTTTCAAGTAATTTTCTATTCCTAAAATTCTGATCACTGACTGTGAATAATATGTTTCAGAATACTATCCCAGGACAAATTTATAAGCTCTTAGATACTGAAGATTTAGTTGAAGTGTCAAAGGTGCTTTATGCACTGATCTTTATACAACTGCTTTTCTTTAGACTCCAGGTTGTCACTGGAAAAGCAGTTGCAGATATTTGCACTTGACATCTGCTGACATGGGCCAAGACTTATTCCATCAGACTGAGGAACAGTGGCACCCCACCCTCTTTTACTGTCATAGAATCACAGAATCATAAAAACTCCTGAGTTGGAAGGGACCCACAAGAATCATCAAGGTCCAGCTCCAGGCCTTGCACAAGATCACCTTAAGAATCACACCATGAGTTATTACAAGTCATATTCACACTGTGTGTTATACAAGGGGCAAAAGTTAGGGTTTAACTTCTAAAGCAGCTTGCATTTAAGCTCACAAGTCTTAAATTTGAGGCCTTTGCCTGGCTATAGATTGACCCTGGCACACACACTGAGTCAATCCAGCTTGTGTTTAGATACTTTATACAAAACGACTGCAATAATGTAAGAATGGTCAACCTTATTCTACCTGAAGATTGTTTCTGCCACATTTTGGGCTGATTTTGCCATGACCTTTTCCTAATCCTCTATTAAACACTGGAAGCAAGTCAGGTTGGATGGGGCTCAGGGCAACCTGACCTAGCCCAAGATGTCCCTGCTCACTGCAGAAGGGTTGGACTAGGTGACCTCTAAAGGTCCCTTCCAACCCAAACGATTCTATTATTCTATTATAAACATATTTTCCCTCAGGCAATATTAATTCTCACGTGTCACTAGTACACTTTAGAAGTTATTAAATGGCTGTGGAAGTAGGTAGAAGTAAATTAGTAACCAGATATTCCCTTAAGGTTATGCAAAGGGTAAAATGTTAAGGAGCGCCAAGAAGGGATTGCTCACTAGTTGCAATCTTACTGCAACTGGTGATTTAATAAGAACATTACAGGTTTAGCCTGTGGCCCTCTAATTCAAGAATGAGATGGAGAGCAGGACAATTACTGCATGACACAACTGGTCTCATCCTGGCTTACGTATCAGATATATTGATTGATATATCAGCAACTGCTTGAATTTCTCTGTTTGAAAGCTAATACCTGACAAAAAGACAGCTTAGGGTCATTCACAAAACATGAAAAAATCCACACAGAACACATGGTCTGGATGTGTTCCAAGCTTACCTTGGGACACCCAAAGCTTGGGTGGACTGGAATCAGCTTTAGAGATGCATCTTTCTCTCTGTCAATTTTAGAGGTGGGAGTGTTATATTTAACTATCGTGACTAAACACGTACAGTTGTGAGGGCAGAATCGAGGCAGAATCTAGGTAGACTTCTCTTTGCCATGTAAAAGATTCACTGGCACTACTGCATGAGGCTTGGCTGGAGGATATAGTCTTAAACCAAAACCATCAAAACTTGAAGTGTTTCTACCTGTCTGCATAACTTCTTTCTAGTTTTCAGGCTAAATCCAAAACCAATAACCAGTTTAAGAACAGCATCTTTAGTGGTATGTTATTCACAATTGAAAAGGTAGATTTTTGTTAGGAATGTCACACATTACAGAATCTGTCAGGACCCCAAGGCCACCAATAGGCCTTAATGACCTTGACCAGCCTCACTGGCAACACCCAACCACACTCTCTGCCCGCTGCTCCAAGAGCTCCTTTTAGGTTCACCTGGAGCCATTAGATCAGGTTATCTAGGGCCCTGTCAATCCAAGTATTGTATATTTTTAATGAGGGAGATTTTACAACTTCTCTGGGTAACCTTTTCCAATGTTAAATTGCTCTCATGATTAAGAATTTTTTTCTTATATCTCACAATGGAGAACAGTAGAATGGTAGAACAGTAGAAGCCAAACTCTTTAAATAAATTGAACTTTTTCAGCAGTTGACATTTGTTTGTTACTAGGTGTTTTCCAGTGGGTGCAGCTGTGTAGTTTATGTGTTGAACCAGATGCACAAGTGGTGTAATCCTGACTTACATGGTATAAATCCTTTTTATTTTCCTGCTTTGGTGTCTGCTACTGGAACTTTCATTTTTCTCAGCAAAGATATTGATTAGCTAAAGATGTGCCTAAACTTCTGGGGAGGAAACCATCAACAAAAATCAACTACATTTCTGTAGGAAAACACTAAAGAAAGCCATCAGGTTACTGCTACTGCTGGTACAACACAACATCCTTATCAAGTGATGAAGGTCAGGTCAAAATGCAGTTCAGTCTTTCCATCCAGGTTGTTGGGTGTAAAATCCCCTCTTGAAAACCACTCAATTGTCAGACCTGGGAACGTGTTATAACCTATAGTTGTTGCTGAGGTGATTGAGAATGTACTTGAATTCACCAATTGTTTTGCAATTGGTGTCTTCCTTTTTTGTTTTTGTATTGTCTTTTATTTTTATTTAAAATAAGTACTAACATCACACAGAAAAAACATTGCTTCTGACAATAAGTTGCACACTATTCATGCCACACTGTGCTGTTTTTTCGTGCTTAGATGAAAAGAGCCATAATTAGTCAGACCTTACTTTTTAGCATATTTCCTGGTAGACTAGGGTGAAAATATCCCATTAACACAAAAGGCCTCAGGTGATGTAGACAGTGATCTCATGGCATCGTACTTGTTCATATCTCAACCTATATAAGCAATGCCTATTGACCAGATTAAAAAAAGAAAAGGCATTCATTCATGACTCTCATTTGCTTTAATTCATAGAATTCTAGTTTTATTTTGTTTGCCAGAGTTCTTTAGATCTCTTTGGTAGTTAAGCACAGATTACTTAAAGGAAAGCCTCTATTAACAACGATAACGTTTAAAATATTTACTTAGCTAGAGTGACTGACTATGAGATGACTGATGAGTCATTTTATCTTTTCAGATCAAATAGTAATAAAGACTGTTCAAAAATCAGGTCTTTCCTATAGTCAGCCTGTAAGTGAGACAAGTAGAAATACTTAAACTGAAAAGAATTCAATTCATCCACTAAATTTTGAATATCCTAGGGGAAGAATTGGTTGAATCACAGTTCAGCTGGAGAGCTGGGAAAGAAATGTTGATAGTTAGAAATTTGAATTTAGTTATCCTCAGTCTGTCTCCTTCCTCCCTAAGTGAAAGTTTTCTGCAAAATTTTCAGTAAGCCTGTGCATTTCATCCCACAAGGAAGAGCTCAGCTGCATTCCTCTGTTCAGTCCCTTCAATTTTTACTCTTCTTACTCTGTTAGGTCAACTACATTGTTTTGTTCAGTTTTTTCCCTTTTGTGTCCTAAAATAATTTTGTTCTCCTCTTCCTTAGCCCCAGTTGCCACTTTCTTCTTGACTTAGTGTTGTTGTGCCCAAGACCATTCAAATCTCACCTCATTCCAGTTTTTTTCATGTGGTCATCAAAATTTCTTCCATTTATACAGCACTTTTTAAGACAAGATTTCTCCAAGCCCACTCTGAGTCTCTGAAAGTATCAAAAGGGCAATATGAAAAATTGTCGGCACTTTCAAAAGGATAAGTGAAATATTACGAAAGTTCTGACTCTTCTAGTTTGGGTGGCTGAAAGACTTGTCAGATTCACACAAAGTCCTTTGGCAGGAATCCCAAAGAACAGCATCCCAATCTGGAGTCCTGTGGCTTTTGTGGGAAAGACTCAGTGAACAAAATAGGAATGTTGACATCAGTGCCATAAAGTGGCAGCAGTAATGTGCACATTCTGGACACTGGAAATGGCAGCCCTTGATTTCTAAAATCAGAGCTTGCTAACAATGCACTGAGGGGAAGTTGTGGATGATTTCTCTTCCAGAGCAAAAATAGTTGGGGGCATCCCTCTGAGAAAGTTCCTCTGAGAAAGAGGCTTCCACAGTATTTTTGAGTGAATGGCTTATCTTTTGAAAGGAACAGATTCTCTCAACTGGCAGAGATTTAGAAAATAATATTCTCCCAGGGGAAGTAGGGAGGCAGCCCAGCCACATTTTCCCACCTGAAAAGGCTCAAGGCCTCTCCTCTGTACTACCTCAGCCAGGACCAGGGGTCCTCACTCAACTTCTGTTCTCTAAAGTGGCCAAATCAGCTCCAAGTCTAGTTTCTCTACAAAAACTGCAACTTTTCACAAACTAAAAATCCATTAATGGTTTGTCCAGAAATAAGTTTGATTTTATATACATATATGCACTGTTTATCAACAGATTTCCCCAAAAAAATGCTGATGCTATGGAGTTCCAAATAGTGGCAAGTTGTATTATTAGAATTTATTACACTTTTTAGATCAGAAAAAAGTCTCAAAAGTGCTTGCTATGCTATATAGAGGCAATTTTTTTTCCAGAGAAAAATAATTTCTTTAGACACAAGACTGAATTCTGATAGTGAGAGAGAGAGGACAGTCCTGGGAAATAAGAGTTGCATCCATAAATAAATCATTAGAGCATTAAGAACAGAATAAGAATGGTGCCTCACTTTGATGAATGCTCTTGTGGGTTTTGTAGGCAATCACTTCTCCTAACCTTCACTAATTCTTTTTCTTTGAATTCAAAACAAGGCTAAAGCCTTTTCTGTCTCAATTTCTCTGCTCAGTAAGCAGGAAAAACACAAGACATGGTTCAGGCTGCTGCTCTGGGATGTGGTCTTGCCACGGTTCACCTTAGCTGAGGAATGAAACAGCCCATGTGTACAGCCCTACAGACCTTTAGTTGACTTTAATTGCCAGATAAGTATTAATTCTTTTAGGAGAAAACATTCCCAGCATCATCTGTGCCATAGCCCGGTGATATAAATGGACTCTTTCCTCACTCATCCTTTCTTCTCTGCCAGAAAGTGGCAAACTCCTAAAAAACTGATGGTGGAAACTGCACCATTGGTAAGTCAGAGACAATGACAAACAAGGCAGCCCTTTCATTAGTAACTTACGAATTGCAGTTGTACCTGGGCTGGTTTTGGCAGGGATACAGTTAATTTTCTCTGCCATAGTTAGTATGCAGCTGTTTTGCATTTTTGCTGGAAAGTGTTGATAATCCAGCAATGCTTTAACTATTGCTGAGCAGCGCTTGCACAGTGTCAAATCTGTTCTGCTTCTCACACTGCCACACCAGCAAGTGGGATGAGGGTATGGGAGGAGTTGGGAGGGGACACAGCCATGACAACTGACCCCAACTGACCCAAGAGATATCCCAGACCATATGGCATCATTGTCAACATGTAAAGCTGTGGAAGAAGGCGGGGGATGTTTGGAGTGGTGGCATTTGTGTTCCAAATATCACTGATACGCGTGCTGGAGCCCTGCTGTCCTGGACAGAGCTGATCCTCTACCTGACCATGGCAAGTAGTGAATGAATTATTTTTCATTTCAAATATTATCCACAGCTTTTGCTGTACCTATTAAAATGTCTTTATCTCAAACAGGAGTTCTCTCACTTTCACCCTTCTGATTCAGTACCCCATGCAGCCTGGGGAGGAGTGAGCAAGCAGCTCTGTGGGGCTGAATGGCAGCTGGACTGAAACCATGACAGTACCTCAGGGTCAGTATGGAAGTGATGGCACAGTTTTCTGCATGTCAATACCAAATGGGAGTCCCTTGGTATGAAGAGTTTACAATCAAAATAGATTAAGACAGAACAAATGTTACTGTTTTCCCCGTTTTGCCAGAAGGAAGTACAATATCTCCTGTTAATGGCACACAGATCATTTGCAACCTATGCTCAAATCAGCTAAATCTGCAACTCTCCATCTTCCAGCAAATGCAAGCTACATCCTTGCCCCTGTGTCAGGCGCCAGTTGTGTCACCACAGTATGGGAGAACAAAAGAAGCTTTGTCAGATAAAATCACAAGAACTTAGATTTTTCTAGATCAGATGTCTGAACCAAGATACCAATGCTGCAAATAATTCAGAAAGGTCCAAAACTTTGTAACGTATTTGAGAAATAGATGAGGGTAATATTTTTCTTTATACATGTCTCTGTTACATAATCACTTCCAGCTTTGCATGTTCCTAGTGGATTTCTTTCCAGTATCCTGTCAAGCAGCCAAATCCATAATTATTTATCAATAAATGGCAACATTTTCTGCGCAGTGTGTCTTCCTGTTTAAATGTCGCCCTGAATCCACATGCTTCATCCAGTTACATAAGCTCTTTCATGTCTCAGCAAAACAACTTGTGCATTACATTCTTTGTTTACTTGAAAGTCTCCTTATTTTCTCAGTAATTATCAAGGCTAAATCATGACAGATTCTTTTGGGGGTTTATATATTTGTTTGTTTATTTTCCTCATTAATGGTCATATGTTAAAACAAATTGCCAATTTATTGTAGTGAAAATTGGGTTATATAAATATTTCTGCCTCCTCCCTGGAAACTTTATTCCAGTTGCTTTGCAATAATAAAGTCTCCTAATAGGAAGATGGCAGAAATACTACAAGTGATTAGCAGTGGAAAGACATGACCTTCAGATGGCACATACACTTATTTCACAGTATTCTTCCAAATAAAAATACTGAGCTTTGAGTGGGAAACTGCAATGCTCAGATGCCTGAAAACTACTAAAAACTACTGACCCATTTCCAGGCCTTTCTTTTAACATTTTAAGATAATGCAAACTTAATTAATATCCTTCTTAAGGGTGTTTTATTCTGAAGATATCCTTAAATGCTAATTTGAATTGAACAGTACATTTACTCACCTTTAGGAGAATCTTACTCTGTAAGCATTTCCAACAATGTCTGGAATTACTTGCTCCAAAAGCACTATCTAAAATGGATAAAGGTAAAAGGACTGGAACTTTAACAGAAAGATTTGAATTCTCTAAAGGTAGCTTAGTCTTTTAGTCTTTAACATGTTTTCATGGCACTGGGTTGTCTAACCAGGTTAGACTTTATACAGAAGTCATGTCATTCATAAATTAAAAAATACAAGCTATTTTTCTCTAATAATATTTCTTCAAATACTATTTTTGCAACACAACAATATGAGATGATATTTTGTATGCTGAGTTTCAATTAATCATATCATCATGTTCTTTAAATTATTACACATTTCTAGAGATCAGCTCTCATATTACTGTTCAGAAAACCTTTTTTGGAGGTCAGAAACTTTGGAGTTGTCCATGCACAATTTTCTCTCTTCTGTCACCCCAAAAGCCCTAGCTGAGCTCTTTCACAGTCTCCAGCTACATCTCCACCTGCTGGCAGACGGGGCTTCACTGTAGACACCACTTCCATCAGAGTCTACCAATTGACAAGGCCTCCTGCAGCATCCAGTTGTCTTCAGTGTTTCTAGTTTTGGTCTCCTTTTCTGTTGCCTCAGGCACCATCACTGTCCAATTCTTCTTATTCCTAGAAACCCTTGTCTCAAAGTTCTCCACAAATGGTTGTTACACTGTTTTCTGTTGCCTCCACTACCAAAGGGTGAATTTTTTCTCCTGGATATCGGATCTGTTTGTCTTAGGCATGCTCGGATGGAGGACCATATATTGTTTGCTCCCCAAGTCCTGTCTGAATATTCATTATGTCCCTTAAATGTGATGGACTAAATTGGGTTTTCTGACATTGTTTGTTCTTTTCTAGTGCTGCCAGCAAACTGCTGATCTATAGTTGACGTTATGTTCAGAATGGGTATTTCATTTGAGTTAGGCAGAGCAGAAAGTGATGCTCTTTTTCCCTTAATTGCAATAAAACAGCGCTCTTGTGTCTGTATCGGCATAACTAGTGAAAAGACTAAATGTAGGTATTAATGAGATCATTATGTAGAACAGAATTGTGGAAAACACTTCAGGCAATTTTCAGCATCAAAGTCTATCTTCTGACGGGTTTTTTAGTGCTGGATAAGCAAAGCTGTAGTTGGAAGTCTAGGGAATCTGGGAATCTTGTGGTCAACTATAAAGATATCCTTCCTGTTACTTTCCCAATCAAAAAGCTGATGAAAAAGCAGTTAGCCTCTTGTTTGCCTTCACTGTGCACTCTGTCATTCAATCATGCATGAATTGTATGGCTTCAGCACCAACTGGCAGTGTAATTTCTGAAGTGTCATTGCTGTAATACTTTAGAGACAGTGTTCTTCCCAAAGATCTGAGCATATTTGAGCAGATCGATAGCAGCGACCGCTGTACCCTGTGCACTCTATAGCACCTGGACAGCTTTGCTGTGACATCCCTACACCCTGTGTGGAGTCATGAATCAGCACTTGGTTTCTTAGAGCAAAACCAAAATCACCAATGCCCAGGTTGCTTGAAGATCTTAAAGGAAGGACCTTCTGGTGTGATTCAGCACAAGCTGGCCAGTGACTAAAAATCAGTCTTTTTTCCATAAGTTTTAAGAACACAGGACTGCTTCCTAATAAAATATTTGGCACCTTCTTTGGTAAGGAAAGAAAATGCCAGAAGGATTGGCTGTGGTAAATATCAGAGCATAAAAGCAAAACGTTGCTCCAGGAACTGGGCAATGTTCCCATTGCTCTCTGTATGATTCAGAGGGAAGGATGCGTGACAAAGGCTGTATAAAGATATTTTTATCTTTCGTGATTGATGGATACTGGTGGCACATTGGTCTCTGGGATAATTTCGAACACTTTGACATGAGTGTTTTAAAAAGATAAGCCTTACCTGCTGTATTCAGCTGTTTCTTTCTGTATGATGGTACATGTGAAATACTGATTATTCCATACCTGAGGTGAAATAGAGCACCTTCTGTAAGTGAATTAAATATAGATATAAATCGCTTCTAGTAATTTATCTACCTTTAGTAAGTAAATTAAATTTAGATATAAGGACTGGCTAGTGCTATGTTTATGTAAAACACACAATTATCACAAAGTCAGAGGAGTAACACTAGGGAAAAAACCTCAAAGAACAAAGCTGGATACCAAAGAAGAAAAGGGTTTTTCAAAATGCTACTGGTCATATTTGAAACAGTTGCCAGAAGGCAATTACCATGGCTGTTTTTGAAGCAAGCAGATAGGCTTGACCCAGAATAAATAATACTTTTGAATATGGTAACTAATTTGTCTGAAAAAAATGAGATGTTCCAAGTTTCCCATTTTTGTATAACCTTTTTTTTTGCTCTCGAAGTTTTCTGAGTTTGTCAGAATTTTATCTATCTTCCTTGAATGTATGAATTACCCAAAGAATAAGTTTGAAATTAAACGATTAAATTAAGAAAGGAGAGCAAGGACATATTTAGTTATCAAATATTCACTTACTTTTATTTAGACTTATTTTACAACTATTTTTTTTCCATGAGGTGTAAGACTCCCCAGCAGAATTCCAACTTTTGTTACTCATGAACTTAATAAAAAATCCTTGACTTCAAAGGTGTTGGTATTTACTTAATTTCTATAGAAAAATTACCTATGTTTTCTATCAGTTTGAATTCAGCATATTTATTGCTGTTTTACATAGAACTTTTATAGTATACAGTTAAGTGGAAGGAATATTGCTGTGGTCTTGGTAGTATCTACATGGAACTGACATGTCTTTTTAAGTTGTACTGTCCAAAACTTTCTAAGTATTGTGACCTCTTTTCAAGTGTTCTTTGCAATATGACTTGAATTGCATGAAAGTGGAAAAAAATCTTTTGAAAGATTTCATTTTACACATCTAGTGACAGTGAAACATGCCCTGAGCATAGTTCTGCCTTAATCGTAAAACAAAAAATCAAATTATGTATGTCACAAGAGTCCTCTGAAGAAATAATATTCATTGACATGCCATATACAGAAAGCTGATGAATTTTCATCATCCAGAAAACAACATGAGTGTTTATGCAATACACTGGTAATTAGCACAGTGCCTATTTGAATTTGTGGGCTTGCACTTGATTTTCAATGTCATGAGCTGTGTTCTCCAAAAACATCAGCCTTCACAGTACAGGTAGTAAAAAAATTAAGTCATTGATGTAAGAGTAGTAATAGTAAAAGATCTATTCCTACTACCTTTGTTAATTATCCTTACATGATCCAAATGTGACTTTCACTGAATGGCCATTAAAACTGAATATTACGTGTGGGAGCTGTTTAGTGATGTCATGCATGTCACACGTGATGAGACACCAGCAGAAGTTGTTTTAATAGGGCATGTGTTTCCACAGTTCTTGCCTTCATCCTCCACATATAAACAAAGAACTGTTCATTTTGCTGCTCCTAACGCCAGAGAATGTTCTGTCAATAAATTTGGGTACACATGGGGTCAAGTTGGTCAGAAATAAGATAAGAAACTTTTACAATAATATTAAATACAATGTAATAATAATTAAATTCAATTCAGCACCATTTTTGGAAATTATATGTCATCAAAAGAAAACCTGTAAATCCACAGAAATTTGCCTAAACCTGTCACAGAGCACTAAAGATAGAAGAGAGTGATTCACTCCTCGTCACTGACCAGCCCCCTCACAGGATGAAAACCTACTGAAGTGTAAGTAAGGCTCTTCCTGAATCATATTTTGACTGTCACCTTCTATTACAGTCTCTTCTCAGGAGCCTCCAGTCCTGTCTGATACTTCTACTTGAGCAGTTTTGTTACATATAACACTTAATTCCTGTTTGAATTTTTTATCAAAGTTAAAAAAAACACATATAACAACTCTGTAGCTTACCGATAAGACTAATTACAGATTCCAGCCACAATTACTTATTTTGAGTTAAAGACAACAGTATTTCCCTTAATAACATGCAATCATATGCAGCACAAATGTTTAAGAGATTTTTCAATGCACTCATTTGTAGTGTCTTCACAAACTATGCATCGCAGCTAATTCTAATATGTTCCTGGAAAGTTTTGCAAAGTCCCGCAGAACAGATATGTGTGAAAATGGAAATGTTTGTCTAGAGTTACATATGGATGTTCTGAGTTGACTGGGGTGAAGGGAAGTGTCTGGGCAGCCTCTCGTAGGGTGACAAAAGCACGTATTACGTGTGGTGGCATTAATATGTGGGTGGATAAAGTTGCTGTAGCTTCCTTTCCCAGCATGGTTTTCTCACTGACATTTCTACAAGGACAGTTTGTTGCTGAATCGTGGCAGGCTGAGCTCCTCTAGCCCTGCAGCATCAATAACAGGAACATTCCACACTATCCCCCGCTTGGCAGAGGGCACTGCACTGTCTCCTTGCCCCAAAACATCAGAAGCTGCCAGGTTTTAAAGCTGGCATTCCCATTTCTCTAGCAGGTAGCTAACTATCAGACTGGAAAATAAGCATATTTCCTTTAGAGGCCTGATAATACCATAGGAAATAGGTTTGCATTTTAGAACTGCCTGGTGTCTACTATTTTTGGTGCCTAAGAGGTGCTCTTACAGAGGTGTTGGGCACAAAGGAGTCCCACTGAGTGACTGAGTATCATATGGATGTGCCAGTTCTATTCTTTTATCTGCATTGGCAGATTGACTCAGCAGTGCTGGATTAGCAGTTGGACCCAAGGATCTTTCAGAGGTCTTTCCCCACCTAAATGATTCCATGATTCTATGACTAATGAGCAGAATGAAGCAGCCTAGATTTTCTAGGCTTAAAGAGAAAAGTCTCTTTATAAAAAAAGATTCATAACAATTTGTGAGAGTCTAACTACATATATATATATATACCTTAAAGCACAGTAAAAATAAAAAGAGTAAGGTTGCATGTGAGGCAGTAAAATTCAGCACTTTAGAAGTAAAATATTAATGTGTTAAACCATTCCTCCTTTCCTGGGCTGAAAGAATAAAACAATCTTGGTGTAGATGTTAGTGCTCTGAGTTTTGATCTGCCCTTGGTAAAAAACATTTGGTTAGATCTAAAAGCACAAATGGTATTAAATTCTCCACTCTGTAGACATGTGCTGCACATATTGATCTACAGTAAATTATTTTTTGAATTAAATTTCATTTTAAAAATTAATAATTTTCATGTATTTAGCACATATTCTGATCAATACAACTAAACATTGCACATAGGAACCATCTTACAAGGGAAATTCTAAACTATAAAAGTTCAAAATATCAAACCAAATTATTGGTAATAATTGGCTTTGATATTTCTGTTTACACATCTATTAATCTGTTACATATTCTCCCTAATTTTCTTGGAGAGGAGCTAGCCAGGCTCTTCTTTGTGATGGATTTGAGACATTACTAATTTTTCAGGATGAGAGTAATTTAATTCTTTATGAATTAGTGAAGACTACCTTGATATTATGAGGTGACAAAGGCACAAATAAAGTTATAAATTAGCATACAAATTATTTTCTGATACCAAAGCCTGCAGAAAAACCTGTAGACAAGCCAACTGCAAATACTTAACTGCAGACTAGCCATGTCCATATTTATAATTTTTCTGAAGTGAATCACTGCTTCTACCAAGGTCCATTAAGATGTAGTTTTTAAAATATTATATACTGATATGGCTGCAGATTAACAGCTACAATCATCCATTCAGTTAGTCATTCAGAATTTGCTAGTAAGTGTGTACTATCTGTTCATTCAGTTTAATAGTACTCTATTGATCTAATTCAGATGTCTTGGGAGCTATTCCCTACTTTAGAAATGTCAGGAAATAATTGCTAATTTGATCTTTAATCTGATACTTGCTAAATTTCTCCATTATGTAACTCTTTCATTGTTTCTTTTTAGAAAAATGAAAGAGAATGATAATGGGAAGGAACAGTTAATTACAATAATGAAGTGTAATATCTTTTGCCTTCTGTCTTTCCTCTGCAATGGAATGGAAGAATGGTAGTTCAGCATACAAAAAAAGTTTCAATTATGAACTGCAGGTAAATAAGAAGCAGCTGGTAAAATATCTGGCTCAGATATTGTACCTTAGTGGGCTTTTTAAAATAATCTACCTTGAGTCATATTTTCTTTTTTCGACCCTACCAATTTTTTGTTCCTTTTCACTTTAAAAATGTAACAAACATGCACAGACTGTAACTACCACAGAACACTATTAACCTCAATCATTTTGCTGAGTAGGTGTTCAGAGCACTCATGCACTTATAGCAGTTTGTGAGGTGCTCCGATAAGTGTGAATCTTCTCTAGACTGACCTGACTTGCTAATTACCATGTAGGTCTGCATTACCACACCTTAATAATTATGCCAGTGGTGAACAAGAACTGGGATATATTATTGTAAACATTCTGTTGTAAATATGTTAATTTCTATTATTGTAAACTTCTTTTTATTTCTCTCACTTCATATAACTTGTTTGTAGGTATCCTCAATATGACATTCTTCAGCGACATAATTTTATCTTCTCTGTACCACATTTGTGCAGCCATTCACAGTGATTTTTTTCTTGAGAACCTAATGTTTAAATACATATATCCATATATCCAAATCCATATATATATATCCAAATACATAAATCCATATATCAAAAGAACTGTTGCAAGAGAAGCTCAAGGTCTTGCGGTTAGTGACTTTGTACTTAAATAACCTGATGGTGTTTGCTGTCCAATAACCACAAAAGCTATGTGTAAAGAAAAGAAAAAAAAACAAACAAAAAACCCAACCAAACAAAAAACCCCCAACCAAACAAAGAGGGAAAACAAACTGTATATTTAAAGCATATTTTGGTATAAGAAATGGGAAGAAAATTGCTGGAAGCACCCAGCCTCACAAACCCACTTTTCAAATGGTGCTGCCAAAGCCTTTGGGAGCTCTGTGTCTCTCCTGCAGGCTGGCCTCCTAATGCACTCGTTATAAAAGAAAAAAATCTTTTCTAGTTTCTGTTGTATCTTTATGTGCAAAGGTCCACTAGGAAGCACTAATTAAACATCTGATTATTTAGAAAATGTTTTCTTCTACTGGAGTCTTCTGAAATTAATACATGCTTCAGAATTCGTCTGTTCAACTTATATCCAAGACTCCACAGCTAAAGAAAAACTCATATTAAATCACTTGGATATATGAGGAAAAGAGTTCTTAAAAGCATTCATATGAATGAATGAATGAATGAGTGAGTGAATGAATGAATGAATGAGTGAGTGAATGAATGAAGTCTTTGCTGGACAGAACAAGTTGAGAAATTAATGAGTTTGTAATCACTCAGTCATTCCTCCATTGTTATGTTAACTGCCAGAACTGGAAAGTTTGGATATTTCTTACCTAGGTTTCATCCTTTCTCCCCATCAGGCAAGTGTCAGGAGGACACTGTGTTCTTCTCCCTGCTCCCTCAACCCATTCCTCCTCAGCAATGTCCTGTATCTCCAGAGCATGGAGCCATAACACCCACGCTGAATAACCAGCGGGATTCCTGATGAAGGTAAGGACTAAACTTATCACCAAGCCCTAAGAAAATTCTGAAAGGAATGGCTCTCTGATTTTTTTTCCAGTTTTTTTTCTGATGTAGCTGTGCAATTTTATTGTCCTCCAGTGCACTGAATAGACTACATAAAAAGGAGAGATAAATGGTCCTTTGTCCTCCTTAGCCTGCGTGGGGATGTATCTTGAGAATAGACCCTGCACAGTGAGACCTCAGATCCTTTTTTACTCTGGAGTTCCCTCATCCCCATCACCTCCCAAATCAGTGAGTGGGGTGGACTGTGACACTGACTTTTGGCAGTTCTCCCAGAAGGTGTCAAAATTTTAGTGTGGGCTTTCTCTTCCTGCTTTTGCTCTTGAACACCTAGCAGTGAACACAGCTGTCAGAGGAGCTCCTCACCAGCCCAGTCCGCACTTGGTGAGGATGCAGCAGCAGTGAGTGCACTGTTCCTTCCTTAGTTTCTTCCTGTTTTCCTGTTGCTTCAGGAGTGTCAGACAGTCTAATAAATAATTGTCTAATAAATACTTAAAGTATTTGAGATGTTTGAAGGTAATACATATGAAAGAGAACACAGGTCTTTCTGAATAGGGGAGAATTAAATCACCTGATTGCTGGTTGGCACAAGATTTTAGGGTAATACAATCACTTGATGTTTTCCTTATGCTCTTTATGAACCCTTTCTATTTACTATATTCCATGCACTGAAAAATGTAAAATCTATTTACACATAAACTATGCTACTGACCATATTCAAACCAAACACCCCACCATTATTGTTACCAAGAGACTGAATAAATTTGACTTTGATAATTTCAGATGGCTCTGCTGGAATTTAATATTTTAAAGCTCCTTTGTAATGGCATTAAAACAAGGATAATAATTATTTGTGCAAATGCATGACAAATTCTATTTGGGATATGAACTGGAAATGTTATAGTAGATTTAAAGTCAGATGAAACAGTTTAAACTGCATTTGCCTACATAACTTTGTGGTAACTACTCAAATCAGTAACAAATTGCTTTATTCCATATGGTAATGATTTATCAAGGATTTTTATTTCTTTGCCCCGTAAAGCAGAGGCCAGACAACCATATCGCTGAAAGGAGACAGGTAGTTTCTCCTTGATTAGTGATTATATCTCCATGGCAAAACACCAAGAGGCTAATACATTGATTTTTCTTCAAGCAAGCTCTCAGTAATGCTAACAGGAGGTTGCCAGAGGAAGTATCATATTGTGGTTACACACACAGACACAAGCAGTGAAAGCCCACTTAGACGAGGAAACTTTTCACAAGTGTCACTGGCCTTTGCTCCCGGCTCTCCCAAGAAAATATTTTTGCATTTTTGTATTTAATCACTATGAAGGAAAAGAATTCAGCTAAGCATTTTATTTCATCAGTTGCCAAGCAAAAGTAGTCAATAAACTTATTATTTTTGTAAACACTGCGCTTGGTATCTTCTCTAGGAGATTTAATGCACACAATGAGACCTTTTGTAAGTAACAGATTTCTCATGTGAGGCCAAAGCTCTAGGAATGGTTTTCAATTCATTTCAATCTCTGCTGCACTACTGAATTTTATATCATTAATTTAGCTTGGAATTGGTGAAACAAGATGCTTCAACAGCTTCTGAAAATCAATCATGACCAAACAGTCCTTAGCCTCTCTGTTCAAACTGGCAGTATGTCAGGCAGCAGGAGTATTTTATCTTCGCAGGACCAAATGCCAGTTTGCACTGTGCATAGCCAGAGGTAGTAAGCATGCAATCACACTTAAGTTTTTCAAGGCAAATGAGCTTTAAGAGTCAATCAACAGAAAATTGGATAAACTGTCCAGGATAAATAAACCTGAGGACTTTATTAATATGATATAATATAATGGTTTTGCTATATTTTAAAGCCTCTTTATTTTATATAGTTCTTTTATTGGCATGATGAATTGGGATTTATTGGATCCATGAGCAGTCTTGGAGTAAAAGCACTCCAAGCCTTTAAAATACTCACTAGAGAACAATTAAATCTCTCTTCCAAAAATCTACTTAATTTTGATAGAGAAATCTTTTACAGAAAAAAAAGTGCCATGAGATGACCTCTCATCTCTTCCTCTGTTTCTTCCTCTGTTTTGGCTTTGATTCATTGTTAGTACTTCCTTCATAATTTGTGGACAGGAAGGATAGAAAAAGGAATAAAGGGAGCTCAATTTAGGTAAACCTATGGGGAATGCTTGACATAGTGGACAAGGACACTTGGTCCATGGGAAGTGAGTTCAGGGAAGAGGGAAGAGAAATGCACATCATGACTTGTGTTTATTGGAGGTTAAGGTTTCAACTTGTAGTGTTCTAACCCTCATCCTTTCCCACATATGAGCATGATGATTTTGCAGCATGCTCAGCCTCCATCTCTTCTGTGTGCCCTACTATTACTCCACTCCTCTTTTGCCTCCAGGATTTTAGCAAGAGCTTCTGTCAAGGTCCAAGGTGTGTTGACATAGAGTTTGGGATAGGCCATGGCATGCTCTCACATGGGTAGTACTCCTGCAATCCCTGTGTAGTGTGCCTGCAGTGGTCTCCACTCACTCTTCATTTCCCAAATGCCCATTTGCCTGGACTGTAGGAGCAATAGTGGAGGTTGGCTTAGCTCAAATTTCTCTGCAGATTATACAGTCTTGGGAGAGTTTTCATGACAAAACAGCAAGCAATAATTAGGAGAATTAGGAATTCTACCCAAAACACATATTTCATACAAAAATAACTTATTTCAAGGTAAAAAATATGTAAGAACTAGATGATACTTTAAAAATAATTCAATGTTTTTGCTTTATCCATTTTTCAACTATTATCTCTGGCCTATTGACTTCTTGAGGTTGGAAATTGACACTCTATTGTGCCATAAATTGAGTCTCTCCTGATGGGAGAGAATTTGCTGAAAGTCCTTGCAAGGCGCTTAAAAGATAAAACGAGACGTCTTCTGTAGTTTCAATGCTTCTAGATAGTTGTTTATTAAGTCTTATCAGAGGAACTGAGCCACTAGCGTGACCCAGGTACAGCATGGAAGGAGGCAAAGTAGGAGTGAGAGCGAGAAAGACTAATTATCAAGATTTACACAGCCTTTTAAAGACATTTTAACTAATAGTTACTAAAAACGTACATTATTTTTATTTTCTTACCAATTATTCAGTAACACGGAATAATTCAGTAACACGGAATTCTCTATCCAATCAATCCAAACTACTTTTACTGCAAAATATGAAGTGGCAGAAGAAGGAGAAGAAGGTCTAGAGAACAACAACAATCCTCCATTTTGATATTTTTTACTCTTATCTATTTACTGTAAAGAGAAGCCGAAAACCTCTAAATTTTTCACCCTGTGACAATCTTACATAGTAGTCTATCACCTAATTCACACCACTGTATTTTCTAGTTGTTGTCTGACTGTTGGTAATTTTTTCCAAGGTTTGAAGCTAAAACAGTGTTGTTCAGGGGGGTAAGAACCCTTAAAAACAGGCAGAGAAATATTCTCGGCACTCTGAGCTCCTACAGAAATACTTAAATAGCCCAACAACAATGTTAGAAAAATGGTGAGAGACATAGACAATGGAATGGTGGAAAGTCTGATAAGAGTGAAACAAGGGTAAATGATTGCCATTCTGAAACAAATACATTCTGTAAAAGGAAGTGCTGCCTCTAAAACTGGCATCCACCCAGGGAGAACTGAGAATGAACATCCTGTCATGAACCCCCCCGAAAACTCTCAGGTCCATATCTTAGAAGATAATTAGGCCAGGAGCTTCCATTGATTTCCAATTTATATATCCTAAAAAACTTCTGTGCCTAATTTGGTACAAGGAAAGCTCAGCATGCTGAGGAGACTGCAGGAAATGACTCTAATTAGCATTTTGGAGAAATGTTGAAGCAATGTTGAGATGCTGCTTTTGTACAGCAGGCACAACAGTACATGCAAAATAACTGTATTTGCTTTGGCAAATAATTCTAGGCAATTAAAAACCACCGATTCTAATTCCTTTTTTAAATATACCAGTGAAGTCTAAATGTAAACATTTCAGTCACAGACAAATACTGAATATGAGCAACCATATAATAAATGTAAGGGATACAATTTTCTTGAAGTTTCTGAGCAGATTTTTTACCTCTTCTTTATGATATAGGGGTAGTTCAGGTGTGATTACCAGTACTAATTATCTTTCTCTAAAAGTTTCACAAAGTTACATTTGGAAATGTTTTTCTATATTTGGATTATGAGGAGAACATAACAGATCTGCAGTGTTTATGGGTCCCCTGAATTAGCAATATGGCATCATAAAGGATACAGTCTTCGTGGTGGAAATTGCTTCCATTACAAAACATTCCATACTGTTGTCTAACAAGCTACTATTCAAGTCTAAGATTTTAAGTTTAAAAAAATCCTTCCAATGTCTTATTCTTTTAGTTTAAACAAACATTGATATTTTCCTTCATAATTTTCTGATTTTAAAAATAGCAAATTATTAAAACAACCTAATAAAACTATTCAGGCTCCTGGATGTTGTCATAAGAAGGAGTGTTTTATGGAAAATGCACTCATTTACACTACTGCTTATTAGTTTGTAATGGCACTCTCTATACTTCATAAACTTTATCTGCCATAGACCAATGAATTTTCTGAAAGTTATTTTTGTATCTTGAGAATAAAATAATGAAAAAAAGCCCCCAAAATGTTGACTAACTTGAAGGTTCTAAAGGTATTAATTCTGGTAAAGACTTGCAAAGCTGCTTAATCAATATGTCCATGTACATCTGTGTCTGCATCTGGAGTTCCTTTTTTAATTGAAAACTTCTGAATTTAGATCCTCAGTCTTACCAACTGAAACTGTGTTAAACTAGTAGGAAGTAGAGTCCTGAATATTGTTTCTGCCATGATATCCTTGCTAAAAGATCTTTTGAGACATCTGTTTGGCCATACGAGGAATTCAAACCATCCGGAAGGCACCAGTTTGCAGGCCTTTGAGAGGGCTTCTAGATCATATTAACTTGACACGATTCATGAAAGCATCTCTCCAGTCACTCATACCCTTGCATAAAATTAACTTAATAGCTGAAGATGAGGCCAAGATCACAGGTAGCAAAGTGCATTCTCAGCCCCTGTGAGGAGCACAGGTTAGGGAAGCGGGCTGTAGTGTCGCACAAACAAAACACACAGCTGTGATGGATAACCAAATGCCCAGAGTTAACCCTCAAGGGATACGGATCCTTCCCCTTCTGGTCTGGAAATTCTCTCTCTGAGGAGAGTAGCTACAGAAAGCAGATAGTACATTGGCTCTTGGATATTTTACTGAACTCTGAATTTGTTCTCAAATTTTATGTCTAAACAATCCCACTCAGATCTTCTGTTCCAGATCCAAACCCGTTATCTGAAGCAATTTCCTCTTGGCACTTTTCATGCAGTGAGGGAAAGCATCACTCAGCTGTAGCTCTCCCCTACCAGTACACAGATCTCTTTGGCCTCAGCCTCCTGCATCCATATGGCAGGTGCCACCAAATGCTCCTTCCTGGGATACTCCTGGAGCAGCCTTCCCTAGCTGAGCTCTCAGCTGACAGTTTTGAATGCAACATCTCAACACACCCCAAAGGAAGAGTGCTCCCAGGAGGTTGTTCTCTGGCTTTATTCAAGATGAAGGCTTTGGGAGATAAATTCTCTGACACAATATGTACTTCCTTAATTTCCCAGAAATCTAGGTATCTAGACGTCCTGAAACAGAGAATAAATCTAATCTTTGGTTTCAATAGTTCCCCCAGTGGTTTTTTATTTTGCATTTTCCACAGCCAGAATACAATGAATTTCAGACCTTTTCCATATGTTCAGATTGGTTATATGGAATATCTGGGATATACTACAACCTCTGCAGTACCTAAACCAGTGCAAATTTTAAAACTTTATGAAGCTTATATATTTATTTATAAATATCAAAAATATATAATCTTTATTAAGTTTGGGAGGTTATTCAGTTCTGTTTAAATGCAGATTGCTTGATCCTGGTTCTCTCAGGACTTTGTAAGGAAAAACTACACAGCAAAACTGCCTGCAAACCCTAGATCAACCTGGAGTATAAGTATGAAGTGTCAACAAACTGTCTAAAGAAAATTAACTCTTCTAGATTTTGTCAAGTTAACTCTCACCAAAAGATGAAGAAATAACAGCAACAACAGAGGGCTTAGTCCAGCTTTGATCAATCCCTCACTGCATCCAGAGAATGTATCATTGGGGAAAGCATTGCACTGAATGGAATACTGCTCAAGGCTTTTATTTTTGTAATGTGCTAAGTAATGTGCTTTGATTAAAACATCTACAAAGTTGCTCTAAGAAATGTGCCCAAAGGAAATGCTCTTCAGTTTTGAATGGACCTGAAATCTGTCCTACAAAGAAAAAGAACTAAATCCATGGAGGGAAGGGCAACATGGAAAATGTGTGAGGAGAGATCAGAAGTCAGGCTATGCACATTGCTGTAAAGGTACCTTCAGCAGCAAAAAAAGAGTCTTTTATAAATGGTCAAGTTAACTCAAAATATGTGTGATCATTTTATGTTCTTTCCAACCCAGAAAGGTGCTTTATTCTGTATTTTATATTAGAATGTGGACAATGCTTTGATTTTCATCTGCAGTTCCTATTAAAAAATGCTGAGAAGCAAAACTTTAAACAGAGCTTCTACCCCTATCCATGGCTTAATCGTTTTGTTGGGACCTAAGGGAGGGTTATTACATGGAGCACAAGAGACAGTTGTCTACAGGCAGGATTATGCTGTAGATGTGTGTTTTGGCAGAGATCCACATGATAGAAATTGCTGTTTGGCCTCACAGGGTATCCTTACCCAGAGGAGTTCTTTGGAAAAGGACATGTCTCTGCTGCAAGCCCTTACCATTTACACAGCTCCAGTCAGACATATAACCATGTGCTTTCTTAGGAAGTAATTTTAAAAGTCTCCATTTTGAAATTTAGCTTCAAGGGGGAAGATTTAGGTTAGATAGCTCAAATGTTAGAAAGTTACCAAGGCCTGAGAGCTAGGCCACTTCATTTTATTCCAATTTAGGATGCAGTTAATGTTAATAAATATGAAACATATAATGACATAGGTGGTGGTATTTTTAGAATGTATCAGCTGATTCTTCTAATGATTGCTGAATCTTTCAGCTACAGTTGATGCTTAAATTGAAGAACCAAAACTAATAGCTTAATTTGAGGGTCTCAAATGGATGTTAAATCAGTCATCTAAAATGTTCAACCACTTCTAATACTGTTTGGATCTGCAGACCTTTTAACATATTACTCATAAGAAGTAAGTTATGTTCTTTATGGAATAGCCAAACACTCTCAACCCACAAAGTAACAATGGTATACAGAGATAATTGTCATTGACAGGGCACTGAAAAAAAATATTCTTAAAAAAGGATTTTCTCTTTTTTTTACAGCCAGTTCATTAATTGATTTCTTCCATGTCTATCTCACGAATCACTGTTATTATCACTTTATTATCACTTTTCTGTCAAAAGACTTAGAAAGGCTCTTTTAAAGTAAGAATAATGCAGTTAGGCTGCTGATTATGCTGAGCAGAGACCTGACCAAATCAGCAGTATCTCCACCCCAAGCTCTTCCTTTTGCTCATCTCTCTGCTCTCTTACAGCCAAAAACATCCAGAAGTATTTTCATGCTTGTCCTGTCAGGGGATTATTTCTGCCTTTATAAATACCTGTTGAAACAACGTTCCTGCCCTCCCTAGCTTTGTTTTTCCCTCTAGTCTTTACCCAATATAGATACAACAGCTTTTGTTCCTAACCAAAGTAAAATTCTTAGCAAAAGCACTATCATCTGTTACAGCCATAGATCTTCATAAGGGAAAACCCTCCCCCTATTGCTGAAATTTATTTTAGAAATTTATTGCTAAATTTCATTTCGAAATCAAACTTCTAAAGAATTTTTCCTCCTTTTAAACAGTTTTGCCTGGATTAATTTGTTATCTTATATTATTTGCTAGCACACATCCTACCACAAAATCAAAATAAATTGTTTTTTCACTGCAATGGTTAAAAGACACTTTTCATAGAACAATAACACTATCAAGTAACTGTGTCTGAAAGCAAGCCTAACATCACATCAATAACTAAGAAAAAGTGAATTTTTTGCTAAATGGCATTCTTGTGAGATGATATTTCCCCAGTTTTACAGCCAAAAAAATGAAAAATGTTATCCAAGATCACACATTTTATCTATGGTAGATACTCAAAATCTTTTCCACTCAAGTCCATGTGCCCATGGGGCATCACCAACTCCTACAGCTGATTAATGATATTTTAAAAGTGGTGGTTTATACTCAAGCAACCTGCAAAAACAAGGACAAAAATATTTAACTAAGTCCCAAAATATCTCTGAGAGCAAGAAGTGGGTAGTTTACATGTATGGTAATGAATGCAAATCTGCGTTTAACTTTTTGCTTGGAAAGGGAGAAGAATTTTCCAAATGCTGCAACATAAGCACATTTAATGGACTGCTTCCTTTTGCTTATAGAAGCAGTTTGCCTTAGGAATCGCAATCTTTATAATAATAAATTAACCAATCTAATATTCCCTGATATTATCAGTGACGTGCCTCCTGATGGCAAAATGGTCCTCGCGAACTACCAGTTGTACAAACTTGTAAAACTTACAAAACCACTGATCTCGGCTTTAAAAATCTTTGGACAAAATTCAAAGATGTCCTAAAAACAGAGATAGAAACCTGATCATCTCTTTTCTTTGTTTAGTGCTCTACCTGGAGTTAAGGTCTTTACTCTTTTTCTGGCCTTTTCTTTGCCAGCCATAAAGCAAATCTCCAGTAAAGGTCTCATCTTCAGATTCTGTTATTTTGAGAAGTCCACCTGCACTGCAAGAGCTAGTGGAGGAAGGACACCGGAATCACATACCTAAGTTAATTCTGGCAGCAGATCTTTACTGGAAACATGCTGTCATGAAACAGAAGGAGGTGGCAGGGTACCTCTCAGCCAAAGCAAGGAACCAGTCTTTCTTCCACTAGCTTTTCATTTACCAGGCTCCTTAAGTGCTCTGGCAGGACTGTGGGATATGAAGAAAACAGACTGTTGCTTTGTCTGTGTGTATGTGGGCACAAATCCTATCCCTCGAAATGATAAGACCGACAGAAGTTTTGTAGGATCCTGAAAAAAATTCAGGATGAAGGTTGTGGAAAAATGAATAATTCCATGGCCACCGTATGAGTTCTCTCCTTTCAGTGACTGGTCCCTGGCTATTAAACTGTACGGATGCATGAACAGGTTTCATTGCATATCTACAAGCTTTTAACCTATGAGTACATTTTAAAGCCTCTGAAATTACAAACGTCAATCTTCTTTCATGCACGGAAAACTCCTCTTTAATTTGTATGTAACTGCCTACACTCTCCTCAAGGCACAACAGGAATCTGTAAGAGAAGTAATTTGGTGGGGTTTTTACTACATTCAGTGAATATTCACACAAATCAATGCCGTTTTTGAACTGTCCCCTACGGTAGGGACCATGATATATTGCAAATGCTTAGCCAAACATTCCTGTGAGGAAGTTCTTGAGTTATTCATACAGAGGCGTTACTGTCACCACGGTCTTATAACTTTGGTGTGACCCAGGGTGGAACACCTATAAAAGTAGTGCCCTGAGCTGTATTTTTATCAGTTTTAATTCTCAATTTTAAAGTGTATTTTCAAGGTCGATGAGGTTTTTCGCCACAGGAGAGAGCCATGGACCTGGCTGGCTCTGCGTTTGCTGGCACGTTCTTGCTGCCCTGAGACATTTCAGGCCTCTTTCAGATTAGTTATGAAATTGTTCCATGGAGCCCGAAGTGAGCTTTTGGTAAGGAAGTTTTTGGCAATATGCTGTTATGGCCCTGAATGCATCCCCTGCACTCGGGTCCTCAAGGCAACCCAGTTCTTCTTTGACTCGGGGAGAGCCTTGGACCTGTGGTGGGGAGGCTCATGGAGGCCATAGGCCCAGGGAGCCCTTGGCCTAGGTGAAGCCCTGATTTGTACACTTAAAGGAACAAGTATAAATGCACGTGAAAAAAACCAACAGCTGGGATGTGAGACTTAGTAGCCTTAGAAAAATAATCTGTAAATATGCCTCCAAGGATCCTGCCACAGGCTTTTCCTCTAGCATTCCACAGAAGAGATGGGGAATTCTCTGTTAAGTTTGCAAATTCTGCTCATCTACAATGAATTTGGGCCATTTTAGCAGCTCCTCTCTGCTGTAGCTGCTTTTTCTAAGCCTTTAATCACAAGCTGAGATCAAAATGTTACATAAATATGAGATACTTCTCCAAAACTCATTTGCAAAGCATATGAAGCTGTGCAAAAGCAAAAAGCTATGTAAGAGTTTAGTGTTAGCTTTAAGATCCCATGGTGTTCTGTTCTTCTAAATACTGGGGATAGAGGATGTTCAGTCCCTTGTGCTTAGTTCTGCCTCTTTCAATCCTTCTAAATGCTCTACCCAGCTTATGGGCTAATCAAAACCACATGTATCTCAGATGTGCAGTTCCAGATTACATTTCTACCTAGCCAAACCATACATAGCTCTTTTGTCTTCTCCTCAAGTATTCCCAGATTCCTGGAGTCTTTGAAGTCATAGAGAAATTTCCTATGCACTTTGGAAAGTACAGAGGAATGAGAAGAGTACCATTCTACCTCTTACATAAAAAAAAGGAAGAAAAGTCATCATTAACCAATTTTATTTAAAAACTGAAAGGTGATATGCCAGCATTGCCTCCAGTCCTTCTTGATAATCTCTTTCTTCTCTCCTAAAACCCATGGGACTATAGCAGGACTCCGGCTATCGACTAAGACAAATATGCTAAGAAAGAAAACATGGGTTCTCCTTTGTGGGGCTGGAAAAAGAAAAGAGTAATGGTTTAGGATAAATTAAAATAAGTTCTAAATTTTGTTTCTCCAAGTCAATCACGGAGAAAATTAAGAAGAAAAAAATACCAAAAGCAACAGAAGGGACTATGCTGCCATATATTCTGAAATATGATGGCTCTTGTATCCAAAGGATGAATACTGATAGCAAACTAACTCCTATGATCAGTGAATGTTTAGGAACGTAACTTACAGGCATTGCTGACAGAAACCTTTCCTTTAGAGCTGTTTGTGTGGGAAGAAGTAAAATGAAAATTTTATGCTCAATTTCCTTCTTTTTTTCCAGTTTGAGGCTAAATTTGTGAACATATGAAAGCCAAGCACAGCTGAGGCAAGTGCAACTCTTGTATCCCGTTTTTTCTTCCCCCCATGATATCCATGATTAATAAGCTTCAAAGTGTACAAAACTCTCCCTAGAGAAATGTTTTATATAGAAATAGATTTTAAATTTTCCTTATGAGACGTTAGGGAAAGTTCATGTAATGACACTTGGCTTCATTTAAAAAAAAAAGATAAAATGCAAATTTACTTTTTTAATGTAAATTTTTCTTTTTTTTTTTTTAAATTCATGGCAAGGAAAGAAAATAGTCCCTTTCAGAAGCTGCTTATTTCCAATTCTAATATGTTTACTAAGAAAAGTTTGGAATATGTAAGTATTCTGTTGGTTAGTCAGCCCTTTTTATTTATAACTTTTTTAATGTTTTCTAACATTCTCACAAAGTCAGTGGAAAATAAACTGGTGAAGAAAATTGAATTGGATGAATGGACTGAAACTCAACTACTTGACAGATTTCAAGAGCATTTAGTGACAGGACAAGGGAGAATTTGTTCAAACTGAAAGAGCGTAGGTTTAGATTATATATTAGGAATAAATTCTTTACTGTGAGAGTGGTGAGGTACTGGAACAGGTTGCTGAGAGATGTTGTGGGTGCCCCATCCCTGGAAGTGTTCAAAGCCAGGTTGGATGGGACTCTGAGCAATTTGGTCTTGAGGAAGATGTCCCTGTCCATGGTAGGGGAGTTGGAACAGGATGGTCTTTAAGGTCCCTTCTGACCCAGGCCATTCTAGGATTCTATTATTAGCTCAGATGTGCAGTAATCTAACAAGTTGTGTGTTTCAAATGGACTTGATCACGCAGACATGTGTATGGTCACACGGTTTCCAGACTAGGACTTGCTCAGACCCTGTGACTGTCCTGGCCTGAGCATGAGAATAGGCCCGAGACTTGTGGAGGATCCCCAGGGATATTCCTTTGGTTTCTGGAGAAGCCATGCTGCAACCTGCAAATGAGAAGGGCCAGGTCTAAGCCTGCTATGGGTATTCAGTATTTTTCCATATAAATAATAAAGAAAGGAGCAAGAAAATTGTTGGAAGTGGGAGCTTACTGCTTTAAATTTGCTGTTACCTTTGTTTAGGATTACATATAAAGTTCACTTTTCTGAAGGTGATGAATAACGTAGAAGAAATTTCAGCTTCCCAAACAAGCTCCCACCACCATTTTGGCTGTTTGTATCTGGTAAGTTTCTGACTCATGACCAGACCAACATGATTTTATTTTGTCTCAGGCTGAATAATTTTTCCTCCTCCTTCAGCCTCCCAAGAACTTTCAAGATAGAGGCATATGCGCACATGAATATTCATGACTCCTTTAGGAAACATTTATGCAAATAGATATCCACTTTTTGAAAACAAGAACAAAGAGTTCTAAGTGGGAAAGCAAATTTGCATTTTGGTTTCAATAAATAGGTGTGGATTTTTTTTTTTTTTTTTTTTTTAGTATTCAATCAATTTGACAAACTGAGACTTAGCCCTGTTGCCTAAATCCTGTGTAGGCAGAGATCTGCATATTCTGGTTCATGGCTTACTAGTAGACCATAGTGAAAGTAAATGGCAAATTGTGAGATCATCTTTGCATTGTAGTGACTTCAGTCAAAAGGGGTGAAGAGGCTTCATACAGGTTAATGAGGAAATTTGGAGGGTTAACAGCCGTCCTCTGATGCAAAATTGTTAGAATCCCCTGGCGTTATAGAACTGGCACACCAAACCAGCACACCAATGCAGACATGGAATACACTCTTACTGTTCAGTGCCTCCACTAATCTACACCGTCCATCAGCTCTGGTATCACTGGGTATAAAGGGTAAACTCAAATTTACCACGTATCCCACAAAGCACAGTTTTGCCTGCTAGTTATCTCTGAGGGAGCTCTTTAACACAAAGGCAATGATATTTGCACAGCAAATGGACCTATCATGTCTTTTATTTACAAAGGAAAATTCATGGACTTGCAAGAAACATTATTTCATTTAATCATATCTTTTCATAACTGTTTCCTGACTGAAAATATTTCCATCTCCCATGGAAAAAAACAAAACGGAAACAAAACACCTCAAACCCAAACCAGCAACACAAAGCCCCACAAGACCAAACAAAAGATCCCAAACCTTTTTTGTTTAATTGCATTTCCTTGAATAGAAAAAGTTTTTAGGAAAATTGAGGTAAAAATCTTTCTATCATCTCTGTCATTTTTTTGATACTTTGAACTATTTAAAAAAAGAGGAAGAATTTCAAAACACCAAACAGACCAAAATGCATTTATTCACCTTCTAACTGAAAGAAAATTGAGAAAACATTTAAATGTAAGGAATTTTTGCAGTTCACATAATCAAGTTTCTTCGCTACCACACCATGAGAACACCAAATAAAATTTTACTTTTCTATTCTGCTTTAATTAAAGCTTATCCACTATTTGCATAGTTCTTCATCAGTTCTTCCAGCATATTCATATTCAGGCATAGCCAGTCTGCAGAAGCTTAACCTAAACAGTACCTCTGGAAATAGCATTGCTAACTCGGTGGTGGTTTTGCTTTACAGTGGTAAAAAAGAAGAAAACAAATCAAAATTTTGGTAAGCAGTGTGCACATGTACTGTTCCAAGCTTCCTTCTGCTGACCTTAGGAATATATAGAATGCAGGAAATATTTATGCTGGTTGACCATCCTTTTGTTATCAGGAAATAAGTAAAAAAAGAAAGCAATAGTTAAATGTGGCCTTGGATCAGTAAAATGTCTTCCATGCATACACTTTAATGAATTCACTTATAAAAAATTTTTTAAAAAGCACTTACCTTAAATATTCATGACTAATAGTTAATACTTAACTTTTGACTCTTCTGCTGTGAGATTTACTTTTGAGTCTAGCATTTCCTGGAAATCTTGTTAATTTGAAGAGGGGGCTAAAATTAATGTGAAGATATCAGAGCTTCTAGAATGTGACAGAACTTAAGCAACAGTTAATGTCTCATAAAAGTCGGCTGAAATACAAACTGTGGTGGGAGTGGGTTAACACCAATTTAGTGTGAGAATTCCCTCCTTTCTTTACGGTAATTAAAGGGACCATATTTTTCCTGATTCACTTACTTAAAAATATTTACTTCCATCTTAAAGGATTGGTTTCATCTACTTTGTGGAGCTGACAGTTCTCTTTACAATATAGCTAGGAGGCTTTTTTATTTCATGGTTATGCCATCCTTCATTTTACTTCTTTGCATTTTAACACTCTAGTTTTTGAGGGGTTTTTTTAGAAAAATAGGATAATGACTATACATCTCTGCACTGGAAATAAATGAAAAAAAAAAACCCTTAGTGATTTTTTCAGGGGGGTTGTTTTTCAGAGTGCACAAGCATCAAGTCACTGAGTTTAGGGAAGATGAAGTTCCCTAATAATATCATATAGCAGAAGTAAGATTCAGTATGATTCAATCAGTATAATGTGACTTCACATCATCTATTTAAATTAATGGGGATTCAAATTTTTGTTTTAAATAGAGACTAAGACGCAGGGATGCAGTAGGGATGTTAAGATATTCTATTTTGGAAGAAATGTGCCTTTGTATGTGAATTTTCCAACAGAGGCGGACAAGGCAAAAGCTCTTTTCTTGACATAAGATGCCAGGATATGCAGAGCAAGCCACAGGTATATGATTTAATTTTGAATGGGTTCATAGCAGAACCAGAAAGCTTTTTCAGGAAAAAAAATTCAGACATGGTCCCACAAAAATGAGTCTAAACTGATTTGAATAGTGAAGCCAGTAATTCTAGCTTCACTAAGCCATAAGAATATGAGCAACTGGATATGGTAATCCAACAAAAGCTGGTAATTTCCATCAGAGACCTCAGAAGTTTGTCCAGAAGAGCTTCTACCTCAGGATATGTGCTCTTCAAAAAAGAATACAATTAGATGTACTCTGAGCAATTCTACATTTAATGATATTGATTTTATAACATGGTTAATCTTGATCTACATCAGTGAAAGAAAGAAGATAATTAATTATTTTTCATTAGAAATTAAATGTTATATTTGTATCTTTTGCATACAGATTTGCTTCTTTGTTAAGAGCTGTACATGAGTGTAAGGCACTTGACCAAATGAAAAAAATCCATTTCCATGCAGTTCATGTCTATTGTGTCTTGTAGAGCTTTAGCTTATCTGATCTTTGCCATGATATTTTCTGCTATGTTACTGTAAAATTTAAGGGGACAGAACAAATTATTATTATTAACAATAAGTACAGAAACCCATAGCTGTCTTGATCCAGCTTTCAGCAGTTTCTCTTCAAGTGGGAGGTTGGATTATAGATGTCCAGAGATTATTTCTATGACTCACACTGCTCTTTCATTATGAATGAAAAATACAATTGTTCTTCTTGGATTTTTGCGTTATTAAAACCTTTATTATCTAACCATTAATTATTGACTCATAAAAATGGATTTATATGCATAGGAAGCATTGGAGCGATGCCTCAGGTTTTAACTTTTATATTTTTCAAATCCTGTACTGCCTAGTGTGTAACTCTGAAGTTTCTTGTAGCCTGTTAACTTCTGCTCTCTGGTGCTAGGTAGACATAACAAAGCCTCTCCAGGGCTGTTCTCCAAGGACACCCAGACCATCCTAGGCCCAAAAAGTATAAACCAAAAGCCTTTGGGAGGGGGGTAAGCAGAGGGGAATGACATCATTAAACTGAAGCTTTAATTGGAGAATTAACCCTGACATGCAAATGAACCAAACTTACGAAAGTGTGAAGAACTCGTGACCTGCCGTCCAACTTGGGGTCCATCTTGGCAGTAGCCTCTGGCTCCCCAGGGGGTTCCTTTGAAGGCTTTTCAAATAAATACCTACCTTTATTCCCTTATTCCTGTCTAGTCTCTCTTTCTAGGAGGCCTCTCAAGGCATCAGGGCATGAGAAGTTTGTCAAATGTTATTTTCAGGACCCTGTGTGTGCAATAATATAACTACAGCCAGTTTCCCTTCTGATATTATTTCCTCAGATTCAGGACATTTTTTGAGAGAATATTTTCAGCTTTTTTCAGCTTTTTTTGCTTCCATTTTAGTATTACTGGGGAAGTACTGTGATGCTCTAATACCATTAATTCTTCTCAAGGTCTTTCTTGCTAATTGTAACTGTTTAAAAAAAAACTTACATTTTTATAATCAAGAGTGACCAATGAAGTCATAAAGCATATATTAAAATATAAATTTAAGCAAGATAATATTTGCTAAAGTGTTGCATCTTAAAGATCAAGAAATGCCAACTGATGAACTTCGATTGGAATGATTTGATAATAATCCAGTTCACCACTGGGACATATGAAGAAAGATGTGGTCGAGCTGCAGCATATTAATTTCTTTAGGTGGTGAGTTATAACACTCAAATAGTTACTCTTATTTACACTCTTATTTACAATTCTTCCATGGCAGCTGATAGCTTCTTCAGGTTCTTCATTTAAACTGCTGCTTTAACGAATGTGAATGATACCTGTCTGTAAAAGCTGCCTATGTTTTAAATAAACCTGTTTGAGGATTGATGGCCTCTCCTCAAGAAGGGCATGTGCAAATATTTCCTTTGGATTTAGTTTAGAAGGGTTAGGTGCTTCCCCTGATTTCTGCCATCAGCAATGCTAGGAAGTCCTTAAGCTCATACCAAAATGCAGTTTGAGCAGAAGTTCATTCAAAAAGAAAAAAAAAATTATTCTGAGGCTCTGGCACCTTCTGTAACTACAGAAAATTGCTTGTACACCTTTTTGTCCTCAGCTTCTCTTATAAACATTATAATTAAGATCTGTCAGGTTTTCTAGTACCTGCCTAGCGATCTGCGTGAAAATCATCTTACAGATAATTTTTTGTTTCTTTTTCTATGAAGAGCATTTAGAGATCTTTTGGAAGTGTAGTCCTCACCCAAAGAACTTTTTCCCTACTCAAAACTTAAGGCCAGCACTTCTTTTTTTTCCCAAAAAGCAATATCTTGTAATTCTTTTTCGGTTTTGGCATAAACTGACTATTTTTCGTTTGAAAAATATCAAAATGACTGCTTTAACAACATGCTGCCTCTTTGACTTCCCGCAGTGGTGTCCTGCTTTCCGTTCCTTTCTTGGAGAATTAGCCCCATGTGGCCTGTCATCTCTTAGACTTCAAATAAACAACCTCCTCCCCAATCCACTTCCACCTTCTTTTTGCCAGAGATTCTGTACAGAGTCACAGGATCACAGAATAAGCTTAGTTGTAAGGGACCCACAAGGATCATCAAATCCAAATCCTGGCCGTGCACTGGACCATCCACAGTAAGCACACCAACTGCCTGACAATGTTGTCCAAATGCTTCTTGAACTCTGCCAGGCTTGGTGCTGTGACCACTTCCCTGGGGAGCCTGTTACAGTGCCCAACTACCCTCTGGATGAAGAACCTTTTTTCTAATACCCAACCTAAACCTCCTCTGACACAACTTGAAGTCATTCCCTCCAGTCCTGTCACTCTTCCCCACAGAGAAGAGATCAGTGCCTGCCCTCCTCTTCCCCTCATAATGAAGTTGTAGACTACAATGAGGTCCCTCCTCAGTCTCCTCCAGGCTGAACAGACCAAGTGACCTCAGCTGCTCCTCATACAGCTTCTCCCTCAGACCCTTTACCATCTCCTTTGGATGCTTTAATTGTCCTGTGTTCAAGTTTTACCACAACAGCTTTTCAGTATTTTTTTGTGTTGTCTTTTATGTACAGGAGGGTTCTTCAACAAAATTTTATGAGCACTCTTCATTATTTTTACCTTTAAATCTCTCCTTTAACTCATGAAAAAATACTCAGGAAGAAGAAAAAAAAAGAAGGGGATGAAAGGAAGGGGAAAAAAAAGGTAATCTGGCCTAAATTAATCCTGCCTACTTTTGGATAATTATTGTTCCAATTAGGAGACTGTTGGGGTCTCCCCCCCCGCCATGGAGCCGTGGGAGATGGGCCCTGGGGGGGAGACACGGGGTTTCCCTGTCCCTGGTCAGCCTCGTTCCCCATTGGTTGGTTTGTGTTTCCCTGCGCGGAAAAAGGACCCTCGGGTCCCGTGACTGGAACAGTTCCTCGGCAGAGCCCGGCCATGCGGCTGGAGAAATAAACATCTCTGAAACATCTAGCAAGAATCTGTCTGTCCATATATATTTCCTTTCCACGGGACTCCTGGTTTGATATATGCATGTTACAGTATCCCCGCTGTAACAGGAGACCAATCACACAGGGTTGTCTTTATCTGTCAGTGAAGAGAAGCAGTGACCACCATTAATATTGCCATAGGCAGTAATAGTATGAATCTGGGGCAATAAAAGTGGGTTCCTTTTTCGTGTCAGACCTTGGTAGACAGCTGGCACATGGTGGCTACTCTATATTTACTATTACAACCATTCCACTCCAACTTGCCCTAACTCCAACTGTCTGAATCCCAGCTGGTGCTTATCCGTATTAAAACTGGGTCATATTTGGGCCTTTGTGACCTCTCTGCAGAAGGGGCTGGGAATGCTCTTAGAGGATTCTGAGTGCCAGAGTTCTTCAGCTGTGTTTTGGCTCAGGATATACATCTTAAATGGTTTATGTTCTTGTTTCCAAAGTTAATGCCTTTAAACTCATGAAATTTAAATCCTTCCCATGTTATATGAAAACAGTGCAAAGAGCTAATAAATGCATGTTTTGTTGTCTTGCATAGTTCAGAAATGACTGACCCTATGAAAGAAGACGTGATGTTAAAGGAATTATTTTTAATTTCACATGGAAAAATCAAATTTTTGCTCAATTTTGGAAAGAAAAAGGATATAAAGATGAATCCAAGTCTCCACTATGCTTTCAAGTGTCTATTAGTTCCAGATCTTTTATGCCTTAAACATTTGTATAAGATCTTTGCCTGGAATTTATACTGGCCAGACAGAAGAACAGGATGTTCTTCTAGGATAAACTAATAATCCTTTTTGTTTGATGCATTATATGGAAATGCAACTAAATCTTTCTTATTTTTCTGCTGACATAGAGAAGAAACGAATGTGGTTCTCAGACAGAAGTATTAAAACTATGTTTCTGCGAGAATTTTATAATGTCTGGAATTGGGAAGAAGCAGATAGGAATGGAAGATATATCATGGAAACACCTGCAACTACAACTACACACATGTACAACTACACCATCCCTCTACTGGAAAAAGCCTTTCTGGTCAGTTCAACAAATCCTCATGCTCTGTATTTATCCATTTCCCTTATTTTTCAATTTTTTAGTAGCAGATTAATTTGAATCACAGTAATAATGTATAGAAAAGCATAATATACAGAAAAAATCTGGGTTTTAGCTGTAGACCTCATTATCTCATTTTCTTATCTTTATTTCTCTTTAACTATTCTCCCCTTTCCAGTGTTTTTGATTGAAATTTGCTTGATTACTAAATATCACAAAAACCTGAAAAACAAATATCAAAATTCATAAATTATTTCACACTATTAGATACAACACACATCGATGATGTTCTGAAAAGGACCAGACTTGAATTTCCTACTGAGTCAAGGTGTTTTTTTTCTGTTATGGCCTGGTGAATCAGGATTTCTCATCAAGCAAATGGTACCTCACAGCAGGTAAGGTTTTTCCCCATTAGCCAGACATTAAAATATTTAGCCTGACTTTGAAGTTGTAGAGGCATAGGAATGAATGCCTCTGCTGTCAGCAAGTTTCTGAGATGTGCTGCACACTCGGCATTGGAAATGCCCATGCTTGGGCAGACTTCTGTGTTCCTGATAATCCATTTGGCAACACCACAAGTAGAAGGGTTGTGGTGCTGGCCAGTTCTTTCCCTAGATGGCAATAAGCACCAGGCACCTTTAGCTAGTGTCTGTTGTGCTTTCCACACTGCAGAGGTCACTTGATTTTTGACTTATCTACTTGCTGCTGTTGTAAAACCACTTGAGCCTTTTTGGGGCATTATTCAGGTGTCTGGTCCAACGATTCCTATCCCCCTAAAATTGTCTGAGCTCAGTCAGACAAAAGACAAGTCCAAAACTGGGAAAACAACATAATAGATTTTTCTAGATGGGCAACAAGTTATGTGCAGACAGGGATAATGCAGTCTTCAATTGCTTGTTGACACTGTACCGTGCCATAAATCAAGTCCCTCCGGAAGGGAGCGAATTTTCTAAAAGTCCTTGCAAGGAGTTTCAAAGATAAACCGAGACTTTTCTTTGAGTTTCAATGCTGCCGGATAGCTGTTTATTAAGTCTTATCAGAGGAACAGAGCCACTAGCGTGACCCAGGTACAGCATAGAGCACAGAAAGCAGGAGAGGAGTCTAATTATCAAGATTTACATGGCCTTTTAAAAATAATTTAACCAATAGTTACTAAAAACATATTATTTTACTTTCCTACCAATTATTCAGTAACACGGGCAGGAACTGCAGAATTCTCCATGACATCATTCCAAACTACTTTTACTGCAGAACATGGAGTAGAAGAAGAAGGAGAAGAAGGTTTAGAGAACAACGACAATCCTCCATTTTGATATTTTTTACTCTTATTGATTTACTACAAAGAGAAGCCCAAGACCTCTAAATTTTTCACCCTGTGACAATCTTACATAGTAGTCTATCACCTAATTCACACCACTGTATTTTCTAGTTCTTGTCTGATCGTTGGTAATTTTTTCCAAGGTTGGAGGTTAAAACAGTGTTGTTCAGAGGGGTAAGAACCCTTAAAAACCGGCAGAGAAATATTCTCGGCACTCTGGGTTCCTACAGCTCTTATACCTAAGACTGGCTTTATTTTAATTTTTGGCAACAAGTTTTAAATCTAGGCAAGTTATACAGGTTACACCTGTGTCTTTTTCTCCCTGTGTCTTTTTCCTATTGTTTTTATTTTGTGATCTGGTGTCTGAGTGAGGTCTTTTTCAGTGAGGCTTCTGTCTGTTTCTTCTGTGCATTGTTTATGAGGTTGCTGGGGAGATACATTACCGCAGGCTTTTCTCCATTTTGATAACCACAACCTCCTGAGGGTGAGCAGACAAAGAGTGTCTAAACATGCAGAAAGATCATAACATTGCAGTAAGCGTATCAGCCGCTTTACATCATATGATAGATGCCAACTTCTGCTGGTCTGTGACAGGAAAGCTGGGAAACTGGCTTATGTGCTGTAATTTAAACTATGTCATGCCAATGGCTTTAACGATAGAGGTAAAGTTCTACAAGGACAGCTGTGACCACATGTTGCTGTGGCAAGGTACCATTTTACCAACGAGTACTGTAAGTGCATGGCTATGTGGAGAACAAACTTTGTACCTGCAAATCAACAACCTGTTCACTAATCTGAAAATAGAAAGGAAGTAGGATATGGAATGGACTTATAATATTGGACTAAAAAAGCCTGACAACTCACAGTCCAAAAATAATTGATTTATCAGACTGCATTGTTTCCTCTATGCTGGAGGGAAAACCTCCAGTAAATATACTCCATGTAAGATCTTCCCTGTCCGTGTCAGAAAAACAACAGAAATAACCTTTCTGGTGTGTTCCTCCCAGTTTCAAACTGTGCAGACAAACTTATTTCATGATGTCTACACTCATTGTCCACTTTGTAGTTGGAGAAATTCTACTGCAGTTTTTCACTCTTTTTGAACTTTGCAAGGAGTGCAGTGTCCAGAACCATTTATTGTATATGAAGATGTACACTTTTTTTTTTGCCTAATCAATTTTCTATATTTTTGAACATAAAATGAACTTTTTATACCTTCTGGGGAGAGACAGAAGTATTGCAGAAACATTTGATCCTTGATATCTTTACCCAAAGGAAACACAAACGGTAGGACTACAAAGAAAGAGCATTTTAATTATTTTTGTTTTGTGAAACCCAATTAATAAGTATGTAACAGAGGTGATCTTGCTGCTATTATTTTAGACCTCCTGCTATCCCATTAAGAATTTCTCTGTGCAATTGGTTTCAGTACATTTATTTCATGGTGCTGCTAATGATGTTGATTCGACCCCAGAATGGAGTGGGAAAATAGCTGGTCCGACTTCAAATGGTTACAGGCAAGAACACAGATTCTGTCTGCTGAGATCAGTACTATTTCCAGGGCAAAGGTAGCTTTGTTGTATCCTTCTATTCCACACTCTTGAGCCAAATGTAATTACAGTGGACATTTCCATGGCTTCTAGAGCATGAAAAAAGCCATTATAAGTAACTAAAGTTTGGTCTCCATGAGCTTTGAATAACTAAGATTTATGAAGCATACTGACAGAAACCTCAAAGGATTCAGCACTCACTTTGAATGTTTCCAAATTTAAATCTATTAATTAAAGCAATTTAACTTGAATTAGTAAGCTGTGCTGCAGCAATGCAATTTCCAAAATGAACACAGTTGTGTTAGTTGGTTTAATTAGATGGCAATCTATTGCATTGTATTTATAGTCATGATGTTAAATGGTTTGATTGAAACAATAGCTTGTTTATATGTAGGACCACACTTTTATTCCTTTCAGAATGATCTTTTACCAGAAAAGTTGCTAAAAGAAATTGTACTTGCCAATTCTATTGCACAAAATGACACAGCCCCACTAGACTTCCCTCTCCTTGAGTTTACAGCCTCTGATGCACAAAAATAGTTGCAATAACCTTTTACTGCATCTTATTTATTAACATCTAATTTTGAAAATGGTAATTACAGTGGAATGGAAAGCATGAACAATTTTAACTGGTGATCAGAAGCATTTATATGCCAGTGAACAAAACCCACAATATGCCAAAGAAAATAAGTTTATCTGGCCTTTCCACTTGTCTTACAAATCATTTACAAATTAATAACCATTGATAGTTTCGTGAAACAGTGTCAGTCTTCATGATGACTGGCTGCTGTTCAAAGAAAAAGGAGTGTATAAAAAGGTTATATAGGCATCTTCTATTCAAAAGCAAGCACAGAAAGAAGGGAAGGTAAGACAAAAAAATGGAAAACACACCAGATTTTAGTTTATCAACAGAACTATTATTTTGCGTATACCACCAGAGGAATTTGGCAACATCAAAATGAAAACCAACATAAGTCGTAACAGTTTATCAAACGAGTTGGGAACTGATTAATATAAAATATGGTGGGTCTCCTTCAGGATCACTGAATCCCTGTCATTAAAACTATTGTGGCTTTTGTGAAATCAAATTAAGTATTTCCTTCCTATCACTTTCCATAGCTCCACAGCTTCAGCTTTGGGAGCTCCAATGTCTCTAAGTCTTAACGTTTAGTCATACAAAGGGATTTTAAAATTTTCTCTGTTTGTAAATCAAGGTGATGTCTCAAGATTTTTTGGCTAGAGTAAATATTAGAGAGGCCATGCACTTTTTGTCAATGCATCAAAAGCTCATCAATTACAACGGGGAAGCAACTATATGCATTTGATACATGTTTTAGGAAAGGGCTACTTATATGAGCAATACAATAATTACCTGAGAACAGAAATATTGTTCTTCCACTATGTTGGCTTCTATATCTTAATCTTTCTCTTTCCAGTTACTTATCTCTTTCATTCAATTTCATTCTAACAGGTCATTAACATGTTTAACCAAATGTCTGGAACTATTGGGGACCACTCCCAGTATAGTCATTTATTTTAATGAAGACCTGGAAAAGAGCACTCATTGTTGAAAAAGGAATGCTTGAAAATTAATGGATCTTTCATGTACAAAGATTTTTTATGCTAAACTTAATCACTACCTCAAGGCAATACTATTTTAAATAGCCCTGTGACTGAATTGTAGCAAACATTAAAATTTTGAAGTTGCACTATAGTTATATATTGCATATAATCACATTAAAGACTAGAGTTTCCTAACAATTCCACCCAGCATAGCTGGTATGAAAGCAAAAATTTAGATATTGCCTACCAAAATGATGCAGAGGCTGTAATAATATCTTTACAGTGATGGAAGGATATGTGTAGGAACAATATTTAATGATTTTAAATCATTAAAATCTTTCTCCATTTATGACTAGATATTTTACTTGTTAAACCTGAAAATTCCAGTTGAGTTCTGATTCTTTCACAGATAACCCAGGTCTGCCTGGGTAGGATTCATCTCCACCTAGATTTGAAAATCTACATCTGAACTAGCCATTTAAACCCTTTAAATCAACACAGACCAAACTGGTCTCGTTGGAGTAAAGTGTACAGTGGTCTTCATCCTGGAGTGCCCACCCAAATCAGGTCAGATAAACCAAATTCTCATGTGTTTTCTAGTTCAAAGAGAAGTACCCACATTGTGAGCCCCAGAAGATGAAATCAATGTGGGCTCTAAAACCTTCAATTCTACTTGTACATAGCTGAGCTTGTGTAATCCTAATGATCCCAGTAGGTGCTGTGCCTATGGAAATGCTGCTCACTTAGGCAACACTTTTGTTGATATATAAGAAGTTTGGCTCACTCACCACTGCAAGAAGTAACTGAGACAGTTAAGAATCTAAGTACCTATTAATGATCAAATCTGTTGAGTAATGAACTTTGGCATTTATATAATCACTTTCCATGAGATCTTGATGTAGAAGAACAGCAATAGAAAAAAATCACTGGAAAGAAGACTGTGAATAATTAATTACGTAAAAATTCTTTTTCTTCCTTTTCATTTTCTTTGCAGCAATTATCAGTGTGATAAAGAGAATAAGAATTGCCCGTGGATGTAATCTACCTGTAATTCTATAAAGCCTTCTATACTGTCTCACACAACATTCCCCTGGAGAAGCTGGTAGCCCATGGCTTGGACAGGTCTACTCTGGGTTAAAAACTGTCTTGATGTCCAGACTCAGAGAGTAGTGATGAATGGAGTTACATCCATTTGGTGGTGGATCACTAGTGGTGACCATGGCTCAGTATTGGGGCCAGTCCTCCTGAATATCGATGATCTGGACAAAGGGATCGAGAGCGCCCTCAGTCAGTTTGCAGACAACACCAAGTTAGGTGGGAGTGTTGATGTGACATAGGGTAGGAAGGATCTGCAGAAGGATCTGGATCAATGGGCTGAGGTTCAGCAAGGCAAGTCACAACAACCCCATGGAGCACTGCAGGCTGGGGGCAGAGTGTCTGGAAAGTGGCCCAGCAGAAAAGGACCTGGAGATTCTGGCTGGCAGTGGCTGGACATGAGCCAGCAGTGTGGCCAGGTGGCCAAAAGGGTCACCTGGGCCTGTATCAAAAATGGTGTGGCCAGATGGACTGATGTCCATCAGATTGGACATCAGGGAGAATTTCTTAATGGAAAGGGTTGTCAGGCATTGAAAAGGGCTCTCCAGGGAAGTGATGGGGTCACCATCCCTGGAAGTGTTCAAGAAATGACTGGAGGTGGCACTTTGTGCTATGGTTTAGTTGGCATGCTGGTGTTTGATCAAAGGTTGAACTCAATGATCTTGGAGATCTTTTCCACCCTTAATTATTTTATTCTATTCTAATTATAGCAAAAAAAAAAAAAAATCACCAAATGAGTTGGTCGGCTTAGATTCTCACACAGATTCTGTCAAAACTGAACTAACAAAATACTGAACTGCCTGAACTTGCAAAAAACACTGGCTATGGCCTCATTCTTCACAGACAATGAGAATTTTATTGTTTCCTTCATCTAGAGGAAAAACAAATGTTGCATGCATGCGTGTCAAATAATTCAAGCATCAGCCTGTTTCAACACTGGTCAGCACTTAGTCAACCTGTGTAGCTACTTGGGCAATTTCTTTCTGAATTCAGAGGACCAGTATAGATCCATGGAACTGGTTCTAACAGTTGCTGATTTTCATCAGTGTTATTTTTCTCAGCACAGTACTTCACATATATCCTCACTGAATTTCATTTAACTGCTTTCGAGCTATGTCATGTGAATTTTGAGCCTGTTCTCCAAGCCCTTCTTGGAACTTAGTGCCAGATGAAATTTTTATAAATCATGCTTTTCATTTCATTATCCAAGCTGCTGATGAAAATATCAACCAGTTGTGACTCCAGCTGGGACCTTTGTGGAGCCTCGCATGAGGCAGTCTTCCAGTTCAACATCAAACTCTGCTACAAACTTCTCTCTGTGAATCTGTTGTTATGATTGTTCAATTCAGATCCCTTTGTTGCATTGCCAGCACCTCTTTTTATGAGGGATGTATAAATGTCTGCTACTGACACCTTTCCGGCTGAGTTATTTACCCTGTAAAAAAAGACATTGGTTTGACTGTGTTTGTTTCTGACAAACGCATATAAGTTCTTGATTAATAACCTTATTATCCTCCAAGTACTCGTAACTTGACAGTTTAACAGTTCCATTTAATCAGACGACTAGATGGCAGACAATATTTTGCTCTCAATGGTTTGCAAGGTGGTATCTAATTACAACAAAATGCTAACACTGTTGTCACTGTCTGCATGAATTGAAACACAGGGGGCCCCCAGGTCATGCTGGAGCTAGACCAACTACTGCTGAGTAAGCCGCTCTGGAAGTGGCCCCAGTACAAAGCTGCACAATAACAGAGCAATTCTGACCTCAGGGCAGCTGTTGCTGATGGGTGCCGCTGCTGTATCATGCAGATACACCTGGTTGTTGGAAACTAGTTCAGGGATCTCCAACATGGTTGTCATGTATGGGAGGATCTCTCAGTCCAGCAAGAACACCCTGGCCATGCAAGGAGTCCATATCGAGAAGCACACACAAATCATAAAATGAAAAATACAATAGAATATTGTAGTTACAGAAGCCAGCCAATTCAAGAGCAGTCACAGTAGCTGCTCCTTAGACATGGTCTTTGTGAGAAGAAACAAGTTTAAACAGCTGAACGCTGCAAAAAGCTTGAAAGAACTCCCAGACATTTTTCTGAAGGATGCATTCACAGTTCAGCATGGATTTCAGTACAGCATACACCTTTGAGGTAGACCAGTTTGGAGAAGAAAGTATTCTCTTGTGGTCAGCAAAATTATAGAACCCAGAGGAAACAAGGTAGGGAACTAAATTATCCCCAAAATGTTTTCAAGTCAGTTTCCTTAGGTGATGGTAGTACTGATAATTGATGATGTTCCACACCAAATGAAAATATCTGAAAAATATCCTGGTTGTCTGCTATGTCCTGGAGGTAGCCTGTTAGGCATCATGACACACTTCCCAGCAAAGCTAGCAAGGGAATTCCACAGGGCTGACACACTTTTATGGAGAGCATCTGTTTCTGAATACAGCTAATTTCATATCCCAGAGAAAGGTTACAAAACATCTGCCTTTTTTCCCCTGCAGGCATGGTATCCTTGCTAATACTCTATTCTAAGTCTTTGTTTCCATAAGCTAAAATATGCTCTGTGTCTTAAAGAGGATTTGTTTTCCTTGCTGCCAAAGAACTGATATAACTTTTCAAGTATGCAACAGGTCAGTACAGCACTTGATGGCTTATTTAGAGTGCACTTGGTAGATACCTAGGCTTTCCTTTTGCACATGTTTTTCTTGTATTTCTGAATGGTATTTGAGTAAAAAGGACATGTTTTCATACATTTGAGAGGAAATACACATTTTAAAGATATCTGTAGAATCCATAAGTTGTTGATTGTGGTGTCGTGCGGACGTTCATGCCATTATGACAGCCTTGAAAATGGATCTCATGAGAACCGCTCTGTGTCATTAGGTGGCACTGTATAGCAATGCTGACAGCTGTAAGACTTCCTCAGCTCCAAAGTGACTTCTCGATTGTCTAATCTCATTTCCTACACACTGTAGGCTATAGAAATCCAACAAGGAGTTCATGCCTCACTTCAAAACTGTGCTTCAATGAAAGCATATTTTTAGATATAGGTTTTGACCTCAAGAAAAATTAAACAATGCTGCAAGTACCTAATTTCCCTTCCTGATAACAGAAAACAGTTTGCGTTTCAGATCTTAATCTCTCTGTTAAATAATTTGGACCTCTTAAACATTACTGAGACAAAATATCTATTTTAATTCGGAGTAAGCAAAAGGATGTGTGTTCCTAGCTCTGCAGTAAAGCAGACCAGCACTAAATTCAGCATGACATTATAATAAAGTGTCTCCCTATGGAAGCACCAGTCTCAGAAAGGAGCATTTGCTTTTTATGAATGCTGATACTCTGATGCCCCTACAATTTCAGTTCCATTTAAACCACTTTTACTTTTGACTGACTTTATAATCTCCAGCTTGTCCTTTCTGCTAACAGCCTATTTTCTACTAGCTGTGTAGAAAGTTGTGACATGTCAATTTTTTAATTTAATTCCCCCAAGTGCGACTGCACACAATTTTCGCTTGTCAGAGTGGCATCAGGCAGTGACTTCATGCTTTCCACCAAGACCTCTGAAACTTCATACAGAAGAGCAGATGAAGTTGTGTATATGCTTTTATGTATTTCTGTTTTATATATGCAGTTAAGGCCGTGTCTTTACATAACTGCATTACAAGAGCAAGTGTGTGCTAAAATGTCTTCAGTTTTGTCATAAATTCAGATCTTTCTGTCCTTACTGCCAATCTCCAATAAATACTTCTTGTGGAAGCAGGTTAGGAGTGCGTATGGATAGAGTAGGAGATATGAGGAGTTGGTTCCTTTGGTAGCAGATGAAAAGCCAGTGGGACACCACAGGCTCCAAAGCTCAGCAGCAGCCAGAACTACCTCCAGCCTCAGCCTCATATGACTGCCTAAGGCATCCTTGATGTCCAGACCTCAGAAGTGCTTCAGAAAATGGCTTTTGGGTGGAATGATGACTAAAAGGCTCCTGATGGTGTGAGACAAAAAAATACTTTATGAGTTCCTCCCACACACAAGAAAGAGAGATTTGATATCTATCTACAGGTAAGCAAGACCTATCAGTGGCACTGGAAATCGGACTTGGTTGTAAACCTGTTTTACCTAAATTGAGCTAAGCTGTAAAAACAGTCAAAATAAATAGTCAATATTTTACAATAGACATGCTTTTAAAAATCATTTAAAAAGTGGCTTTCAAGTGGAAAGATCAAGGTATGCCAATCTGGAATGATAAAACCCAGAATATTTTCAGAGTTCTGGGCTTTTCTTTTTTTCTCAACCAGAAATTAGCTTTTTCAAAACTGGCATGTATAAAAATATAATTATATTTTCCATTTTGAAGTGCTTTGTGAAGTCTCCTGCCCAGTCTTAATTTTTTTCCTGACTATTTTAGAGCTTTCAGGCTGGGTTAATCAGCTTTTATGACCTTCTTGCATATAAAGTGAAGAATTGTCTTTGATTTTCCATCCAGAAGATATGAGAGGGGTTCCTTCCCCTGGTGATTAGCAAGTGAAATCAAAACAGTTGCATTTTTCATTTCTTCCTGTGCAATTTCCAGAGCCACAGTCTATTTTTGTATGAAGTCCCCATGGGTATCTATGAGCTAAACAAATACACATTCAGAGCTTGCTTATTGTCAGTAATGAAGTAAAGGTCAATTTTTATATGAAGCCAGTGCTTGTGACTGTCAGAAAGAAAAAAAGGCTTGTAGCATATAATATCGAAGGTAAGAGATGGCAAATAAAAGGTGTGCTAGGAACAAACACTCGTTCTTTAATTTGAACTAGAAATGTGAAACGTGGGAGCCAAATCAGACTCTGCACTGTCTCTGTGATACCTAGTTCTGGAAGAGCACCCAGCCAGCACTCTGGTGTTTCTGGCCAGTTCCACTCACAAAAAGCAAGCACAACTGGTGGAATGGAGGAAGCAGCTGTCAGCATTCCTCAAGGCTGAAAGCATAGCATGAGAAAAACCATGTCTGGTAAAAAAAGAGCTCACCCAGAGCATCCTTGGGAGACAGAATCCTATAGTGACCCAGCACATTTACTGTTTCCACTAACAACCCTGGCCCGTTAGAAATGAGGGAACAAAATTGGCTGATGACACAAGGTGCAAGATACAGAAGAATGCAGATGAACACAGATGAATACAGATGAGCATCAGAGTATCCTGCTGCAGGAACTAGATGACCCAGAGTGCAAAAATAATAGAAATGATAAATGTAACAATGCTGCCTGTAATGCCATGAATTTGAGAGTAAAAATTTTTGCTGTAAGTGGGAGAAGCTTATTGGCTGAAAACAGCAAACACAAAAAGATCAAATTATATGAGTTTATCAAAGGATAGTCAACACTCATAAATACGATGTCATATGAAAAAACGAACATGATAATAGGATGTGTCAAGAGAGGGGTTTCTAGCAGAGCTAGGGAAGTGATGGCACATACAATTTCAAAAGCAGAAGGTGGAATGGAAAAAGAGGCATAGAAAATGTAAATATTGAAAAATACAAGCTCAAAATAATGAAACGAGGTCTGCAAGAAATAAATGTAGAGACAAAATCCATTGATGTAGATGGGAATAGCTATTCCATTGAATTCAGTGGAGGATGGGTAGGTCTCCAGACATGGATGTGGTCTCCATATGCCACATATGTCATATGGAGAAAAATCTCCATATAATGTGTTTTAATAAAAAACACCTCTATGTGTTATTTTAATCCAAAGGCTGCTTAAATCACAATATTCCAATAGGAACTACAGGCTGGTTTTTTCAGTCTTTCTATTAATCTGACTCAAAAATTTTATGAAAATGATGTCCTGGAATGCACTGTGGTATTTTAAATGGCTCATGTTCTTTCTTTCAGCACTTGTAGTTTGTCAAGCAACAGCAAAGTGCAGAGGGAAAGATCACTGATGCTCCCCCAGCATATTGACTGACCTTTATGTCTACTTTTGCTATTTATATTGGCAGGTAGGTACGCAGAACAAAAGTAGGGAGGAAAACTCCTGATTTTTAGGAAAATCCTTTTAAAACTTGTGATTATATTGAAGTCACCTCTTACCTTATCTCTTCAATTTAAAATTTACTTGGCAATTTTCCATTTGTATATATAGAAGTTGTTTGGTTGTTTTGTGGGTTTTATTTTGCTACATATTGCTGTATTGGTCGAGTAAATGGTTTCTAGAATGAAATAAATAATAATTGGCAATTTTATTTTCTTGGGCCAGAACAGAGCACAACACATTCTTTTCAAGCAAAGAGTAATGGAAGCTATGAAAGTGCAAAGAATTTAATAATCAGTATTCCATATTGTTGTGTTCTTCCGCCCTCTACAAAGACATAAAGCAGAAAGAAAAAAACCACAGAAAACCAGAAAGTCACAAAGTTTGTTTGCCATTTATGCTAATTAATATCTATTAGTATCAACACAACTTTTAATTAATTTCTAGATGACTGAGGTTATAATGACTTTTATCTAAATAACTTGTGTTTCATTGTAAGGTTTGGTCAGTGAAGCTAAGCAGCAATTGTGGCTTCACTAAAGAGAAATAACGGAGTGAATATCACCATAAATTTCCCTTCCTCTTTTTGCTATTTCAATTTTTATTTTCACTATTAAGCTGATGATTTTTGCTTTGAAAAATGAGTGAGGTGGTACACATCTTTTCTTTCTTTCAGCTTCTTCCACAGCAGATCAGACTCCTCATTTCCCTGAGCAACCTGAGTACAGCAGTTGTGAAACTGAGCCCTCCTTGCTGCTACTGCACTTTATGGCTTTGGATACACAGACAGTGAGGGCAAAGAGGAGCCTCCAGAGTCTGTAGTCTGTAAGGGGTGAGTGCCAAAGGCAGACTGGAAAGTGGAGGAAAGGCTGACTGAATTACTTTGACAAACATCTGGGGCAATAGGGAGTAATCTGCCAGGCTATAAGGATGGATGAGGAGGAAAGGAAGAACAAAAGGAGATTATATGTCTTTATATCTAGCTTTAAGAAATGTCTTAGTCCTCTCTTATTTTAATGTTATTTAGCCTTATGTAGAACCACTGTAGATTTAACAGGAGTGGACAAAGAAAAGGCCCCTACCTAGTCACATAGAAGAGGATGTTTTACATAGAGAGTCAGCTTTAGGCTGTAGCCTATGTGACAAGCAAACTGAGAAACTAGGAAGTAAAATTTTTTGCACTTTCAGCAAGCCAGTTTGTTTTTATTCCTACAGGGTGCAAACTTTTAGCCCCGAGATATGTCTGGGTGGCTGTCATGGGCAGAAATAGGAGCTTCAGACAATGTTTGTTAGAGAAGCCCTCCAAACTCCTTCTCTGACAGGAGCCTAAGCGTGGCTGGATTCAGTATTAGACTCAAACTTTCTCAATGTTTTATGTCTAAAGGAGTATATAGGATTATATAGGTGTAATTGGTCCTTTATACAACTTCGTCCTTCAGAATTAAGGATGACAATCCAGATATATTGATATAAAAATAAATTATTTATTATCATAATGACTAGACTGAAAGATCTTAATCAGAATTATTTGCTACACAGCGTAAGTAGCTATAACTACTAGCAGAGTACACTCTTTCTGAAGGAATATTGATGCAATTAAATTAAAGCTAGAAAACCCAATTATTAAGTAGAGATTGATGTTACTCAGCCACACCCATAACGATAGGAAAATCTCTTTCATTCACCCTTGAGGAGTGACCTTGAGGAGCATCCTCACTCAAGGGAAGAATCTCCACACACACTCCAAGAAGAGGTATGTTAGAAGACTCCACCATTAAAAAGCGGGAAGGGACTTTAATAGTATAATGTGATTGACTGTCAGTCATATGTCTCTGGGCTAGTTATCAATAGTATCTGTTGTTGGTTCCTTTATTAGGTACTTTACCACTTCTACCACTTCTTCACCTCACTGTCAGGGTGCTTAACTTTGGAATTGAATCAAGCTGGTTTCAGCATTGTTCAGCACCAGAAGCAGCAAGACAAGGCCTTCTCCATTCACGACTGACAGCTTTGCAAATAGAGTGTTGTTTGAGTTGTTTTACCCCCCATTCCAGGCAGAGCACACTGCTACAGTGGCTTATAGTTTAACTGCTTTAATTTGCACATTTAATTCTGAAAGAATGATTAATTGCAAATTTCTCTCTCTCTAGGTCTGTCAGTTTCGTTCTTCCACTTAATGAATATACAATATTAATATAGCTGCAACTTTCTCTGTTCTTATGAGATTTCAGTAGATTATGTAAGTATTTTTGTATATATTTCCTTTTATAAGCAGTTCTAAATCACTGTTTAGATCTAGATGAATAATACACGGTAAGTCATTTATTATGGTATTTAAACTTCCATACATATGGATATTGGGGTGCAATTTTCTCAAGCATTCACTGTCAAAACCAGTCATGCAGTAGCTGATATGAGTGCATATATTCTGTACTTGTATTAGACAGCCAAAATGCTGGTTTGTATATATGCTACAATCCATTTAAGCTTCTATTTTGTTTTGGATATATGTTTCCAGTATCAATGTTTATAGGTTTGAGGGCTGTGGTTTTTGTATGTGCTCCAGCCAGACCTCATCAGCTGAGTCCTTAAGTAATATTCAGTCTAGGAGGTTATATTGGTAATGATGTTCAGGGAGAGAGCATAAAAGTAGCCAGAGCACAACAGAAGTGCAGTCCCCAATACACCCACCAGCGTTCTTGCAGCTCCTCCTTTTACCTCTGCTGCTTTGATCAATGGCTGAAACACATCCTGTGCAACTGTTTAGAGGCTTAAGGCTTGCAGTTTTTTCTTTCTGAATTGTCTAATTTACAGCACTAGAAATCCAAAAGACTTTCAAAAGTTTCAGCACAGTTTTTTATATCCACATCTGTGTAATACACAGAAACCTGAGAATAAGGTTATGAGCTTGCGTATAATGAAGGTAACCACAAAAGCTATTGTTATCATTAATAAATATGGTCTTGATTAAAAATAACTTACACTTCTAAATGTCTATGCACATTTTCACTGAGGCAGAATAATTAGAAAGGATTCTTTTTTAAATAAATTCATTCTACACATTGGTTTGGCTGTGCTAATAAGACAGTTTCATTAAGATTCATGTGCTAAGACTACAGCCTCTTAGAAATTTGCAGTATACTGATTTTGTATGAGACAGGCTATGAAAGAACTGAAGAGCCTCATTCAGATGCCAGATATCTGATTCCAGGACTGAATCCTTCTTTTTTTCAGCAGTCTTTTGAACAGTATTTTCCACTTTGAAACAGGCTCTTTCCATCTTGCATCTACAGATCAAGGCAGCTAGTGGAAAGCTCGATATGTGTGAAAAACAAGCACTTAGAATAAGCCTGATTTAAAAGTATACACAGTGTATTTTCACGATGTTCATTGTGTTCCCAGCTTCTTTGTTAATAGAAATATTTTTTAATAACTAGATGAATTTGTACAGTCTGGCAATTTTGTTACCTAAGTTAGAAAAAACAACCAAAGAGAGTCTGTTTTCTGTTGTTTTTGAGATGAAACACTTAAACTTTAGCCAGCATTGTTGCCGTTTTGTGTAAGTTTTCCATTCTTGCTTCAAGATCCCAGGTGAAAATGCAGAAAACTCATCCTGGCTGCCTCGTATCTGTTTAATTCCCTGTATCTTGTCATGTCATTATTTAAGGGCCAGGACATTTCCTGGCTCACTTAGCGTGAGGTTTACAAGGCAGCTACATATCACAACAGCCTTCTCTTGGGACTGCAGCTAGGCTGCTGGGAGATCTTTTTTCATTAGACTATTAAAACAGTATAGCACTGTGATGGCAAGAAATTTCTCAAGCTATCTCCTTCGCAATGTACTTTTTCAAATTTTCATGCTGCTGTTTTGAAACTTAGCATCATTCATATCAGGCATCTTGAAGAATTTATTTTATTATTTTCCTTTGCTTGAAATGATTTTTTCTGTGACTGGTGTCAAAATATACCAGTATAGCTAAAAATAAGTTTTTTAAATATAGAGGGAAGGCAGAGCTATTTTTCAGGTTAAGTGACTACTGCGATTTTCTGGACTGAGTCCTCAGTCATATCAACACAGAGATATCACAGAAATGCTTTATAATTTGAATCTTCTGTATTCTTCCAAAAATATTATTTTGCTACAGCAAACCCAATAATTTGTGCCAGAAGATATGGCACGATTCATGTTGGCTGAACTGAATGCTGAGGAGGTGGATATTTGGTGTTAAATGACAATGAAATAAAGGCAGCATACAAAAACATTGGCAAGTGATTTTGTAAGGACTGACTGAATGAGAGGGATTGGATTAGCAGAGACAGTAAAGGACAGCAAACTTCTCAAAATGTGAAAGGATGCATAAATTATTGTTCTTTAACAAAGCTGTTTTACAGCATCCAACTACATTACCAGAGACATGAACCCATAGGTGACCTGGTGACCTGGTGATGACAGGGAGATGTGGAATGGAAAGTTATTTCTTTGTGCAAAATATAATAAGCTGTGACTCCATGAGGGGTATGTGAGAAAAGGCAAAATTCAAGGAGAAACTAGTGTTTAAAGTTCACTCAGTTTAGCTTTAGATTTAGAAGCTAAGGATACTAGAAAAAAATAGGAGAAATGGAATAGCAGAAAGCTATGGAATACAATGGAATTGTAATTCCACTGAAAATGAAGAACTAAATTAAAAGTCTTCATTTTTATTCCAAATTCATATAGTGTGACATGTGGGGAAGGATCTGGCCACCCCTAGGACTGTAGTTCCCTGTGGGTTCAGAGCACCCTATTGCAACCATCACATGCCCTTGAACCCAGGTTCACATTTGGCAAAGTCTGTATCAGGCAGAGCAGCACCACCGCTGATAATTCACCAGATTTATGCTGCAGATGTGAAATCTGCCATCCTGGGTACTTTTCGATTGTTGGACATCATATTAGAGTTTTTTAAGCAGTTTCCCTAAAGAGTTTTTCAGTTGTTTATACAGTGTCTGCTAAAAAGGCCTGTTGTTACAACATCTTTCATATGTGGCTGACTCTTGCTGAATATTCATTTTCTGAATGCAGTAAAAATTTGCCTACCTGTTGCACTGATCTGCTTGGCATCCCCTAAATGAGCTGTCAGCTTGAATACTACGAGCACTAAAATCAACTTAGCTATGTATGTTACTCAAACACTGCATGCAGCACCGTGATCCTTGTAGTATTTAACATGTCTCACTTAGAAGCAGATTAGGTACCTCTACACTTTTATGCCACATAGACCATTTATCAGTACTAATGAAGCTGTGGGAAGTGTCAATATTATCTATTAAACACAGGCAGTTCTAATATTTGTTTCTTTTTAGGGGTGACAAGAGACCACAGCTAATGCTATGTCATTAAATACAGAGATAGGAACGTAGTTATTTTGTCATTCAGGATAATTATTGTCTTACTCTCTGCTGCTCCATAGAAGCCAGGTTGGCTGTGCAATCATTGCACTGTGGCGACAGCTGGTTGCATGTGGTAGGCTGGAATCATGAAAGCAGCAAGGCTTTTGATAATGCAAATGAGAACTGCTCTCAGCTCCTTCAAAAGTGAAATGAATTACAGCTGTGAGAGTTTTGGCAGAAGATGACAAAACTTTGTAACCAAATTTTTGTTGTAAAAATAGACGAAGTTCACTGATATTTCATAGAACCATAGAAAAGTTTAGATTGAAAGGTATCTTTAAAGATTGTCTAGTCCAACACCCTTGCAATGTGCTGGGACACCTTCAACTAGATCTATTTGATCAGGGCTTCATCCAACACGACTTCGAATGTTTTCAAGGATGAGGCATCCACCACATCCCTGGGCAACCATTCCAGTGTTTCGCCACCCCCATTGTAAAAAAATGCTTCTTTAGTCTAACTCTACCCTTTTTTAGCTGAAAATAATTATTCCTAATCCTTTCACAACAGGCCCTGCTAAAATGTTTGTCCCCACTTTCTTATAAGCCCCCTTTAAGTACCAAAAGGCTGCAATAAGGTCACCCTGCAGCCTTCCCTTCCTCAGACTGAACAACCCCAACCCTCTCAACCTTTCCTCATAGAAGAGGTGATCCATGCTTCTGATCATCCTTGCGACCCTCCTTTGGACTCGCTTCAACAGGTCCATGTCCTTCCTGTGCTGAGGACCTGGGAATGGATGCAGCACTGCAGGTGGGGTCTCACCAGAGCAGAGTGGAGGAACAGAATCACCTCCCTCACCCTGCTGGCCATGTATTGTTTGATGCTGACCAGGATGTGGCTGGGTTTCTGGGCTTTGGGCACATCTCTATGTCCAGCTATAATCTGGCTTTTAATATAGGTTTAAATAATAGCTTTAGATAATAAATTTTAATTTACCTTAAAAAGGTTTTTCAGTTCTAGAATAAGTTTTGTGGCATAAGCCAGACACATACAAAAAAACCAGGCAGGATGCTGAGGCTCCTCTGCCCATGACATGCACTCTGTCCAAAAAAGTAATTTGAAGTGGAGCCACTTCCAAAGGAGCACACCAAGCACTGCTGACTTGGATAGACTTGCTCCAATTCTTGCAGTTTCTGAAAGAACTGACTTGGAACTTGATGTGAAGAGGGTTTGAGTTTATGTGGTTTAGAAGTTAAAGTTTTGTTAGAAGGAATTTCTTGTCTCGACAACATATAAGAAATTTTATATTAAATATTCTTAAAGTTTTTCAGAGGTTTTCCTGCCATCAAAGGTTCAGAACTGTGCATAATTATAACTGTGTATAATATCATCAGAAAGTCCTTTCAGGAACTCAGGTTCTTTTCAGATTAGATCAGGTCCCTAGGTCTTAACTTTTGTATGAGACTATTTTCGACAAAAGCATTTCCAGGAACGGTTTCTTCACAACACCTTTTTTAACCTGCTGTTTCATTCCTTCTGGTATCTGACCTTGTGCTACCTACCTCCTAAAAATCCCAAAACTAAACCCTCAGACTGATTGCTAAGCTCTGGTAATCAGAGATGGCATATGACAAATTTAATTGTGTCACAGTATTACTAGCACGGTTTTCTGTGAGAGGGATTGTACATAGTGAAATGCACAAAAGAAGAAGGATTCTAAGCAAAATGAGATAAGTATTTGATTGTTCAGCACAGATAAGAGCTAATATTCCCCCATTGAAATTAATAGAATTGCTTCTACAGACTAACAGATGAGAGTCTGTCCTGATCTAAATAAAGGGACGTAAACCCATATTTCCTAAGAGGGTCTGAGACTCTCACAGAACCTTTTCCATCCATGCTGGTGATAACACAGACCCTTTCTTATTACACTGGCATGCTGTGATTTTTTTCTTTTTAGACTGAAGGAGATTAAGAAATGTATAAATGATTGCATTAAGGGGAAAAGAGCAAAAACAGGTGGTAGAGGAATAATAGGTATCAGTGGACAGCCGGCTTTACAGGAGTAACAGTGTGTTGAAAGAGCCTGGTCTTCATAATGGCAATGACCTTTTTTTGACAAAAGCTTTACTTCTACCTTCCACTGCATCTTGTCTCTTGTCCTTCTGCAACTATGCATCAAAGAAAACCCACCATTTTTAGTACTTCCTATTGCTGTTTCTTATACCTGAAATCTTTGCTGTTTCCAGTGTCTTTATGAAAGAATGGGTGTTCCCTTTCTGTCCTTGCACTACAGCCACAGGCTTAATCAACAGCAGAACTCCCAAGCCAAATTCATCTGTCACTGCTGGAGAGCCAGCCAGTCCCACTGATCTCTGCAAGACCGGCCAGTTCACTGTGCGGACAACAGGCCTGGAGCTGCAAGCCTGCTGTCCCAACAGACAGGTCAAGGTATATGTGCAAATGGTATTTATTTTCACCTCATATATGAACATTATAAATGTCATCTCCAAGAGCAAGCTGTGATGCAGAAAGAAAGAGAAGTGAAGTTCTTAAATCAAGTGGTTTCGCAAAATGAATTTTAAGGGAGCACTGAATCCAAGCTCATGGAGAGGTACATACCTGTATTGATTAATGTACAGATACCTCTTTCCAAAACCTGACATTTATTTAGGCATTCAGTAAAGAACTGCTCCTATTACAGGAGGCTATTACTCTTGGTATCTCTCGGGACAGTATCAGCACTTCTATAATCACACTTGTACTCATTGTTTTGGAAGAAATTAACTATTTATTCTTGAAAAGGAGAAATATGTTTAGGCACATCCAGTGAAAATTGAAGTTTTATCATCTATTACAATGAAGTGAGATTGCCTTCAGGCAATGGACACATGACCAGTAAATACACAGTGAACATGCTGATAAGACTGTCTACCACGGTCAGGTATGCAGAAGCTGAAGACAGACTACAGACTGTACTTACTTCTGTTTTATTTTGCTGTAGAGAGTTAAAAGCCAGAATCTTAATATTCTAAAAAATAGATAAATATTTTCTTGAGCCTGCTGCCCAGTTTTGATCAGAAGAGGTAGAGATCTCAATGGTAATACGTGCCTACAAAATTTATAAAAGGGAGCAGACAAAAGGACATTGTATGAATATCTGGAAATTCACTCCACCACCTTTTAGGTATTAAGACTTTTATCTTGCTGGCCAGTGTCCTGTGATTGCAGCAGCCTGTGCTCTAGGGAAAGATGCCCCAGGAGCACAGGGCATAGCCAAGGGCCTCTGACCAGTGCTCCCACCAGATCTTTCATCAAGCAGCAAGCCATAGCCAGGCTTCATCAGGCTTCTGGTGCTCAGGGAGCTAATTGTTTCCAGACACATTTCTCCTTAATTCAGAGCTCTAGGAGCAAGAAAGGGCTGTGGATGAACTTTGAGTTAAAGATCCCACGATGGGATAAAGGGTTCCCATAGCTGCTGGCTATTGCTCTGCCTTCACTATCCCACGAAGATCCTTTGGACAACCTCAAAATGTATGTTATCTGACATAACTATGCTGTTTACCACAGAAGTTCTCTTTCCCAATGGCTGCATTCCATATCCCTAACAGATAATTTCCTACTTTGGTAGTACGGTTTCCTTATTAACCATGTTCTACGACTTTCCATAGTCTTGAAACCTTTGGTAAACCAAACTTGCAAATAATGGGCTACTGTATAGTTTCTAAAGGTCTTCTATTAAAAGTATTTAAATAACTAAGAAGAGTGAAAAATATATTTGCAAATATTTTTCTTCTTTGAGTGAAAATAAAATGTATTATTTATTATTGCATCTATGAAAAGACAGCCCTTCCTAAAAGCAGGACACACTCCTTGACTATGTTGTAGTGAGGGAGCACTGTGTAATTTTTTAACTTAGATACATAGTTTGAGTTATTATCCTTGTTTGTTCTCTTTTCTGTTCTTATTTCCCCCTTCCTCTCACCACTCCCACACTATTTTAATATCTTAATTATTTGGATATTTCTGTCATTGAGTGAATAAGGAAGCACAGCCTGCCAAGAATCACAGATATAAAACTAATGACATGTTTGCAGTTAATAGAACTTCAGTATTTCCAGAACACCTGATGTTTTAGTGTCCTCAAAACATACTGAGTTCATAGAAATAGCTGTGATATCTTCAGACAATATCTGCAATGGATATAAAAGCTTAATGATGTTCATAAAACTGCATAAAAAACAAGGAAGAAAAATTTGATTATTGTATTTCTTTTATTTTAAAAGTTTTTCAGCTGGTCCTATAATTACCTTGTCATACTTTTGTTCTTGGTTGTTTCAAAGTAAAAGAAGTGTTGATTTATTAAGGAATAAAGTCTTTCCATGGAAAGACAGATACCAGTTTCTACCATCTGAATATACAGAATGCTGATCTTTGCATAACTGACAGAGGAAATGATAACAAACTGGTTGGGGAGACAATATATCTTTCCTTCACACCTGGTTTTGAGAGGAGGAAGCTTTTCTAGGGACACTGATTTAACTTAGTGGTACAAAAAAAAAATGAAATGAAAACAACATCCTAAGAGGATCAAGATATTCTATAATGTATGGTTACCAATTGTGACACCTAAACAACATAAAAAACACAGAAAATGAGAGCTTGAGAAAACACTTAAAACCTTTGAATATTAACAAATTTTTTGTGGTAATTGATTTTGGTCAGAAATCTCTCGTATTTAAGAATGACCAATGAACCATATTGTCCTTGCAGCATAGTGAACACTACTTGGTGTTACCTCACTAGGATAGAGGATTGATGGGCTTCTCTGGTGTCTCTTTATACATTTCCAGCTTAATTGTTCTGTCTCACCTACGGAATTTTTATTTCTTTTTTGGTCTGGTTCCTTCTGCCATTCTGAGAACCTCAAAGGAAACTGAGGAGAAATGAAAAATTAAGCTGAGAATCAGAATTCTTGTCAACAGGAATTTCCTACAGAGAACTCAAGGCAGAGTCTGCAGCCCCACCAGTTGCTTCACAGACTGCTTGATAGACACAAAAATTACAAAACTAATTTGAAGGTTGGCTGTAGTCAGCCACCCATAGATAAAATGGAGTACAAAAACCAGCTGAAGACAAGCCTAAAATTGTGTATGTAGGTATGTCTTTTACATGGCATTTTAATATATTATGTGTCTTTGTATGAAAAATAGCCTTGCTCCTTTCATTTTAATTAATAGTCAAGAAAAGTCTATTTATTAAGAGTGGGTTATAAGTGATTACTAACTATGGATATTTTACACAATAATTTTTAGTCATTTTCCCATTGATGAATAGATCTAGATTTTTCTCCATGTGTAACAAGTCTCTGAATGGTATATACAGGCAATTTAATCATTTGAGTGGCTCTTGAACTTCATCCATCTCTTACATCTATGTGTGGCACAGTTTTTCCTCTGACAGAACTATTAACTCTAATAAACTGGAATATATCTATTGCCTAAATGGAATATGAAACATTTTCTGCTGTATGTTTATGACTTACCAGACGAAAATTCAAAGTTCATCAGATTTCTAGGATAGGTTTTCTTTTAAAAATCTGAATGTTCATGCATATTTATGCCTACATAGTTTGTTCCTATGAACAGAATTTTTCACCCATTCCTATACTTTATGTAGTGACAGAAAAGAAAAAGAAGTGCTAGACAATGAGTCATCCACAGAGGAAAAGATTAGTGGTGACAGCCTGCACAAATAGCACTATGAACCTTCTGTAATGAGAGGCTGATGAATGATAACATCATAGAAAAAATAAACTCGTTGATTTGTTCCTTACATTAAGGTAACACCTATGAGCTGTAAAACCATGACCCCACTGTGTTCAGCAAGTAGTAAAGACTGCCATGTCTGGCCCAGAGTGCTTCGCATCAGTGATATCTCATAAGGGCTGCAATGCTGTCGATAAACCGGTCTTGCATCACCCCAGGTATCTCACTACTGATCTCCCATCCTTTTCTTTAGCAGTCTGAAACTGTGCAGCAAAAGGTAGCAGGTATCAAAAATTCTCTAGGTATTATCTATTATATTACCTGTAATATATATATAAATTACTTATAATAGGTATTATAGGTATGAGTAACACCTAGTATCCTCACTATATCATTAATTTGCCATTGAAAGGCAGAATAATGGATGTATAAAATACATGTAAATCCTTATGTATGTAACATCCCTTCTGAAATCTGTCATGCAGGGAATGGTAGAATTGTGGAGTAAGATGGATATTTGAAATTGAGCTCTGAAGAGACAGCAAAACCACATTGGTTCTGATTCTATGACACTTGTCAGGGAGAAAAAGCCAAAAAACCCAGACACCAAAAATCAAGCAGAGGACTGTGTTAATGAAGGGCACTTCTCAAATTAAAAGGTAAACACTGATTCTCAAAGTCTCACCTAAGAGACTGGCTCAGCTTGTTCTGAACAGAAGCCTCTCAGCCCAAATGAGCACAGACAGGAGAGGGACTGAAAAACCTAAAATTAACCCTCCTTAAGCACTAGAGACCAGCTGCTATTTATTCTTTAAGGAACAATCTGACATTCAGGATTCTTGTAGGAAGAAGTAAAGTTACTGACCTGCAACAGTTAACTACTGTGCTTGAAATTCTCCATGGGACAGTGAGGAAACAAGAAGGAGACAGCTGGAGAGCTGCAGTCACTGTCAGAGCACAAAGGGGAACTCAGCTTAAAATCAGATGTCAGAAAAAATAAAGCCAGGAGTACTACTTCAGAATGGAAAGACTTCCTGGAAAAGCTGAAATAGAGAATCCAGTTGGGCATTAAAAGTGCTGCTGCAAAATTGTGAAAGTTGAGCTCTGCTACCTTCACTCATTCGAGTAATGCAGTGTGGAATGTCATGTCACTGATTCTCATCTCGTGGGCTCCAGCATAAAGAAAACTGCCTGATGAAGAAATTGCATCATTTTCAACATAAGGTTTAATAATTAAAGTGAAAGGAATTACCTAAAAGAATAGTATTTTTTTCCCCCATAATTAAAAAAGAACAGGTGGAGGAGCAGTCGGGAAAACACTAATCTGTTACAACTGGTAAAATCCCCATTTAGAGTTCTTATATAGTATCAGTTCTAGAAGATGAGGCTATTTTCAAGTCACTCAAGAAAAAAAAGGTCTCAGGCAATCAAGAGAATACTAGTTATAAGGTATTTAAAAATTTCCAGTAGGAGATGAAAGCAACAAGAATGAAAATGGAAGGGAAAAATACTCAACATGTTGGTAAGTGGAAAATTGCAAAGATTAGAAATGAGTGTGGGTTTATTTGAAAAAAGTTTACTATTCAAGGTAAGATACATAAGATTTTTTCTGTAGAGAAATAGAGGTGTAATAGAGCAGACCAATATCAGGACTAACAGTGAGGGAAGTAAATGGAAGAGAAAACCAGTGGTTCTTCCCAAGGCAAACCCAGTTACTAGAAGTGTCCGTGAAGGGAAGAATTAGACCTCCAAGACAGAGGATATACTTGTCTTGGACTGCAATAGAATGAGCCCAAGCTGTGACAGTGACAAATATATACAAAAATTGTGCTGTGGGAATTCGCAAAGAGGAATTAACCTACATTCATTTGTGAATATGACACATTAGGAACCGAAAGGCATTTCTCACTGTAGCCAAACAAACCTGCTTCCAGACTTCCAAGGCCCTTCATGACTTCCAAGTCTTTGATTCAACTGAAAAGTTTTCATCTGTGACTTCTGCCTTCAAAGTAGAGTTTACAGAACTTAGTGTGTGGTTCTCTCCAGTAGTCATGGAGTGAATGGCTGGTAATCTGAGGACACAGAGCACTTGCCTCTCTATTTACTTTGTCTTTTAATTCAAGTCTTTGCAATAAGTCTGCCAACAGTTTTCCTGAAAAGATTTTTTTTCTGCACAGCAAGAACTGGCACTTACCATAGAAATTCTGAAAATATGTCCTGCTTTTGACTGAAGCATACCTTAAACTTACTGTTACTAATAACCCATAATATGTACTCTCTAAAGATAAGAAGTGAGTTAGGCTACTAATGGGATAAAGTATGGCATGTACTTCTCCTAGCTTATTCCTAAATGGAATAGTCTCTTTTTGGTATCCTGAAACCATTTTTTTTAAGAGCTGTCATCTACATATTCTTTAAGTCCTTCGATAAAAGGTAACACCAGTGGCATTTTCTTCCCATTCTTCCTTAATCCTTACAGGGGTTTTCACTTTTGTTACAAAATTTAGCTCCATATAAAATAACATATTACTACTTCTACCTTCCATATAGGTTTTATGCATTCATATCAATATGTCTTCACATCCTGCAGTATTCAAATTAGCCTACATAAGGTGTTTGCCTTTTCAGTCTCTTGTCAAAGGGACAATCTTTTTCCTTCTCAACTAATTATTCATGTATTTATTTTGATAGAGAAGGGAATAAAAGCACTGTAATGGTGTCCTGGTTTCAGCTGGGTGGAGTTAATTTCTTCTCAGTTGCTGTTACAGCGCTGTGTTTTGGATTTAGAATAAGAATGGTGCAGATAACACACTGATGTCTTGTTTTTTTGCTAAGTCACGTTTATCCTAAGTCAATCACTGTTTTCTTGTGTCTCATGCTCTGCCAGTGAGGAAGGGTACAAAAGAAACTGGGAGGGAGCATAGCTGGGACAGATGACATGGGCTGACCAAAGGGATATTCCATTCCACAGAAAGTCATGCCCAGTATATAAACTGGGGGAAGTTGCCTGGAAGGGTGGCTGATCTGGGCTCAGGAAGGGGTGTCTGGCATCAGTCAGTGGCTGGTGAGTGATTGTATTGTACATCACTTGTTTTTTCCTTTTTCATTATCATTATTATAGTAATTTACAATTGTTACTGTACTTTAATTATTGAACTGTGTGTGGCGCCTAATTTCCATCTGGGCTTAAATCATGACAAATGTTCACAAGCTGCCTGGGAACACCATTCAATCTTAAACAAGAACAAATCTGTCAGATATTTTTCCAGCAGATGTACTATTATTGCAAGGAGTTAATGCTGATTAGTCCTATGACTGATGTTACACAGAAGGGACTGTGTTCTGCTGTAACCTTATAATATAAAAAAAGCTTTAAAATGACATACCAAGAGTGGTAGACAAATTAAAGACCATCAAGCTTCTCATTATGTTCTGTTTCAAGTTTTCTTCATTGTCTCATCAAATGCCCAACTCTTATATAACCAGAAAAACTGTCCTCCTAATGAAAAGTAGATGGAATAGAAGTTCTTATCAGATACAGGTGGAGGCAAAGTAGTCATAACAATACACCAAGGACATTACACAAGGCTGTGTAATAAACTAAGGCATTCATACGCTACAAAGTAAAATAAAACTGAATTAAATAATATTTGACACATGACAAAGCTGCCCAAGATGTCTTAAGGAAAGTGGAAGAGAGTATTTCAGAACTTAAATATTTCAGTCAAGAGCACAGAAAACTACTTATAGTATACACTTGGCTGTTGTCAGAGCCTTCATTCTTGGTCCAGTGAGTCTCCTGACATACTGTTGATGTGCTCAGGCTATGAACTGTGTGTATGCCTCTGAAAGCTGGCAGTGTGCTCTTTGTGCATGGCTCATTGGTCTCACAGCAAACACCAGGGAGATCCAGAATATCCCTTTCCCTCGTCACACCTCTCACAGCAGGGTGGACTATTTTGCTAACATCCTGTCCTTGAGACACCAGGGTTTTCAGGCATAATCTTACAGAACTACAGAGGACACCAGCCTGAGAAAGGACAGTCGGCTGCTTCAATGTCTCATTAATTGGAGCTTTAACTTGGCCAGGAAAGTGGGCCTAACTCTACTTGGTGGCAAAAATGAGGCAGTAATTCATTGGACTACATTCACCTGAGTCCAAAAGACATCAGGAAGTGGAGTAGAGAGTACAATCTCCTCACTAGAGTGTCAGGCTCAGCTTTTCTCATCTTGCAGTAAGGTGCCAAAAGAGTTTACTTGATTGTCTTTCTTGAATATAAACCGAGCTTAGCATGATTAGCTTAGATGCAAAGTGTTATATCTGAAGTTAAGCAAGATGAAAGCCACTCCTAGTTTCAGAGCTCAAGAAACTTGGTGGCTGATCTGTGCTTAACACAACGGTGTTTGATTCAAACCCATTTGCCTTCCCTTTCTCTACAGCCATACACACATTATTTGCTGAGAGGACATCCCCAGCTCCATCTGAGTTCTCATAAACATGCAAATTTTCTCCCTGGAAGGTATTCAAACTACTCTGGTTACCTTTCATAATAAAAAGAACAACAAAGACAAGACAGGGTGGAAATTCTGATCTCAGTGTCTCAAGAAGCAGAGAAAACCCGGGAATGGTTCTAACAGCTGTTAGAAATGTTAAGAGCAAAACAGACAAAGAAGTACTTTAAGCTGTAAGAACAAACCAATGACTACTATGAAGTTCTGCACATTGAAAATGTCAAAGACCCAACAGCCTGAAAAACAGATGTCTTCCACATATCTAAGCTGAATAAGCTTTTATTCAAAAAATCCCTCCTGAAGTTTGTCAGTGAATAAACCGCAATTTATCTTGGTACACTGTATAGGTGTGTCTTAGCATTTAAGATGACTGTGAATGTCATTCTGGCAATCTCTTACTCCTTCCTCTTACATATCTTGCTCTTTAACAGCCAAAATTTTTTTAAGTTAATTTTGCATTTAATCATCAGTCTAATGCTAATATATTCCTGTACCAATGCTGCAGTCATTACTGCAAAGTATACTTTAATAAGAAAACCTAATCCCTAAATACATGAGGATATACTTCACCAACTTTTAAATGATTTATACTATTAGGCAGGCTTTGTCCTTATGTGTTTTATTCACCATGCTTTGCTTCCACTGCAACTTCTGGAGCAATTTCCAGAGTTTTGTGGAAAGCTGAAACAAATGTGTATTCCAGATCCCTACTGGTGGAGGACTTCTAACATTTTGTGCCACGTAATTCTCAAAACAGAAAGTTCTGACAGTGTTTCTTTTTCTGTGTCTGTTTTTTTGAGAATTGGGCTGTGACTTTGTCTTACAGTACAAACAGTATGAGGAGGTTAGGAATTCCTTTGTACATTCCAAACTCACTCCACATGCCAGTTTTCATCCGGATCCAATTAAGTTAACCACCTACAATTCAGCATCTATTTAAGTATGATTGCTACATTGGGATAACTTTGGCTATTGCCTCTGTACACCTGTGTAATACTTCCCACACTTTTAAAGCCTTTTCAATTTTTTTTAAAATCTTTTCTCAGATACAAAAGAGTGGGAGCTTTCTTATGATGGCATAAATATCTTTTCTTTAAAGACAGTGAAAAAGAGGATTCAGTAACAAACATCTTGATTCCTAAGTTAAAAATGAATTAAATATGTTGCTTGTTTTAAAGATTTCTTTTAGGCAATTTCTCTTTCCAAAAGTAGCATTACAAAAAAAAAAAGATTTCCAAGTTCTGACTTCAGCTCAGCCATGTAACATGCAGTATATTAATGAACTATCTTATCATCTGAGCACTAGGTTATGCTTTCCTAGCTAGTTTTGAAAGCAACAATTCTCAAAGTCATAATTCTTTCATATTCTACATTTACTTTGAATTGATGTGTGTAAGTAGAGCTTGCTGCTATGATTCTTTATAATTATTGGACCTGCTCCCAGAGACCTGAGAATAGTCAGCTGTAACTTTGGCTTGCTTTAGGTCTTAAAAAAAAATGATGATTAACATTTTTAAACTGAGATATTAATGAGATGCTGATGCTGAAAAATGCAAATATAGAGCATAGTTAAAGTACATCCAAGTACAGTCACTTTCAAATGCATGAATGTTCCTTGCTTCTAGCAGAAATTTGTGGGGATAGTTGCCATAATTAGTACTCAGTGGCAGCAGAGTAGCACAGCCTACTCCGAGAGCTGATGTAAGGTCACAAGCGACCCTACTGAAGCTGAAGAAAGCAAGGATTACAACGTGTCCCTTTGAAGAAGGAGCACGGTAAGATTCCATAGACTGAGACTCTTGTATTTCTAACTCACCTATTAGCAAATTAAAAGTCTCCATTCCTACTATAAGCCCAGTAGAAAAGAGTAAGTCGTTTGTTAGTCCAAGGCAACCCAGTTCAAGAATCATTACTGACTAATCTTAACCATTTATTAAAAGAAGAATTCCAAGCACATCTCAGAAGGCAGGTAGCCATTTAAAAGTGACAGTGCCAGGAGTTATATGCCTGTCATAACAGAAAGCAATGATAATATCTCCTGTTCTTTATTGCTGGCTATGTCCTATATTTCCCAGGAGATTTTAGAAAAGTTAAGAGACTGATAATGCCTCCACTGCTTTGTGTACTAGGAAAAGAGGAGGCTTGGCTGGAATGAACAAGTCTGAAATTCCAGAAGAAAAAATAAGAAGAGTTTTTCATCAGAAAGACTGTTGCAAACTGTCATCACAGAACGAGGCTTGGAAAGATTTATTTCAGCCCTTCAGAATGACAGCGACCTCTCTTTCCTGGAGACTGCCTTCCCTTTCCTTCTGTACAGTCAAGAACACTTGCATCCTTGGCAGCCTTGTCCAAATCCCTTTGGGTTACCACTTTAGGCTTTTTGCTGCGGAGAAGGGTTGTGTCTTGAATGCTGAAGGCTGGCTCTCTACCGTATAGCAGCCTTCTCCCTCAAGCCTCCCTGGGCTCCCCGGGCAAAGTGAAAGGAAACATTGTAATGCTGCAGAATATGCATAATCCAGTAGAAAATAATTTAATTGGAACATTCTTAATCAACTTTAATTACAAATCCCTAGAGTACATCACAACACAACCATAGAGCTAATTTTATTAAACCCTTGGTATTTCTGGGTGAAATGTACTATTACAGAGCTATACTAATTGAAGCTTAGGCAAAAGATCCTGGTACCACTACAGAAGCACCCAGAGGAATATGTAATTCTTCTGTATGAAATGGGGTTTTAACCAGATTCTTACCTAATCCCATGTTGGCTTTTACTACTGAATGAAAGCCACCTGCAAAAATGAAGGACAGTGACATGTAGTAGGAAGCCAAGTACTCCTCAAAGCAGAGGGGATTCAACCCCTCTCTGAGCATCTGGCCCTGCAGGAACAGCAGATCTGTATTCTCTCTTCACCTCCAGTCACATCCCCAGTTAGCCTTCACATCTCTTCTGCTTGTAGAGGCCCCATGGTCTTGAGGAAATGCTAATTTGTTCACTCTTAATAATTGCTTTGTTCCTGAGGAGCTTCATTCACAGTGATCTCCTGCTGCAACATGCCCAGCAGTGAATCTTGAACAGATGCTTTGCCATTTAGGACTCTTCCATTGTAGAGTGTGTCTGTGTGTACCTGTGCAGTAAAAATAGGCAAATAGGAGCTGGTGATTCTTTAAAAAACTGATATGGAAAGAGAAATAGGCACAAATTTCCACAGAATCAGATTCTGCAGTTTTGCTCCTCACACTGTTTTGCCATGGTCTTCAGCTCAAACCAGTTGCTCTCTGCCCTTTTCACCCTACCTGTGGGCAATCAGCAATACTACTTTTGCAGAAAGAGGTATCTCTGAACTTCTGTGAAAAGTATCCTAGGAAACAGCAGGATATCTCCCAGGACACGAAAACTACCGCTTTTTGGTATGGGAAATGGAGCCACAGTAATGGTGGTAAACATAGGAACTTGTTGGAATGGCAGAATTCAACTTATGCTGGAAAATGAAAACTGCTAAATTGGACTCTTCCAGTAAGTATTGTTAGAAAACTAATAATTACAGCACATAAATGTGGAAATGAGATTTAACTGAATAGCCACATGCTCTGTGGATGTGCTCAGTACCATGTCTCCTTGGCAGATGTTCCAAACAGCTAAAATAAGCATTCGGATGTAGAAAGACCAGGCATAAAGCAGGGTCGGAAACCCAAAGCATGCACAAAACCAGGTTATTATCTGTCCAGAGGGAAAGAGCCATTTTTTCATATTAAACTGGGTTGGCTTCCTGCTGCCCGGTTAGGAGGTCATGCAGTACTATGGAGAGGTAGGGAACTAAAGAGTAGATGCAATGCATGCTTTAAGTGTAGTTCTTCTAGATCTGCCTGCAAGTAGCCCTCTGTACTTACTTTGAGTCTTTGGCTGCAAGTTTATTTAGCTTCTGGGGAAACAAATATATTGCATTAAATATAATTAAATGAAGCATAGCAGAGTCAGTACTGCAGCAAGGTCCTGATCCAGAGCTAATGAGAAAATAACTAAATTAAACCCATTAAGTATGGAAACAATACTCATAATATGATTATTGCGTTTTAAATCTGAAAGGGAAAACTGCATCATGGGGAAGGGATTATAGCACTGGTAGTGAATGCAATAAGATTCAAGGCAATGGTACCTGCTAAACTATTGTATCTTGGATAACTGTTCACAACACCCATAATATTTGTATCACCACCACAACACAATACTTCACAAGATAGGCCAAGACCCAAGGGGGACTGTTTGCAGGCAGCCTGAACACATGGAGAAAAGATACATGGCCATTTTATTAGTAAGAGAAAGAAGATAAAAGCATGGTGTTGTCTCCTCACATCCTGTATTAGCATGGGCTACCTCTTCTGTGGCCCTGATGACATCTCAGTTTACAGCTTTGAGAATGATAAATCTAGAATTTTTCCCCACCCCCCAGAGCTTTGATAGTGAGATTCTCTATTTAACCATTTTCAGATAGAACAGGCATAAAATTCTAATCAGCTGTACACTGAACCAGGTTAGTCTGTGTTACTGACCTTGATTTTACTTTTCAGATGAATTGCACATGTTTTGTTCCAGCATTGAAGGAGCGGTGGTGTTTGTGATGGGAGCAGTTAACCCTGTGTGAGACCTGTCTGGGGAGGTCTGGTTTCATCCTGTTCTTCATATGGCTGATAAGACTGTGGTAGGGTCTTAATTCACCACGGATTGAATTTCTGCAAGTATATCCCAGAAACTATTCTTAGAACATTCCTTTATAAGCTATGTAAAGGACAAGATGATTGATATTATATGACCAGATTCAAAGCTGATGCAACCAGGTCTAGGTGCTTATTAATTTTGAATCATATTTCCCTGAGCCAGCAATTACAGTAAGAAGTTGCTTTCTGTCATGCAGACCAACAGTAAGTAGCAGGCAACTCTTTCTATACACAAGTGCCTGGGACGAGATCAGAGACAGGCAGGTTTATGGCAAGATGTTGACTCTCTTCCTGGGAAAACAGTAGCAAATCTTATATCCCCAGCTGGTGAAAAAGTGGAGAGTTGGTAATTGCTGTATAAAGCATTGCATCCCATCTAACAAGCTGTCACCACAGCATGCTGGCATTTACTAACAATCAGGTAATAGATTGCTGTTGTAGCAGCTAGTATTCCAATTTTCATTACAGAAGGATTTTTGTAAAGTCATTTGCCTAGTTTAACAAAGCTCCGAGATTAAACAGATGAACATGAAAGCATCATCTGTCAGCTACTGGAAACCTCAAAACCTTACTGTATAAAGACCAGACCAACACAGTTTGTGGTGCTATTAACAGCAAGGAAAAATCACACACTACCTTCAGTTTCCACTAAAAAGTCGATTTTTCTCCTCAGTTGAACTTTGAATAAAAGCTGATGTCACACTTCACAAAGGCCTAAGTGGCAGGGTTTTCTTGCAGTCAAGGTTATCAGCGGTAGAATCGTGTTTAAAATGAAACTAAGTACTGGAGGACAAAGAAGATAAAATCCAGAAAACCAGCACAGTTATACTCTATATTTTATCATATAATGCAAGTTTAGATGTCAAGGAAAAGAAATAATTCAATTCCAGTATAGACAAATTACTAAATTCCACTGTGTTCAAATTATATTAGTAGCAGATATATCACTGGCCAAAATACTAGAAGGTACATTTCAGTCTGCCTCCACCCACTCTCTAGCTAGATGTTTCTTTTGCAAAATGAAACAAGGAATGTAACAAGGCAGAAGGAAATCATATTTGGGTGGGGAAGTTGTTACAGGTTTGTTTGGGATAGTTCAACTCATTGAACATCCAAGGAAGTTAAGAGTCTAATATTCAAGGGATATTTAACTATTGTACAAATTTATTTTGATGCAGTATATATTACTAGCTTTTAAACTACCAAACTGAATTTTTTGAAATGCGTTTTCTTGTGTTCAGTCAGAAGAGTGGCTCATTTCAAGACTTTCTCCACCGGCCTCAATCCCCTTTTGTCCCCTACATAGTCAACACTATTAACTTTTTCTTGTTCTGCTTGAAGGTTAGGAGTCAAGGAAATGAAATCAAGCACAATTCAAGGAACAATTCATTTTACTAGGATGCAAAATATGAAGTGCCAATCTCCGGTATTTAAGTGGTATTGGTGTGGTGTATTAAAGATAAGTGTCTGGGGGAGAGAGAGGAATTCTAGTCTCCCAGTCATGTAGTCTCAAGTGCTCACACATTTGCCAACAGAAAATTCAGAGAGCAGTCCCCAGGTTTCTGGCAAGAGAAGTGGGCTGCTGGGAAGCCAGCACAACCTCCTGGCTCCCTCTGCCACCTCCAGATGTTTCAGCATATACATTTCCTTGATGTTCACATTCCAGCTGTGCACTGATTCCAGGCCTACTATAATGATTTAAGTTTTGATCTTGATCTTGAATAGTCACAAGCAAATGTTTTCCACTGGATGGTGGCTTCATTGGGCAGCAACGGAACATTAATATAAAGGTTAAAAACAATCCTTAGAATTTTGTGTGCTGTTAACTTCACTTGAGTCTGAATAAAACTCAGGGGCAAATAAAAACATCACATAGGAACCATGTTTAAAATAAAGCACAGTAACAAGTCAAATACAATGTCTAAAATATGAACAAGTTCAATCCAGATGTTTCTCTCCCTTAAATCTGTGCTATTTCAGCTTTCCAGTTAGACACTTTTATATCTTGGCACCGTAGAAAGGCCAGTATTTTTGTATTCCCTAGAGCTGCACAGAATCTGGATGGATAAAGCAGAGGCTATATGGTTCAAAATTACAAACTCATGCTTCCTAAGATAAGTAGCATGAGACCACTGCAGGAATATAAGCATTCAGTTCTCTGACATTTATTGTAAACTGTCTGAAATAGTATCTCAAAGTCAAAAGAGACTTACACTTACTACAAGTTTTTATGTAAAATAACTTCTACCAAGATCTACTGATAGGTTTCTTACCATTGTGAATGGGAAAAAACTGCATTTCAGAGATCCCATCATTTTGGAATCATTAGATAAATCAAACAACAGAAGATCCTCTCCTGTCAGAGACTGGAAGGTATCAGGAAGTTATCCTGCTTCAGGGCCAACAGGAGCTCCTTTCAGAGTGTTCCTCTTCTCCCCCATCCCAAGTGACATCAGATACTCCTCAACCTCACTCCTAGCCCAAAAACTAACTTTCAAGAACCTCCTAAACAGCCCAGAAATTGGTTTACTTGCCTAGGGTTAATTCAGGTCCCCAATGCCCTTTGGGTACAGAATTAAGCCTGAATCTCCTACATGCCTACAAATGCTGAGTTGTTGGCTGTTACAAGCCGTAGTTTTTTGATCAAGCTTCTAAGAGGTTCTATAAAGGGGGAAAAAAACTGTAATGTAATGATTATTACACTTATTTTGAAACATGAAGTTAAGAGATGCCTAATTAAAATGTAGCTGTCAATTACCTTTGTAGGCATTACATAATTGTTTGATGTAGCAGTTCTTTAAGATAAATACTCTTAAAAATATTCCTGAGAACATGAATATTTACTGCTCCAGTTAAACACATCCAACAGGCATATCACCAGGAGGTTTCTCTGGATAGCCATAAAATAATAGGCATTGTAAGATTTTCTTTATTCTGAGGCATCTCACGCTGTCGGCTGTATTATGAAGCACTTGGGAAGATGAAGCATTGGAATAGAACCAGGCTTATAGGCCTGCATTACCTTTCTCTGCAGATGTCTTCTGGAAGGAAATAGTTCCTGCAGTGAGAACAGCTGTCCCCTTCTTGGAGAAGCACACCTTGAAAAGCTCTAACAGATGACAGGAGACAGTCTCCACATGTCTTTGTACTAATTAGTTTCCCTCCAAATTCAGTTTTCTTAGAATGATGCAGTGGAAGAGGCCAGAGCAATTTCATACAGCTGAGGTCCCATTTTATACTTCATTGTAGTGCAAAACAGTTCAATGTACTGGCACCAAGCCACAGCCAACATTCAAACTAAAGAGAATTTCTCTGCAAGACAGAAGAATTCCTTTTACGCTTACTCATTTCCTTCAGCTCAACTTCTACAGAAACACTGCAACTCAAGACAGATGGGGAAGCTTTAAAACTCCAGTACAGTTTCTGGATAACAGCTCATGCTTTGTAATGCTATCTTCCCATAAGTTATGCTGAACCACAGGAAGTGTTGTGAGAACAGAGAAATACACCACCAGAAGGCACACTGAACCAAGAGCTTTCTTAGAAAGTTTACAAGCACAGGATTTAACACATCAAGAAAGATGTTAATATCACTAAGGTGAGAGAGGCAGCGAGAGGGAGATAGGTCTATACAGGCAAATATCAATACAGACTACTGAACAGCTTTAGGAACTACCTGGCTTGTTTGAGTCTAAAGTTAGACACTTCATTAATTTGTAATAACTTAATGTGAGATGCAGTTTTCAAACTACAGCAGACTCTCCCTTAAGAATGGAAGGGTACATTACTCACCACAGAATTGCAGGAGCATGGAACGGATAAGGCTGGAACCAACCACAGTGGATTATAGGGTTCAGCCTCTCTGCTCTAGCAGGGTCATCCCAGAGCACATGACAGAAGATTGTGTCCAGGTGGTTCTTGAATATCTCCAGTGAGTAAGACTCCACACCCTCTCTGGACAATCTGTTCCAGTGCACGGTCACCTGCACAGTAAAGAAGCTCACCCTCATATTCAGGAGGAACTTCCTGTGCGTCAGTTTCTGCCCTCTGTGCTGTGTCCTATTGCCTGACACCAGAGAAGAGCCTGGTCCATCCTCTTGACACCCTTTCTTCAGATACTAATAGACATTGATGGGGTCCCCTCTCAGTTTTCTCTGGTCAAGGCTGAGCAGACTCAGTTCCCTCAGCCTTTCCTCATAAGAGAAAGGCTCCTGTCCCTTAATCATCTTTGTTGCCCTCTGCTCAACCCACCCCAGGAGCTCAATGTCCCCCTTCTACTGAGGAGCTCAATGTCCCCCTTCTACTGAGGAGCCCAGAACTGTTCACAGCGCTCCAGGTATGCCCACACTAGGGCTGAGTAAAGGGCAAGGATCACATTCCTCAATGTGCTGTCGATGATTTTCCTAGTGAACGCCAGGATATCATTGGCCTCCTTGGCCACAAGGGCACTGCTGGATCATGGATAGCTTCTTGTTCACCAGGACTCCCAGGTCCTTCTCCACAGAGCTGAACTACAGCAACATAACTCAGCTAATTCAACTCTTTGGCTGAAGTAGATTTAGCCTGTTACAAAGGAAAAGGTTTAAAAGCATGGGAGTTAGCACCTACTGCTCACCATCAGACGTGCCTTTACTGAGCAGGTGGGCACCATACCTGCTCACTCCCCACTTTTCTCCTGCTCTCTGCATGTTATGATGTATTTGGGGGCTTATTACTTGACTTGCTTTCATTTGAAACTATGTGTTGAGAAGCATTAAAATTAACACTATTAAAGTTTTTTCTTCAAACAGAGAACTGCAGTACAGATCAACTTTGGATCTATTTCATGACTAAGAACCTGTATTTTATTGTGTGCAAGGGATACATTCCATGGACTAGTATTTCAGAGCACCTAGGCAGTCCATGTGTAATGGAATGCTACAGCAAGAGCTCTTCAAGCAAAATATACATTGAAGCTCTCATTGCTCACAACCAGTAGGCTGGAGAAGAGTATTTAACAAAGCAGAACTACAAAGTAGATACAGAGCTGGGTGGGTAATGCCATCTGAGTGGAGACAGAAGGTCCTTACAGGGAGCCGTGACTCCTCAGCACTTTGTAGAACCTGCACCTCTGATTCTTCCTTCTGCCTTTTCTCTACTTCCTAATAAAAATTGAGAGACACCTCTTTTAAAAGGCTGCTACAGAAAGTATTGAAAAATGGGAACTTCATTATCAAAACCAGGCAAATTGAATCAGATGGGCAAAAGCTGCAGAAAGTACCAAGCACCCAATAACATGAAGTGAATCAACCTTCTCCCATGAGTTCAGAGAAGACTGAGAAAAGGCTCGATGCAGAGGTTACACAAATATGCTCCTACACAAAAAGCACTTACTCATGCAAGACACACAATTTGGTGGATAACAAGACACTACCATACATAATTATCACTTGCATGCTCAAGTGCCTATTTGTTTAGGCAGTCATTACACACACACAAATAATTTGCTTACATGCAACTGAAATCCTGTTATCTCTGCTCTTATTTGTGGAGCATTTCAGATACTTATTTGCTTAAACTTCTGTGAGGCATCTTACATTAACATTCACTATTTTGTAAGAAGCATAAGATTAAAATACCAGTTTGCTTTTGAATGATTTCCCTTAAGACTCTGAATGGCTTATAAATTCTAAGATGACTCAGCTGGTACATGTCAGAAAGCATAAAAAAACCCCCAAACCCAAACAAAAAAAAGCCCCAAAACAACAACAACAAAAAAACCCCCAACTCAATATTCTGACACCTCTAGCACATAACTGAAGGGATGAAGGATCATGACTTTATTATTAACTGATCAGGAACTTACTGCAAGAGCATGTAGTGGTAATTCACAAGAAGGAATGACTTTAAACTGAGAGAAGGTAGATTTAGAAAAGATATTAGGAAGAAATTCTTCACTTTGAGGGTAGTAAGACCCTGGAACAGGTTGTCCAGCAAAGTTTTGGATTTCCCATCCCTGGAAGTGTTTGAGGACAGTTTGGATGGGGCTCCGAATCACCTGGTCTAGTGAAATGTGTCACTGCTCATCATTCTACAACAATTAAGAAACAACTTCTCCAGGATGTGACTGAAACATAGTAAATGGGGTTTTGGACTGCAGCTGTCTATTTAATATGTTCTGCTGAGTTTACAAATACAGTAGTACTCCAGGATAAAAAACCCTACTTTAATTAGTCTTTAAATTTAACATCAACTATTTTGTTGTTCTACAGCACAGCTAGGAAGAAAGCAGGTATTTAAATTCAAGAAGGAGTTTAACCAGTAAAGCAAGGCAAGTTAGACATCTTTTTAGCCACTAGCAGAGCGATACTGGATATTCTTGTAGTTCCTGCTGGGGTCAAAGCTCCCACACACCCACAAGAGAACCCACTGCATTAGTACAAAGTCCACAGCTCATGCTGCTCTCAGCCACTTGACAATGGGAATTGGTATTTCTGTCTATGGCAGCTAAGGAACATAGTCTGCTCTTTAAGTGGCCTCCACTAGCCTTGCTTACATCATTTAGTATCTATATAAAGCAGTTCTAGAATTAGAAATACTGGAATGACTTTCATGGGCTGTGAACACATAAGGTTTGAGAATTTGGTGAGGAAACAGAGCACTGCTTTTGTACACACAGGTCTGGAGTATGAATCTTCTTTATGGGGAATTTATTTTGCTCCACGTCTGCACTGAGCAGCCCTGTTGCCCAGCCCCTTTTCATCTTTTGATTGATCTATTAGATTTGGAGTATTTTCAAACTTTTTTGGAGAATCAAGTTTTGTGACTTCCAAGACCTTCTCTTCAAGTCCCATAGTTTTGCAACCAATAGACCACACATCTAGATAATGTTGACTGAAAAAAAGTAATTTTCCCATTAAATGGTGTTTGTTGACTCAAAGTAAGCTATTAGTGATTCAGCCAAGATGCTGAGCATCTTAATCTTTTAGTTATGCTTTCAGTGCTTTGCATTTAAAAACCAAAACAGCCCAGGTGTCTCTACTCTAAATAGATGCTAACAGCTTTGTCAGCCAGCAATGAATCTCAAGGGTGCTTTATTCTGATATTATTGGATTTTTCTCAATTGGCAGTAAAATAGGGGACTTTCTGGTGGAATAGACTCTGGCCATTGTTTTGAAAGCTTATTGAAACAGCCACAAAGGACTGTTTCCCACAGACATTTGAATTGTTTATCTTGAATAGTTTGGAGGAAACTATTAATCTCAGTAGAGTTTTTACACTGCTCGCCACAGTGTGATCATGAACTCTGTGAATAATCAGTTACAATTGCCTTGCCAAAATATGTTTTGACATTTGAACTGCTTCATTGCTTGAACTTCTCTCTTCTTTGTCTCACAGGTGATAGAATCAACCTGAGAGTGATCTCTGGGAAAGTGCAGTCCAGATGAAACAGCTACTGACAGCACAATCAACCTAATGTTTTTGGTCGAGGTTACATTGTTACATAGTGGTGAGCACAATGAAAAATCATTTCTTCATATAGGTCTCACGGCAAGGCACCTGTAGAAAGCTAGAAAACCCAGATGATGACTTACAGCAATCCATGCTTTGGCATAGAAAGGGGAAGCACCGGAAAAAACACATCGTATCACAACCCATGCTGATAGACAAGCAAGAAGTTATTTGCCCAAGTAGAGGGTTACCTCCAAGAGTGTTAGTAACAAGTAGGTAAGTACAAGCTGATGAAGTTCTGCTCTCTCAGGAGCCTGTGGGAAGTCTTGAATTTGGATTTGTAGTTTCTGGTACTGGCTGGACTGAATTGTGAATTGCAGCTATTACTGTCTTAACTATAAAACTCTTCATGGTGAAACTTTTCCATATTTGACAGAACACCAAATATTATGAAAATTAGTATCTTTTGAAGTAGGAACTCTTAAATTATAGTTTTCCATTGATGCATGCTGAGAAGAAATTACAGCAGAAGAAATGGAAAAATCCTTCACACTTACAGTTGAGATGAGTCCTACTAAAATTATTATGGAGATGCAAAACATTGTTTCCTTTATATGAGCTCAGTAGGCTATACATACCATTCTTCAGAAAAATAAAAACATTTCATTTACTAGCTCTGCAAGGTCACCAACAGGCAGTACTGTCCAATACTGGCACAAAAACTGCAACAATCAATTTTCAGCACAGTACATAAATGAGCTGATCTAAGTACATGCTGATTTCAAGTAGTGCAATTTGAACACTAGCCTCTCTATACCTCCTCTGGATTTGAAAATAACATAGTGGTGTTTTGTTATGAGCTCTATAGCAAAAGAACATACATGGTCTTTCACATGTAGAACATACTCCAACATACTTAGAGGTCTTCAAAAAAAAGCAATCTATTTATTTCCAACCCTAAGTATTTGATAATGAAAAATGTATCCATGAAAGCTGATGAACCTTGCAAAAAGTATTTAATTCTAGTAAAATAATAAAAACATTGAAAGAAATATTTTAAAGTCATCAAATACATAATTTTTGACAATTCTAAAAACCAGAATTCATCTATTTTATGTTTCAAAGAGTTGTTCCTTCTATAAGTCAGAATGTAATTACAATTTATTTAGGAACAAGGTAAAAAGGTCAAGCATTATATAAGGGGACAGTTTTTTGATCCCAGCTCATTTTTTTCCCCTGCCTCTCGGTTCTGGAAACCCTTATGCATCTCTGCCTCCAAAATGAGAAAAGGAATTTAAAAAAGAAAATCTTCCTCTTTAAGACATGGTGTGTTCGGCTTCCTTAAATGTCACCGTGGAAATGCTTACCCTACACCAGTCTGTATCCAAGGATGGTTTAAGAACCATTTTCTGCTTGCAGCAGTGGCTCTGCTCCTCTAATTCATCCCTTCCTCTATTCAGGTTCCCAATGAAGACAAGCTTCTGCCACACCTCCTGGACTTCCCATAGCTTTAACTAACCTTTGATTTATTTCCTTCTGGCTTACAAAGTATCCAGGGCTTTATAATTGCTCTCAGCTTTAACAAGAGTCAGAGTGTACGTGTTTTCTAGCTGATGGCTGGCAGGGTAAGCACAAAGCACATGCTGAAGGAGAAGATGATAGAGGACAGTGAGAACCTGCAGTATACCAGCAACACCAAATCAAAGTAAGGCCACATTTACTGCTCTGTCTTGACTAACAACACTTTCTCCTTGAGTTCTCCTCAGAATAATTTGTCAGCCTTTTGCTTTGCTAATGTGTTTATAGAGCTGAGTCATCCATGGTCCCGCTTCCAATCTTGAGGATTACTCATGGGTTTTGAAATCAGCAACATAAGATTCTCTTACGTATCACTAACTTTTCCTTAACACATTAAGCAATTAACAGTCATCTAATTAGGCCCCAAACCACAGTGGATTCACAGCCATCGATGATCAGAGCAAATGAAATCAGATCTCTTCTTTGCTTGCTGAAGGCATGTTCGTCTCACTGCAGGCATACCTATGCACGCCTGAATTATCACGGGGTGTACATTTCTAAGCCACATTTTATTTTTTATTAATATCTAGTTGAAGTTAACAAAGAACAATTGTCAGGTAAGTGCTAAAAAGAACAGAGAAAGACTTTATGAAAAGGCAGCTAACAGAATGTCCTGAATTAAGCCTCATTAGCAAGCTTCCAAAGGAACTCTTCACCCTCTATTCAGTATTCACCTTTACTGTTTTTACTGGAATCTTAAAATATGAAAGCATACAAAATTAACATCTTTCAGTTTTATTGAAGACTGCATACATTATGCTTAAGCAGTCCAGAAAAAATATCTGTTTTGAGGGTACTCTTTCTTTCCTAATCACAGATAATTCAGATTATTTGGTAAAAGATGGGGACTCTCTATTTCTGAATTTGATTCTATTTTTTTCCCTGTGACTTTTTAAATGGGCCTGGGCAAGTGATTTGAACATTATGTGCCTTAACTTACTGCATCCATAGAACTCATACCAGATACTGTCGATAATATTCCACCAACACACTACTTGGACATGCTGTAGACATTAATCAGGTTATAAAGCTGTAAATCACTCTTCAGTTTAGGCCACAACAGAACTTCATGAACACTGAAAGTGTGAATCCAGATTTCATATGATTTTATTTTACAACGAACTCCAGAGTCAAAATTGACATCAGCTAGTAGCCAGTTGAATCTAGTCCAGACTGTAAGTTATGAAATTTGGCAACAGTTCATTTGTCCTATATCCTATACTGTTTTCTGCTAGTAGAGAGGGAAGCATCACACTCAGGAGGGAAAAAAATATAGAAAGAAAACCAAAATAAAAATGGGTTAAGGCTTTACCTTCAGCCCTGGAAACTCCCACCCACAACCAGCTGTCTCAGTTTTAGACACTAAGGAACAGCCAGGAGACTAACCACTTCTCACACACTTCTGTTGCAAAAGAAGGACAATCATAGCACAGTCACCAGGTAATCACAGCACTGCTGCCTTTAATCACAGAACGGGTAAGGTTGGAAGGGACCACATCGCTACACAGAGCTGGTAAGGAAGCCAAACAGAAGTTTGGCAACACAGTAAACTTAGCACTTCCAGACTTTCATAATATTACTTCTTGCAAGTTCTTCAAGCCTTGCATTTCCCCTCTGTAGGGCAACTGTTCCAAGTAAATGCAGAAACATGTGGCTCTTTACATATATTTAATTTACCTGCTGTTAGCTCCTAATGACTTCCTAATAGCCCCACCTTGGAAGTCATAAGCACGCTGATGAGAAAGAAAATAAGCTCAGTAATCACAAACATGCACCATAGTACTCAAAGGAAAGGCACAGGCTACTTTATGGATTCGTAAAACTTACACACAGACAAAATCCCAAACTCCCAGGAGCTGGAATATATTTTAATGCTTTCTCATTTGAATTAAATAATGACCTTTTTTTTTTCTTTAAAAATAAAAATCAGCTCCTATTCCCATCTGGTATTTCTACAACATTTTAAATCTACAGGAGGATGTTTCTATAATAGTACAATCCATTTAGAGCCAGTCATCTGACAGAAAACAAAAGCACTATCTCTATAAGGTTTTCCAAGGTCTGTTTCTGAAAATAAAAGACATCTCTTTTGAAAGTGAAAATTACCCATATGGTAGCATAAACAGCAGATGTTTTTTAAAATAGTTACATGAAGAATGATTTTTAATACCTATTTTCACATTTTTCTTCACAAACCTCATACCTTTAGAACTCCCCTTACCCAGAGGTACAAACATTCATCAGAGAAAAAAACTTCTAAGTCAGACTTCACTTAAAATTTATTATCTGCCAACAGATTTTGTAATGTGTTCAAGATCATAATATAAAGAGCTGTCAAATTTGAAATAAATTATTTGGTTAGAAGAAAGTGGAAAGGAGTAATGGATTCAACCAAATTAGTGAAACGTTATTCTCTTCTAGAGTCTGACAGAAATATGTGGGGTTTTTTGTGGAGTATATTTCTGACTTTGGGAGAAGATACAGTGTTCTTGATCCTAATTAGGATTTTTTTCATTCAAACTTTGGGGTATTGTTATGTATCCTCTTCAAAGCATCTTTTTTTTTTTAAATGAGCTCTCAAGCCTTTAGACATTCAAGACAGCCCAATTTTTTATCACAGTGAGTTACTGGTGTATACCCCAAATTGGATTGAAGACTGTGTAAAAGGGGACTTCTACATCCTGAGGATTTCTTCAGTATGACTAAGATTTCACCCTTCCAGCAACTCACTTTTTCATAACTGAAATCTGCTGTCTTCATAATGATCACTCACTATTTTTTATTATGACTTATTAAGTCATAATACCAAAAATGATACCTATACTCCATGAGCAAAAACTTTGTCAATATCAACAAGAATTGCTAAGAAAAAATGGGGAAGAAGGAATCTTTTTGTGAGCCTAAATATTAGCTAAAATTTTCAAACTACTGAAGAAGCAATGATATTTTACTAAAAAAATCACACTTATTGGGAAACATCTCCAGAAATCACTCCAAGGATAAAAACACACAAAGGAGGGGAAAAAAAGTAATTAAATTAGATTCACTTTAAAAAGTATGAGTGGTAATATGAGATTAAGTATTCCATACAGCAATCAAAAGAAATAGCCACGTCAGGGTATTGGCTGCTAGTCACCAAAACTCTTACATATCTGATATCTAAATTGAAAAATCCTGAGGAGGTCATCCTTGTCCAAGCAGAAATGTGTCTGGGTCTGAGTAGAAGGACTTTAGAGTCTAGAGGACTGAGGGGATTAGGAGTTTAAGTGTGTGTATTATGAGGCAGAAAATGTGGAGAGGTTCTTCAAATTCCAGTTTGGGATTTGAAGCTAAATGCTGCCTAAAGCCCTCTTTCAGAGACCCATATACTTAATTTTTTAATATCCCAAATTAAACTTTCAGGTTTTTACTTTCCACCACAATGCAGAAATACCAGGGTTTCTTGCATTATTCACGCACTGTGAATGCAAATATTAGGACTGCAAGATGATCCAGACACAGCTGCAACCTGCCCTGTGTAAGAACTGAAGATGAACCAATTCACCCTGTAGCAACTCCAGCCTTCCAAGCATCTGAAGACTTAGACACTCACTTTTATGTGTGATAATGCAAAAGCAATCCTGTGTGCAGTAAACTTGATGGTCACTCTGAGCAGACATTTAACACTCTACAAAATATTTGAAATAGGCTCCAAGAGTGGTGAACCCTAGAGAAATGAGGCATAATTTACATTTACAGTTGAGAAAAGCAGTGGTCTTTCTGCCAAAATAATTCCTAAACACTTACCTAGATACTCATATATGAAATACGTATGTTCTTCTACATCCTTCATATGTTCTGAGGTTGTTTCAGTACAGATTAATTGAATGTGGAAGCCTGACACCAAGAAGCATCCTGCAGCAGTTCTGTAAACCACAGGAGAGAGATTTACAGCCTGGGCCCTAAGCAGATACAAATAATAAATCAGCTACAATTCCTGAATTTACTGGACACTGAACAGACGCTGAAAAGGCACACAATGTAAATGAACATAAACCCCCAATATTTAGTGGACTCTAACAACACATCTATGCATATCTCTGACATGTAAAATAGCGAGATATTAAATATGAACAGAGGAAACAATATATTTCCTTTTTGGCCTTTCCATTTTTATTCAGTATAGATGAAAAGATTACCTTTTTCACTCCTCTCCCTAGGGTACTACCGTCTAGGTTTATAATTACTTCTGTCTTAGTTTTTTAGGACTCTGTAGTACACTTGTAGTTCCTCATCTTTCAGCTGTCCATAGTCCAATATATCACCTTTGAGTTGCTCATTTATGTAAACAAAATTATTGTCACCTTTTCCTTATGGAATACTAACCAGAGAGAGATTTTTCATGGTTTTTGTTAGTTCTCTCTTAATCATTCAGAAAATGACTTCAGAATATTATTAATAAAATCCAATTATTACTTACGCGAGTACCAGTTTGGGGGTTTTTCCTTAATTTTAAATGTATTTGCCAAACTAAATTGTATCCAATGGTTTGTTTGGAAGTGACGTGGCAACAGCCCCAGAAATACTTTTCATTTGTTGGACATACAGCCATGCATATGTTGGTTTGCAGACTGCTTGAATATATAGGTCACAGCTCTGGGAATACAAGCAAACCTTTCTTTCTGAGCACAGAAATTGCTCCCAGAGCCTTCTTTGTGGTTCCTGTGCAGTCATTGTTGCACCCTCACTGCTGCTGCTGGGTCCAGTATTGCCATCTCCTACTTTGTGTGAGCCGTTCTGCAGCACTTAGCTATCACTTTCTAATTGTGTGTGGTAGCTCAAGAGATCACACTTGTGCAAATTCAAAGACCAGTATACTCATAACTAACTGAGAACATCACCCTTAATGAGTGTAATTAGATGGTCAGTGCTGACACAAACACAGGATACTTCACCTCATCCCTAGATTTTTGGACTGGGGTACCGCACCAGGTCTGTCAGCTTATTTCATAGGAGGCATGTGAAAAAATGTGATTGTAAGTTTACAGGAAGTTTTTCACTTCTAACACTTCCAGTGACCATGTAGATCTTTGTGGTCCATGGATTTTTGTGAGTTAGCAGATGGAAATTAAACAATTGTTTGTGGGAAATGTAACAGACGTGTCAGGGACTGAAATGATTCATGCCTTAAACATTGTTATGAAGTTTTGTCCATTATAGCAAAAACCGTATAAAGAAGCTTCAACCAGAGAAACCTCCTTAAAAAACTGGATGGTAAGTAAAACTGCTGAGATCAGATAAAGACAAAGCCATTCTTCAGTCACCTCAAACAAACAAAGCTGAGGGAAAAGAATGCATCCACAAGGAAGCCAAATGCAGCAGAAACTCTTCCCTATCTAGGTTTGGGGTGGGGGAGACCACAGTCCACAGAAGCCAGGCTTACACAGTCTCTCCCCTAAGTGAGGGGGGCAGGAGGTTTCGGGTGTAACCTCTGGTTAAAATAGTGAGCACTCATCCTCTCCTATACACAAACTGGCCCAGCTGTGGAACCCCCAACCCCACAGGCCACATCCACGGGGCATTCACATGAGAGGCAACTGAGGGGAAGTCACAATCCATCAAAGACCACCCCCCCCCCGAAGTGCCCCCCAGAGTCATTCCTGAAGCCTTGCACCACAGGACTGCCTGTGATACAACAAACCTGGAGTCTGTTGTAAGAGACAATGCCAAACTTTCCCCCCACCCCTCCCAGGGAAGTGCCTGGATTTTCCTACCTAGCCTGAGCAAACCCATCAGATTCTATGCTTTTTGGGGGGGACCACCAAGAAGACCAGCTGGAGAGAATTAACAGAACATTGCTGGGATCCACAGAGTGGTGATATTTTCTTTATTTTGTCTCTGTCACTCTCTTTCTGTCCCTCCCCACTTATTTTCCATTTCTTTCTCTTCTTTCTCCTTTTTTTCCCCCCTCTTTCTTTCTATTTACTATCAAATAAAAATTATACTATTGTCACTGGCATATGGTCTTGTTTGCGCATTAATTTGGGCAAAGGCATTTCTAAGAACTTCAATAACCAGATCATGTTATTTAATTGGCACTGTGAGCAGGATAATGTTCTCTGACCCAAAGTGTCTTTGGCAATAGTATGGTCTCCTCCAAGGGGATTATTTCCTGTGGTTTCCTTCTGTAGGGACCCAGCAACTCCTAGGAATTCTGACATGGCCTTCTCTGAGGGGGTTGTGGAAGTTGAGGTCTCTTCTGCTGTGGGGGCCCAAAGTCTTGCAAATTCTGATGCAACTTCCTCTGAGGAAATTGTGGAGATTATGGTCAACTCCTAGGAATTTCGATCCAGCCTTTTCTGAAGGGGTTGTAGAGGTTGAGGTCTCTTCTGTAAGGAACCCAAACTCCTGGAAATTCTGGTGCAACTTTCTCTGAGAAAGTTGGGGAGATGGGTTAAACTGATTTGGAGGTTGATTTGGGAGTTTATTTAGGGGTTAAAGAGCCAGAATTGGCAGGTTCAAGTCCTGGAGCCTATTCTGCTGCTCGTATCTTGTGAAGATTCCCCTCCCCCCACCCCCCCACCAGTCTGTGGTTTGTTGTGGAGAACTAAAATTGGCAGGTTCTAATCCTGAGGCCAATTCTGCAGCTGCTGCCTTGTGGGGATGGTTTTGTCACTATGAAGGTTTAACTTTAGGGGGAAATGCCTGTCCTGGGGGGCCAGTACAAAGAAAATGTTTTGTTGTCCTTCCTTGGCTAATTTGTTAATCGCCTCTCTACCCCTGGGGTGGACTTGGTATAAAAAATTGGGATAGAAAGCAATTGCTTACTAAAAAGATGATTGATTACTGAAAGCCTTTTTTGATGAAAAAAGGCTTTAGACAGTGACATTGCTTGCTGCCAAACTTGATCATATCCAAATGGAAAATCACTCGAAGAAAAGGAGCAAACTGATAAGGTGATATCTATTTTTTCTAAAAAATAGATAAAGCATCCAGCAGAAACCAGGTGATAAGTGGAGCATTTGACATGAAGCAGTGAATGCTATCAGCAAACTGTTGTGTGTTTGATAAAATGTCTGGACTAGAAGTATAATTGAAAACGCAAATAAAAAAATATAACTGCTCATGAAAATCCTCAGCAGATTTGTCCCAATGAAACATATGAAACAGTAGGAAGCGAATATAAAAATTAAGACATAACTGAACCATTCCAGTGTGCTGTGGAATCTCAACCCAGACTCTCAGGTAAGGCCTCTGTACAGAGAACAATGTAACCACTGTGTATTTCACAGCTCTGAAGTAGTCAGAAGTGTCCTTGAAGCTTTCTCAAAAATGCTAAGCCTGCTTCAGTGTTTGTAAGAGTCATTAAGAGACACAAGGTAATCGATACATAATCCCCATCCTTGGAGATATTCAAAAGCCTTCTGGACATTGTCCTGGCAGCCTCTGGCTGTGACTCTGCTTGAGCACAGGGTTGGACCAGTTGATCTCCAGAGGTCCCTTCCAATTTTTGATACTTAGGGAAATTTAGCATCACAAATAATTTGTACTACTTGATGCAATATCTCAGCTTATCTGAGAACTTTTCATATTGAAGGTAAGGAATGCATCAACATGACATATTTTAACAGTGAGCTGACAACTTCTTTAAAATGTTAACAAAAAAGTTAGAAGACAAACATATTTTATGAAATAATAATTATTAAGCAGCAGTAGCCTAATGTGACCACTGTAATTGTCAACTTCTAAAATAGCTGTGGTTTGCTATTTTTCTGTATCTTGAAAGAAACTATAATTCATTTAACAAAAATTATCAGCTTTTATGAATCAATAGTTTAAAAGAATGAGTAAATCTCTCAAGAAAGCATCTAGGACAGAGTCACTATTCCTCACAGAAGAAAAACGTGTCTGTTAGAATTGAGGAAGGTGTATCTTTTTATCTATACTACTACATTTGTACAAACTAAAACCTAACACCTGAATATGCTTCACATCAGACATCTTTCTGGTCCTCTTTTGGATCTTCTTTCATCAATCAGTTTTCATTTCAGGATCAAAATTCTATGCTCTTTAAGGTGAATAATACATCTCAATACCTTTTGGGTCAGAAATTCCACCCAAGTTGTATGAAATAAAAATAAAAAGGAGCAGCAATTGCATATTTTACTGAGTTAAACCTACTGAAAGACATTGAGTAATAATGTCTCACATGACAGTATGTGAGACATTAATAATCAATGACTAAAGCAAATTCACAGCAGACACTCACAATAAGTCTTTAATATAACAGATAAAATTGCAAATATTAGCAATTATTCAGGACTTTCGAAGGAAGGAAAAAGATTTATATTTCTTTTTGTCAGTCTATGAGCTTTCAAATAATTCAAAGTGAAAGGTTTAAAAGATTTTTATATTTCTTTCCAAATCTTTGTAAGAGTCAGGTACCACCAAGGAGCATGAAATATTAATGTCTAAATTTTAAATCTATTTCCATTTGTAGTATGTTTATATAATATACCCAGCTGGTGAGGATATATTTAAAATTACAGTTCTTTTTACATGAGCGGAAACACTCTGAGAATGAAAAAAATACAAGGAAAGAGGGTGAGCATGAGAGATGTCCTTCTCCAACACTGGCACTCCTGAAAATGTTAGCAAGGTCTCCTTTCCTGCCTCTGGTGGAACTCAGCTGATTCTCTAAGTCATGATTTTCAATGCTTCCCAACATCACCGAGTTATTTCCTATACTTCCAATCTTGCATGCTGTGGTTCAGGTTAATTTGCATAAACCATTTCCATTTTTAGGACATATTTATAAAGTCATTTACATAGCTGACAACTGCATTTCAGTGAAAGATTCAGAGCGTGGCTTCTGATCTCCTGCTAATTGAGGTTAGAAAGGCATTACTGACGTAAAAATAATAATGATACCCTGCAACTCAGTACAAACTTACTATTAATTCAGCTGTGGAAAGAAAACAATCTTTTCAAACTCATTAAGTGTCATTTAAAATCCTTGTTAGCATTCCATTAAATAAAATCTTAACTGTCAGTGCACTGTGGTCTCCCAGAAAGAGGTTTAATTGTTTTGCTGATCGTTCAGAGTACGTGTAAACAGTTTTATTTGACTTCAAGGTAATATTCTCCAGAGTTTTAGAAAAAATAAGCTCTTAAATGATTGAAGGCAGAGAGTTGAATTATTTTAAGAGCTTTGGCTAAATTGATTACTATCAAAGTTCATATAAGAGATTCCTGAAAACCAGTTTTGTACAACATAGTTCACCTATAAACATCAAAGTTAAGATGTAACAACTTATCTAATTAACCTCTCAGCAAAAGTCACCCACAAAGGAACATACTCTCATTTTCAGCTGCTTACAATATTCACATCCCTTATGTCCAGCAAGGATTCAACATCTTTTGAGAATTCTACTGGGTAGGGATGGTTGAATATCTCAGCTCCCTTAAGACATCTCCTACACAGCATAACCTCCTTGCTTTTGTAATTGCACTGACCACGCACAAGGCTTTAAGCAATTTCTACCCCTCCACATATTTTCTTCCAGTCTAAGGAGGTCTCTCTCCCTTCTTCTCCATTGCTTCTCCAGCAGAGGAGTTTTATCCCAGGAGGATAGCCAGCTCCCAGTGACACTGCATTCAGTCCCTGAATCCATTTGAACACAAGCCCTAGCTAATTGCTGTCGAATTTGAAAAAGCTTCTGCCCTTATTGGTGTTAAATTCCCACAAGTGTCCTGAAAACACTCAACTAGTGAAAAAACCCTAATAAAACACCAGTAGAAGGAAAGGTGTTTTGCAAGTTCTTAAGCTTTTTAGGCTACACAGAAAAACCAGAATAGAAAGATTTTATTGCCTTCATTGCTCACAGGGAAGCTTGGAGTTGACTACATGTCAGGATGGTCCCTCTCTTGCCCCTTCCTTCTCCCTCTGCTCCTTGTTTCTCTTGGGATCAGCACCAGGGCTGCTGCCTGACTTGGCCAAAAGCAGAGACAACAGGTGTGCTCATCCCAGCACCCTCACCATGGGCACCTGAGCAGCTGCAACACCCAGGTACCAATCCTCCGGGCTGATGCTAGAGAAGTTCGACCTGAGACAGCAGAGAAGCACGCAGCTCTTCTGTCTTCAGTTCTCCACCTGTAGAAACCCCTGCACCTGTGAGCACATCATGGTGCAGGGATCCTTCTGAATGCTGCTGGCTGCTTCCCTCCCTGCTGGCAGTGCCATAAGGGAGAGATGAATTTCCTCTTTGTGACAATCACTGGGTGGGGGATGCAGGGAAGGTCAGGAGAAAGCTTTGAAAAAATCCGTTCATAGTATACAATAGAAAAAATCTGCTTATTTTTACCTGTCTTCCTCTAAATTTTCAAAAATTCTTATGAATCTGTTAAAAGGTGATTGATATCAAATATTTCTTTATAATTCCTAAAATGAGCCTTTGCTCCACAAATGATGCAATTCCTCTATTAGATTCTCATTACCACTAAGTGCACACACAGAATTTGTATCTATTCCATAATAAAACATGACCATGAACAGCCTCTCATGAAAGCTCTTTGTATATAGCTGTTTGGTGATATGTGTGAACAGGATATTGCTAACTTGTCTGCACATTCTCTACTTTTTTCATCAAACTGGAAATTCCAGTGCAGCAGCATCAAAACAAAGCATATAGCTTCTTTTATCAAATTTATATTATTTCTAGCAAGAAGAAATTTCTACTTTATTATAAAGACTTACACATAAAAATATATTTTATATATTAGGTTATATTAATGTATTTTTATTAAGTTTGCACTTCTATATATTTTTCCTTCAAATGGCTTCCTTGTAGCTAAAATGTGGCATAAATGTAATGCTCACAGTAACATAACACACTACAGGAGTCATAAGAGTTATAAGGCATCTAGGAGAGCTGTTGTGCCTTTCTATAAAGCATACAAGATGAACCATATCATCTGACTCTATTGTAATGCAAAGAAGGATCATTCCTCTCCCACTGACTCTGAGGAAGGAATCATATCTCCCTATATAATCTACATGATAGATCAGGTCATTTGTTCCTACTGTAACAAATAGTGGACATTATCCTTTCACTGGCTATGAATAATACTTTTCTTTCCTAAGCCACATTTCAAGGCATTAGAGCATATTAGTAAAAATTATTAAATAAACCTCTTAACACCCTTGGCAAGAAATTAACATTTTAGTGATAGGTAAAAAAAGGAACAAGGATGTTTTTGGCTCCATCCCAGAATCTATTTTCCAAATTTAGAATCCAATCATCCTCCCACTCCATCCTGCATATCACTTTCTAGGAATACTTTCTGTGCCGTCATTTGCACTTTGTGCTGCAGAGAAATGAGGAAATACTACCCCTTCTCCAGGGAGCAGCATGTGAGCACACACTGAGTCTCACTTCTCATCTACCACCACGGTAGGAGGCACAAATCCAGAATTACAGCCAGACCTCCTCTCCTGGCAGGTCACCAAGGTTTTCTCTGAGGCTTGGCCCAGGATATTTTGTGTTTCCTATGGTTAAAAAAGACCATGAGTCATATCCGAGAGTGGCGTACTCAGTGCCACGTGCACACGCATGTTGCACTTGCACACACATGGCACATGTTGGATATGTTACACTTAGATCAAATCAACAGCACGCCAGCAGTGGCTCCAGTGCCTCCAGTCCAGTCTGACACTTGGCACAGGATGAGCTGACCTGTATGTGCCAAGCAAATGCCACGCACAAGAGCCAGGTGCCTCAGACCTGCCTTTTTTGCTATATGGTTTTGCTGCTTTTTCTAGGCTTCTTTCTGTTACTAATTTCTTAAGAGCTGTAGTCTCTGGAAAAAGCCTGAAGCAATTTGGAGAATGCATTTGAACAACGCATTTCTCAGGAAAATGGTGTAATTCTTGGAGCTGTCTTGTGCAAGAATGAGAATTGGAATTGATCCTTGTGGGACCCTTGTAACTTGGGTTACCTTGTGGTCTATGATCTATGCTGACCTATGAAGGAGGAATCTGGTCTAAAGTTTATACTGCTGACACCACTGAGCAGGAAGTCATCAGAGGAACTTTTGAAGCCAGATCCATGACCATATATCCTGTCAGGAAATAGGGATTCTGATTGGGGCACTAGTACACTTCATTTAGTAATTCCTAAAGCATAGCTTTTATGTATATATGGAATACATAACTTAAAAGACAGTCATATGGAATAACAACTTTTATTTTTAATGAATGAGGTTATCCTAGCAATCTCGTTTAAAGAAAAATTATCTTTATAAATGAAGATTTGTGAATATGAACTTCAGATATGCTGATTTTCTTTTACATCAGTGGAGTATATGGGCGTTCAGCATTACTCTAGTAAACTAACATTTGTATTTTAACTCTGTGAATTTCCAACAGGATTACAAGTAATTACCATATGGATTCAAGTCAGAAACATCACTCTGAGTAGAGTTTGTTGTGTTTAGTGCTCTCTCCATCCTTCCTGACCCCTTCCAGGAAAAGATATTCTCTAGAAACCACCAGGCTGATCCTTTTCCCTCATTCAGGATTTCAGGGAAGAGATTTGGATAAGAGGGTTCAATTAAGCAGTTGGATTCTAGATAAAGGGATTCAAAAACACCAGCCCATATTTACTCAGCTATGTACAACTACAGATTATTCAAGGATAATCTGAGCAGCAGGTATATAAAATGGTGTTGACTAGGATGGACAAACTGAATAAGGTCTCCTTAGCAAAGCATAAAAGGGAAGGAAAAAATGTCCAAGAGACCTGCTTAATTTGTCACAAGTCAAACAGCAGGGAATGGAGCTCCAGCAGGCCAAGGCCAGCACAGAGTGTAAAAGAAGAGCAGTCCAGCAGACTTTGCACTGTAAGCCAGGACCCAACAAAGCACCAGCTGGTGGACCTTGAACCAAGGAGCAACCCACTGCTGGATATGGGCTGGTGGACCTCAAGCCATCCACAACAGGACGCAGGTTTGGTGCACTACAACTGGGGTTAAATGGGGTAGAAACCTTTAATCCTGTATCCGGACCTTTTGCCTAACATGATCCCTAAAGTGACAGAGGATTGTAGTATTGTCCAAGTATGGCTTTCCAAGTGCAGTTTGTGTCCATGAAGTAGATGGTTTGTGTGTGGTGGCATAGATGTGTAGAATATAATTTAATTCTAACTCATAAATCATGTTCTTTTTGACTATAAAACTGCAATGATTTTTCATGTTATTTTCAAGAAATGATTACTTCTGTTGATGAATGGGCTGCAGGAGATGGAATCTTTCTTCATAGCATAGCATAAAATATAACCTAAGTTTGATTTTAGCTATATTTACAGAAAACCATGAAGAGAACCTATGACTTTTAATTCTGAAACATGATTCTATCTACATTTTAATTACTTCAGTCTTTGATCCCATGCCATAAAAATGGATGTAATTTGGTTATTGATTTCATTCAAAGTTAGATAATGCACTCAGATTTTCAGTAGGTTAAAATAGCTTTTTCTTAGAAGTGCATTGAGGCATCTTTGTGGTGAACAATGTTACACTTTCTTCCCGTTTGCTACACTGCATCAAGCAAACAATACAAATACAGAAATTAAGTAAGTATCCTTGTGGCCCAGTGTAGTGCTATGCAGAAACACACAAGTAAGCTCTGAATGAACCACCACAGAACAGGAAGTCACACTGTCCCATTAGCACTGTGCTCTGTCCAGCACAGGTAATTAACCCCACTGCTGCAGTCCGTGCAGCAGCCTAAGAAAATGATCTTTATAAAGGTGCTTTGGATGGACAATTTGCTTGTAATGGTCTTTCTGGAAAACAGGTGGCTTGCAAGAGCTTTTGCAGATTTATGTTCAGGCATTAGCTTCTCTAACTAGTCATCAAATAAACTGGTTTGCACATGATCTGTTGATTCGTGAGAAAACTGAAGAGAGTTCTCTTAGGAAGGAAGTACGTGATGGCTTGTTTTTTTCCTTTTAAGTAATTCTTCAGTGGCCAAGCACAAAGGTAGAACAAAGGTACCTCCAACATCCAGGAATCTTGATTCACATTCTCAGTTCTGCCTTGCTGGACAAAGAAAGCACCATGATGTCTGCTCCATTTGTCTTGAAAATGTCCTGTAGGAAAATGCTCTGCAAGTCTTCAAAATAGCACTACCTTCACTGAAAGTCATTGTGCTCAAAGTCTCTGTTTTTATTGAATTCTCTGCTTGACTGGTGAAAGCCTTTCCCACATATCTGAAAGGTCAAAATAAACACAACACAAATCATGAAGTTACTATTTAATTGCATCTTATGAAGCATTGGGACTGTGTGCTCCATTCATCCCATACATTTGTTCTACTGAAATGAAAAATTACTTTGACTTCCACTTTTTATTTTAAATGTATTATTCCTCCTCTTTAGACATTACAGTTATTAATGCTCAGGCTGCTACCATGGATCTGAATTCTTATCACTCACTCAGCTGATATTATTACCCAGTCAAAGCTGACATCAGAAATGGTACCTTAATATTAGAAAAAGAAATCATGACTGGAATTATTCATAAATTACACAGCATACACTACTTGGGAGACAAAGAATCAGCAGAGGCAGTTTTTTAATAAAAATTTATGGCCTGATCCAAAGACAATACAAAAATTCTCCATGGCTTCAGTAAATTTTGATTCTAGCCCCTATGTAATGAAATTTAGGAGGGAGACCAGCAGTTGTGTCCATAACCTCTCTTCTCTCTTTTGATGTAATTTAACAGCACTGACAAGAAATTTATAAAAATACAGCAGAGATTTCTGGGTGTGTTCCCTGCAGAATTAAACAGGAGCCAAAGCAGTTTATGATACTAAAAAGCAACTGAAGGAGGCAATACAAATAATCACAGTATTTAGCAATTAGGCATATAATAATTATAATTCAATTACATTGTGCATGAGCTAATAATAAAGCTCAATACTTCCCTAATGTAACTTATGTCAAAGTGAGAAGAAAGATGCCTTCACTGTTAACAGTGTTGTAAAGAGTGAAAAGTGTTTACAGTTTAAAAAGTGTTGTAAAGGTGAAAAAGACCATACTTTCTTACTAGATACTTTCTGCTGATGCAACTACAGATATTCTTTCTCTTTCACCCAGGTGGTTCTTCACTGCTGATGTGTGTCTGACAATCCAAGCTTCCTGAGGGACCTCTCCTGTGACTGTAAAATGGAGATGATACTGAAATCAGGAACAAGAAAATAGTGTGGAATGTGTTACGCCACAACTTTTTACAAACACACACTGTAAATTTTGCTCTAAGCATATTTACTGAGTTGAAAAATCTGAAGATAGGTTTATGTGGTTTTTCAACCTGTAATAATACACATATGCAAAGCTATGAGATAGGAAGTCTTTATAGCTACAAAGTGTTAATTGTTGGGGTCTCCTCCCCTGCCATGGAGCCCTGGGAGAGGGGCCCTGGGGGGGAGACACGGGGTTTCCCTGCCCCTGCTCAGATTCATTCCCCATTGGTTGGTTTGGGTTCCCCGGGGTGGCCAAGGACCCTCGGGTCCCGTGACTGCGGAGTTCCTGAGCAGAGCCCCGGCCATGCGGCTGGAGAAATAAACATCTCTGAAACATCTACCACGAATCTGTCCATATATACTTCGTTTCCACGGGACTCCTGGTTTGAAATATGCTTGTTGCAGTAATCCCCTCTGCAACAGTTAATGATCCTTTGAAACTGTGTATGGAAAGGCTTAGGATGACCAGGCAGGGATAAATACGATTACATACATTCAAAGAAGCTCCTCTGATTCCCAGCAACATGGTTTTATAAAAGATTACAGGAGTTCTCAGAATCTTGTCCAGGTAGATATCTTCTTGGTTATCTTCTAAAAACACTAAAAGGCTACTTTGGCAGATATTTTATAACTGTCCTATTAAAATAACACCATTTAAAAAAGAAGTATTTGGAATACAAAATGAGATGAAATGAGTCGAAACTTTATTCCAGAAGGAAGGTGCCATCTATGATGGAAATGCTTTAAGACCAGAAACAGCCATGGTTCTCTTTGGCAGTATTTAATAAAGTTTTGAATCATCATGATGGGTGACACCAACAAGTTTGTTGGTACTTGCAGTGATCTACATATGGTCTCATAACTAAAGAATTTGAATGATGACTGCACATACTATTCCTCTGGTGACTTGGATGGTTAATTCTTTGCTTGACAAACTGGGTGGCAACGAGCAGCAGCCTCCTTCAGCCATTTAAAGTCTTACAGAAGGTGTGGTTTTACACAGCATCTGGTTTTCTTGAGGGCATTATTTGGAGAACACAACCAGGAAGAACAAGGCTGGTGACATCCCAAGCCCACTATCAGTTTTTTCAGCTTAACAACATGGGAGAAAATTCCTAGATGATCTTACTGGATTTGTTGGAACAGAAGCATTTTGAGAGCTCTCATTCACTAAATAGTCTTAGAACAAACCAAGATATTAAGTGACAAGGATACTGATGAAAGATGCTGACATTTCTCCTTTTTGAAGGCTGATTTTGAGGCTAATTAGAATAGTTTGTTGTCTAGTGCTGTTTCTATGTCATTAATGTTTTAGTTTTATTTAGAAATGCCAGCTGTTACTGAATTGTACAAATGGATGAAGACTTAATTAGCAAGTGGTATTTTATAATAATTGAAGTCTAATGCTTAACAAAACATTGATTGAAATATTTGATACTAAACACTATACCATGCTATATCAGCTTTTCAACTTGCTAATGATGCCTGTGACTAAGTCAGGCTGTTTTCACAGTCTATTATTGTTGAAAGTAGCAAGTTAATAATGAAGACTGTAAACCCCTTTTTTTTAAACATGCAAAAACACTGAAATTGTTTTTACTTATTTAATAATTTGATGAAAATCATGTCGTTATTATATCATGTTAGTAAGAGTCATGGATTTTCAGTTGTGTGTTGGAAGATTGATTTTACAGGATTCTTTGAATCATCTTCCCTGTGAGTTGTTTTTTTTTACCTTTTTATTGCTTTTGCAGTGGAGTCATGGAGTAATCCACTAATGAAATCTATGGACTGTTTGTTATGTAAATGTGTTCATCAAGTTTAATTTGAGTCAGTAATGAGAACCAAAAAAATGGTAGCAATGATAGGACAGTTGGTAGGGCATGTGGAATGCTCCTCTTTTATAAAAGACATCTTTCGTGTTTTTTTAAACAGTAGTAATTGTTCATTAATATTTTGGGGAAAGGAGTCTGACATGCACATTGTCTCAGCAGGGTCCCTGACAATGACACACCTGTAGCAGGCTACTATTAAAAGACTGTAAAAGCATTGACAAGACAGGTAAGCTTGCTGGCTTTTTTTTTTTTTTTAACATGCTTTTTCTTCCTGTATGTTGTCACTGATAAACAAAACATTGATGAGTCAGTCACTTGCTGACTACTCATTTAGGCTTCCTGGCAGGAAGAACTGCAGATGCTATGGAACAGCTGCAGCCACGCCTGCTAGCCAACCATGCACAGCCGGTTTGCAAGGCAGAGGAGTTCAGGGCTCCGTGTAGGGAGCTGCCAGGGAATGGGCCAGGAAGCCAACAGGAGTGCAGTTAATCACCTCAACAGAAAAAACTGTATTTATTTCACAGACCTGTTCTGAGAAATCATCAGCATGAATACAAGCTGTTCCATGGAAATGTAATGTAAATATAGTGAATATTAATGACACCCAGTTGACCTCTGTGTCCAGCCTCTGCTGTGAGATGTAATCACAATTGCCTTATTGTAATGCCAGGAGATCTATAGAATTAAATCTCCTATGAGGTACTTCCAGTGTATTAAAAAAACATAAATTCAGTACGACTGAAATGGATTTGAAACATTATTCACGTCAGTACCATTTTCATGCTTTGCTGTAAGAAACTATAGAATTAAATGTGCTATTTATAAATTGCACAGAGACTCAAGATGTTATTTCACATCATCATAAGGAGATTATATATCTGAGCACTATGAGTTGTGAACACCTTACATGCGGTTAAATGGGATTTTATTTTACAGAAAATGTAAGCAAAAATGAAAAATGAGCCCCTTAACATGAATCATAACTACAATCCTTGTAGAGAGATATACATTTTACCTAGTTATGTATAAATCCATATTTACTGAAAAATGGAATGTGAGTCATGTGGGAAATAAAAAGATGACATATAATATGCAAATACCATAAAGACAAGTATTTTCATATAGCAATGCCACCAAATGCGATAATTTACTCGAATGGTGTATGAAGACAAAAACGTAAATAAAATTGCACCTAACAGTGAGAGAGAGTCAGGCCAGCTGTTAGGAAAAGACATTTCCTACTGCATCCCAAAACTTCAGTTTTAACTCTCTGATTACTTAGTTGTTGTATAGACTGTCACACTAGCCCCTCTTCAAAAATTGTGATGATGAGGACATTGCTCCTAACAGAGCCCTAGTTCAAATCTGAAGCACTCAGGAAGAAGGTTTTCTCAGAATCCATTCATTTCCTGTGAATTTTGCAACATCTAAATTTTGGTGCTTTAAGCATGTAATCCTTTAAGAGACATCTTTGCCCTGGCAAGGTAAGAAATGGGCACCTGTGAACTTCAGATGGTTTTACCTCAAAGGGCTAAATCTTTGAGCTTTAATCTGGTGATAGCACTTTTCCCTTCTTTGAAACAACTGATGCATTTCCCTGAACTGCTGTAAATCAAGTGTCAGGTTATCAATAATGGCAGCTTGCAAATTCCTGCAAGAATTGCTGAGTTCCAGACAGAATCCTGTGGAGATTACCTCTGCAGTGAGCACTAAAGGGCACAGCTCTGCAGCTCATTTCATCTCCTTGGCTTTCTCTTCTGTTTTGGATGTGCAAATAATGCTGTACTTGAAATTTTGGATGAACTCCTTAAATTATCAAAAATTAAATAAAGAGCCATTTTCTACACTAAGTTACTTTACTCTTTGTAATGTTGTTTGAGACAGAGGCATCCAGAGGCGACAGAGAAGTAAATAAATGAGCAGCTTCTCAGTGTCTGTCCTGAAGTTGGACAGATACAAGACTAAGGTCTCAAATGCACTTTGACAAATGGAGAGAAAAGAAATGCTGCAATTATTTGTGGGTTTATGCACTGCAAAAAAGAGACTTGGGGTGTCATACAGCAGTTACACAGCAGGTCAGCAGGATGCCAGCAGGATGCCAGCAGGATCCCATGGGCCTTCTTATTGACCAGAACTATTTTATTCTTCCTTCTACAGCTCTGCCTGCCTAGGTGAAGATTCCTGCTGTACCGCAAGCTCACTGAAGAAGGAGGTGTGGTCTGTGTTTCTATACCTTGTACAGTGCAAGTGGGTGCTGGCCCAATACTGAAGGTCCTGGTTCCTACAAGAACATACATACCAAAGCAATTCATGATAAGGCAGTTTGTTGGAATTGGAAAAAACAGTGAAGTTTCTTTAGTCCAGTGGACTAAACCACACCTGAAATAGCAAACTCTGTATGGACTCCATGGTGATTCCTCTTCAGTGGAGTGCTGATAAATCCTTCTGGCATCATCCTGGCAAATAAATTCAATTCAGTGGTATAGAATGAGTCACATCTTTCATATAAGCAGACAAAACTAATTTGTGCTAAAGCATTGCAAGGGGTTAAAGAATGAAGGAGAAACTATCATTGCAAACAAAATTTAAATCATTCAATAAGAATGTAATCTTCAAGTTTCCAATCCAAGTTGCTGTATGCTGAAGTGGCATGCCTGTTATTTCTAAATAAACGGTGGAGGAAAAAAGAAGTGAAAATCTCCACTCGGCACTGAATTTTAATTTTTTTGGTAGTCCGTTACGGCTCTCGGCCAGGACTACAGCCCCCAGCAGCCCCCGCGCGGTCCCGTCGCGCCCCAGGCGCGCACCCAGCGGGCCGCGCGCGCAGCGCTGTCGTGGCGCTCGCGGGTGAAGGGTCCGCGGCCGCCGCGCCGAGCCCCGCCGTGTTCCTGCGGCGCTCCCGGCCTCCTCCTCATCCTCCTCGTCTTCTTCCTCCTTCTCCTTGTCCCGCTCCTCCCGCGGCAGCTCAGGGCAGAGCCATGAGGCGCGCGGGGCTGGGTAAGCGCGGCGGCGGGGCCGGGCCGGGCCGCGACACGGGCAGACCCGGCCGCAGTCAGGGCTCGGGGCGGGGAGGCGTGAGAGGGGCTGTGCCCGTGGGTGCAGGGTTGCGGCAGAGCTCGGGAGCTTTGGCGGGGAAGGGCCATCACCTCTGCCTCTCCTTCTGGCCCAGCTGGATTTACGGAGCAGCACTAGGGTTTGTGGTTTATCATAGAATCATACGATTTGGTTTGGAAGTGACTTCAAAGACCATCTAGGTCCACCCCCCATGCCGTGATACCTTTCTCTAGACCAGGTTGCTCACAGCCCCATCCAACCTGGCCTTGAACACTTCCGGGGATGAGGCACCCACAGCTTCTGTGGGTGTTCCAGCGCCTCACCACCCTCGCAGTAAAGCATTCTTTCCTAATACTGCATTTAAACCTATTGTCTTTCAATTTGAACACATTTCCCTTGTCCTGTCACTACATGCTCTTGTAAATAGTTTTGCCCTATTTAGTTGTGCTGTTGTTTAGTTGTTCTAACACCATGTTAGTTTTAGATGTGTTCCCATGGATGGGCAGATTTGTTGCTCTTCAGTCAAGTCCTCTCCAAATTCAGAAATTGTTGGGTTTTTTTTGTTTTTCGGTTTTTCTTTTTTTTAGTACTTCTGTATGTTTTCCTGCCATGTTTGGGGAGTAAAAAGCCAATAATCCCAACTATTATAAATTTATTACAGATATAATCTGGTGCAAATTGAGAAATCCTTGCAGAGTTCCTGCTGAGTGTCTTGAGCAGCTCAGGCTGCATTTTTCAGCCAGCAGTCATGCTGATGACTATAAGGAAACTTTGAACTCCCACATCATGTTCTACAACCATGTGGGTGCTGTGACGGCACTGTATAGCTTAGGAGATGTGTGCGCTTCGGAAGTGTATGACTGAGTTCTGGGGCTTCCTCCTACAAAATATTTAGGGCTAAACCAGGTGTGTCTGACACTACCCTAGACTTACTCCTACACTTCAGATTTGTATTGTGCAGTAGTATTTTCATGAAATCAAACAAGTCTTGGGAAAGCTTCTTAGTTGATCAAGAGAGGTTGTAGGATGTTTATCATTAAAAAGTGGGCATTTGATAGTGCTTAGGTCTTCAGTCCTTTCCTTTGTCAGACTGACAGCTTGCTCTTGGGTGTGAGCTGAGAGAGGCTGGAGTGGAGGCCACCCAGCTCAGTGTGGTGTTTCTGAAGAGGTAATGGATGTTTATGCAGGAGTTCTGAAGAAAGAGCATGCTTGCTTCTAGGCTGTCTCTGGCAAACAATGCCTTAAGGATCATCCTGAAACTGCTTTTTAAAAAAATTTTCTGGAAGGCTAAGCAGAAAGCTCAAACGTCTGTTACCAGCTGCAGTAAAATATTCTGCTTTACCTTCGCATTTCAGCCGTCACTTCAGAACTATTTTTTATTTGGTAAGTTGGAAATAGAAACTGGGTACCAGCACCTCTGCAGTTGTCACCAGCTACCTGGTACCTCTCTCTTAGCCTGCAATTATGTTTGGTCATGTCCCTGTTACATGGCAATGAGCAGTGTTGCAGGAGAGCCCGTAGAACTGCCACACTGAAGTTTCTGTGTTTCCCATGAATAGTTGTAGCCAGGCTTCTTCCTTGTGCTTCCTATGACGTGAAAAGAAGCAGCTGTGCTGTTGAAAAGCTTTGGGGCACTTGTTCATGTCTGCATTGTCACAGTCCATTTAAGAGACCCAGTTTCAGTGTTTTGGCATGAAGCTGTATGGTATATTAACTTACAAACATAATCAAAATCATGGGTCACTTGGTAGGAAGCACTGTAGTTAGATGCACTTGTAAAATCAGACACAGTGAGAACAACCCTGACTCTCTAAATTACAACATTTTAGTCACATTTCTGTGTTAGGCATTGGTACTTTTAATTTAGGTCAGGGTAGAAAAGGCTTCTTGACTCACTGGGATGAAATAAAAACATACATTTCATTGCAGTCTACAACTTCCTTGTGAGGGGAAGAGGAGGGGCAGGCACTGATCTCTTCTCTGTGGTGACCAGTGACAGAACCCAAGGGAGTGGCCTGAAGTTGTAGCAGGGGAGGTTTAGGTTGGATATCAGTAAAAGGTTCATCACCCACAGGGTGGTTGGGCTCTGGAACAGGCTCCCCAGGGAGGTGGTCACAGCACCAAGCCTGGCAGAGTTCAAGAAGCAAACACTGTCAGCCACATGGTGTGACTCTTGGAAATGGTCCTGTGCAGAGCCAGGAACTGGACTTGGATGATCCTTGTGGGTCCCTTCTAACTCAGAAGATTCTGTAATTCGGTCTTGTTGAAGATCTGTCATTAGCTTAACATACAAATGAAAAAATCTTCATTATTAGATCTAAAGAATGGTTTAATGGGTAAATACAAAATTATATCATCAAAATAGCATTGTAATGCTCTATTTTAAAATATTAATATTATGTATGCCAAGCACACAATGAAGCTTTCTGAGATGGAGCTCCCAACGTGAATATGGTTGGTGTCTCTTCTCTCCTTTTACCTCAAAAAGAAAAAATTTACCTAAACACAAAAATCCTTAAAGTGTATTTAAAAGGCATTCAATTTAAGTGTGCCATTGTGACTAGGCAAAAAAATATTTATATATATTTGAAAAATATTTTTTAATGTTATAACTGCATTATTAGTTGAATTAATCTAGTGGGGTCTTTATCATAAAGCTTATAGTAGTTCTTTTCTGGTTGCCTTTCTAAGTCTTGATCTCTGCATTGTTTTCAGTTCTCAGATTTGAGGTCTATGACTGATTTTTGTCTCAACTGGACATGACTTTAATTCTCCTCTACCCATGCTGCTGTCCAGCTGCTGTCTGTAGGAGATGTTTATTAGAAGTTGGAGGAAGTGAAGGTGTGGGGCTGAGCAGCTTTCATTCGCTTCTGCCTTGCATACTGTGCTGACTCAGTTGTCTGGATGACAGTCCTGAAGCTCCATCACCCAAAAAACACAGGCAGGAGTGAGAACTGTGGAATGGTGACTGAAACAGCAGTGCTCTGCTCAGAGGCCTGACTTCTGCTCTAAGGTCTTGTTTGTAAAGAAACTCATGGGAGGATCATGGTATAGTTTCTCCTTTAAATGTGTGATCGAGTGATATTTGTCTTTGTTAGAGAATGGTCTTTCCTATTTTCAGTTTGGTTTACCATGTGTAATGGCCTCAGTGCTTCATTCCCATCTCCATGTAATGCCTGGATTGATTTCCATAGCACTCATCTGAAAACATTATCAAGGGAAAAAAATTACAGCCATTCCTCAGTTTCTCTTCTTTTATTTGCATATTGAAGGGTAACTTCTGCATTTGGAAAAAGATTGAGTCCCTGTTCCAGGAACATGCAGAACACTTGCTCCAGTGTGTTTTCTGTCTCTGACTACTGATTGTTGTGTTTACAGGTGATGCAGCAGCTGCAGGGAGCTATGGCTATACCAACAGTGGTTACAGTGTTTATGAAGAAGAGAATGACAGGTTAACAGAGAGTCTGCGTACGAAAGTCAGTGCCATTAAATCGGTACGTATTTAACTACAGTGGTATCGTCACATTCATTGAATCCAATTACCTGAATAAGGGAAGCAGTAGAATAGTTTAAAACAGAAATTTAGAACTGCGATGTGTTAACCTGTTTGGATGCCAAGTGACCACCAAAACTGCTTTATCACTCCTCAGGTGGAAGGATGAGGGAGGAACAAGTATGATTAAAGGTTCATGTATCAAGGGCAGGGAGAGATCGCTCACCAATTACCATTGTGGGCAAAACAGACTTGACTTATGGAAATTAATTTATTGACAGTCAAATCCGTGGGGTAATGAGAAATAAAGTCTTAAAACACCTTGCCACTACCCTTCCCTTTCTACTGGGCTCAACTTCACTCCCAATTTTCTCTACTTCCTACCCCTCAGTGGTGCACAGGAACAGGAAATGGGAATTGCGGTCAAAAAAAAAAATGTAATGTGAAAACAGCTCTTAGAAATAGCATGCTAATGTCCTCTGAAGGAGAAGTTTGGTGTTCTGATGATACCAATTCCTTTCAGAGATTTAGGACTTCTTTCAAACAAGTCTGACTGAAAGACAGCTCTGAGATTAAAGTTGTGTGTGTTTCTTGTTCTTAAAAGCTTAAAGTTTTATAAAGTACATTCCAGTGAATTTTTAGGCCTGAACTGACTTGAAGTCTTACTGCTAATACTGTTGATTAAAATTGGTTTAGTCTCAAAGAGGAATTAAACAAGTTTAGAATAAGAATATAAAACAAGGGAGTAAAAAAAAAGCTTTGACCTTTGTTATCAAATTTCATTTCTTGTCTCCTCCAGTGGTATGTTATGTTTCAAAATCTGTATATGTCAACAGTGCAGTTCATGGTGCCCCAAAGGAGCTCTTTCTGTAGTTGCATCTTTTAGTGCAATGTGATAATCTTTGTATATGGAATAGCCTTCCCCTAACCTTCCAAGAAGCCTCATGTAAAATCAGTTTCGCTCTTGATTGAAATGCACCAGTATGAGATAATGAGATTCAAGTTGTGACGTGTAAACAAATGGGTTTTGGCTAATCCAAAGTATGGGGGCATGGAGTGCATTTCCCTCCATCCTAGGAGTTGAGCAGGTTGTTCAAGGCCAGTGTGCTGATGTCAGAGGAAAAGCTGCTAAGAGTCAGGCTCAGTGCCAGTTCTCCCGTTTACCTCCAGAGCTGCTTTAAGCCAAGGCTCTTCTGGCTGGCTCCCACCTTTGCGGTGCTGCAGCTGTGTTGCAGCTCCAGCTGTGTCTGGTCTCATACCTCCCTGGTTCCAACCCTAACCTGACTTCACTTTCTGGCTTCACCTGAGACCTGTCTCAGGCTGCTGCCCGGGCTGTTGCTGGCCCTGGTCACTGTCTCAGGACTGCCTGTCCCTGGCCTGTGCAGCTTTCCTCCTTGTCCTGCAGCACCCTTCTGTTCTGGGACACAAAGTAGAGAAGGGCTACACAAGTTCGCTGAAGAAAGTCCCATTTATAGCACAGCAGCAGCTTGTCAAAAGAGACGTGTTTGCTGGTTACAAGTGTCAACTCCAGCAACACTGAGTCAAACCAATGCTTGTGGTTCTTTCTGCTGTGTGCCAGCAATTTTCACAGTTGTTCCAGGAAATGGGTAATTGATACTCCAGACTTGACTAGATCTTGAGTTTTTAAAAGTCCATGCAATAATTCAAGTAAGAGATTATCTGGAAAAGGGGAAGAGGAGCACTGAGTACTTTCTCTGACTCTTGAGATTCATCTAGTCAGATGAAAAATCTTTATTTCCTTAAGGGTTATTGATAGAACACTGTGCATGTTATTTTGTTTCTTGAAAATATCAGGTATTGCTTTCACTGGGGAAATGCTAGTCATGTCATGTATTTTCAGCTGGGTTCTCTAATCTATGTATAACTGATTACTCATATTTAATACTTCTTGTTTTATTTTGTTTGGGGTTTTTTTTCATAGCTTTCCATTGAAATTGGAACAGAAGTTAAAAACCAGAATAAAATGTTATCAGAAATGGTAAGTGTTGAATATCTAGCTTCCTTTAAATATGAGTCAGAATTAAGAAGTTAATAATGTAAAGCATCCTGTCTTTTAGTGTGAACATTTGTATTAAAATGTTGACAGCTTATTGTTGACTGTAATATGTGACTAATTTGTCAACAGTATCAGTATTTCTGTTCAAAAAGATAAGGTGTGCAAATACATTACTTTTAAGACACAACCAAGATCTTCATGCTTCAGATATGAGTATTGGTTTTCAATTAGCAAATGTATAGTATCATTAAAAAGGCAAATGCCTTTTTTGCTTACACTTTGCTTTGGCTTGGGGTAAAAATAGCACTGGATAAACTGTGAAAAAAACTGTGGAAAAAAAATATGGAAAAAAAACTGTGAAAGTTTTTCTTGGATAATTTTTGCCTCTAAAATAATTTTAGTTTTGGAAATTTTGAAAAAACAGGGAAAACTACACTTAGTAAGCTGTAAGGGTATTTCTTTTCTCAGAGTGACATTTTTTTGTTGTTTTGTTTGCTTGTTTGTTTTTTTTAAAATGTAGGAGAATGATTTTGACTCTACGGGTGGACTTCTAGGTGCAACTATGGGCAGACTAAGAACACTCTCCAGAGGAAGCCAGACAAAGCTATTATGCTACATGATGCTCTTTTCATTATTTGTTTTTTTTGTAATATACTGGATTATTAAACTGAGGTGATGCATGTTACCTCTGGTTTACATTGTGTAATTTCAGCTGTAGCCTTAGTTGATGAAGACATTGATCTAAAGTGGCACATTCTGTTGGTAAAACACAGTGAAATTGTTGTAAATTGCATTAACAATTAATGCGAAATTATATATCGTTTTCTTAATGTATCAGAATTTTTCCATCATCCCCTGTTTTGGGGGGATAATTTATAAATATGCAGAAACTGCTAGCATAGCATGATAGATTTTTTTTTAGGGGGAAAATAGTTTTTAGAATTGATTGAAAAAATTCAAAGAACAATGGTTATTTGAATATAAAGTAATTGCAAAATTTCGAGGCTTTATTTTTCATTCTGCTTTTCATTCTGGACCATGCTCTAAATTAGAGCTCCAGTTTCAGGCATATAGTAATTTCCTAGGTTGCAAAGACATGAAGAATATGTGGATCTTTCTAACTAGGTCTTGCCTGTGGATTTTTAAAAGGCTGGCCTGAAGCTAACAAGTGTAATAGTGGTACCCCCAAAAATTACTTTTGTGGTTAGATCTGATACTGTTTAAGTAGCTTAAACTACATGTTCTGGGGAGAAGTTACTTAAAACTGATTTTTATTTTTTAATTTAAATGTGACAGATCATGTTTACACATCTGCTCTTTTAAGCAAATGCCTTTCATCATTGGGACCAACCAATATGGACACAGTACAAATGTTTTCTTTATATTTAAAGTATTTAAAACTTAATGATTCCATTGAATCACTTGGACTTTTACCATTAGTATGTTTGCTTTTCAGTTAGTGATAGTCTCTAAATCTACAGTGCATGATGTCTGAAATACAATGGCAGATATTTTGAATTTTATATTAAAGTATATTATGATGCATTTGTTGGAAGTGCAGTCACAGTAAGGTACTTTATTTTGAAGACTTAGTTTTGGCTCACCAAGTAGTTTCTAATCATTGAGGCTATTACGTTGCTGAGTTTAACATTCAAAAAAAATTAAGTTTCCTAGATATTGAAATTGTATCTACAATTTTGGAAAACTTTTCTAGAAATACTGTATAATGTGTTGCCATTAATAACCAATTATGCACTTACAAATAAAGTGTCCTGTAGTATTATCCTAGTTAGTGTTGTTTATATACATTTTTTTCTACTGTAGAATAGCAGCGTATTTGTTTGGAAACGGTGCTGTATTTAAGGGGCAATTTTTATTTTTATAGTCAATAATACAGGCTGCCTCTTCCAGCTTAAATGGCTGTTTTAGGAAGAGTTTACCACACAGTTTTCATATTAACATGTTTATTTTTAATATTTTTCTTTAACAGTTATGCACAAAACATGGTACACTGCTGTTGAAGTTCAGGCCTCTGAAAGCTTCAGATACATTTAAACAGCTGTTTGTAGAATTCTGCAAATAAAAATCTAACACCACTACAATCACCAAAAATCCATGACAGAGTGTAGTACAAATTGATATGGATTTGGCAAAGATGACAGAGCTTATTTTGATGATTGCTTGCTAAGAGGGAAAGATAGGGAAGGTACCTGTAATTGAGAGGAAAGGTACTGTTCTAGGGTTTGATTCTGGCAGAGAATCATTTGTGCCATAATTGTTGATCTTGAAAGCAAAGCTATACTGAAATTAGATTAAGCTACATAGCTTTGTTCATATGGAAGTTCTGTTTCTTAATTGTCAGTTTAGATGCTCTAAAGTGTAGATAAAGCTTGATAAAGAACACATTTTTTTTCTGTGTGCTTAGCATGGGTCATTAGAAAACTTAAGTAACCTACTGAAAAAATGGGATGCAGGAGGCTGCAAGGTTTCAGAGTGCTTCATATCAACAAAAATTTGACACTGGAGAACACAGAATGTTAATGGTGAAAGACCTTGATGTGCATTTTGATGGCAAAATTACTGATCGATTTTCCACTTGAAGCGTACTGGCTGCTTGTCACCTTCAGTGTGCAGCACCAGTCATGCTCTTGCTTTCTTAATTTTCAAGGAAGAGTGGAGATGCATCACTATCTTGGAAGTATTTCCATGTATTTGCATATGATGGAAAGCATGGTTTCGTCTGTGCCACCTCCTATTGACACCAATCTTAAGTCTCTGCAGAAATATAAAGGATAGATTTAAACATTTGCATGTTGTTCTGATGGTGGACAGCTTGCTCAGAATTGCTTACACATTGCATGCAAATGCCAGATGCCTGCAGAACACCTCATCCACTGGTTCCTGGGCAGGTGCTCTGTGATGCTTCCCACAACACCCCCGCTGGTCCTGTTCCAAACCTGTAGGTGCCTAAGCCTGCAGCTGACCTGTAAGAGGGGAGGGAGCTTTTCCAGGGCCAGCAGCAAAAAGCGTTGCGGCACTTAAATTTGCTTAACTGTGGTAGAAGAGTCAACCAGCACGTGAATTACTGGAGAATTGTACAGAAAGGGTACAATTTCCATTCAGGTTTTCTAACCAATCCTGGTTTCCCTAATGGCTATGTAAGATCTGGTAAAAGCCTTATTAGTATTAGATAGTAGTGTTGTATAGTATTCTGGTATAGTTTTATATAGTCTATAAAGCTTCTGTGCTTTAAAAATGAATGGCTGCTTCAAGAATATTTACTCTTGATTTGATATTTCTGATCACACTCGTTTAAAACCTGCCATTACCATCACTAAGTCATCCCAAACATACTGCCTAAGTTCCCTGTGCTAGCCAGAGTGCAAACTACTGCAGCCTTGAGCAGTTTTACTCACAAATTTCTTCCCTCCTTTGGGGAGAAGAAAAAGCCACCACCAATAAAACTACCAGAACAATTCTTCTAAACTATCTCTACTTAGTAGCTGAAGATTCCCCACCTTCCTATGGGCCTTGCTGAAGGCAGCAGACCTGGAACAGTGGTAGGTTGCTTCTTACTGCTGCAGTGCTGTCTGCTTTATCAAGCTGCAGAAAGTCCCTGCCAATGCTCAGCATTTGGCATCTTCACTGTAGCAACAGCAAGTAACTAATCCTCAGAACTCCTCTGTGATGTCAATAGAAATCCTCTGCAGCAGGAATCCTGGACACGTGGGGCTTGTTTATATGAAGTTTTAAATAGGCAGTGGGGAGATCTGGCTTTGGTGGTGTGTGTGACAGACAAGTCAGGCTGTCACATACAAAGACACATCTCAAAAAACCAGAACACCTTTCATATGTTTTGTGCTTGTGTGTATCTTTATGAATTTGCTGACAATTATATTTTGGTCTCTATGGGTGAGATAAGGAATATTTCTTACAGAATCTACAGCCAGGTGACTAATGCTGATCTCTCCTCTGGGGACACAGGACAGAAGGTTTCCCCTAATTTAAGCGGATTAAGATGACAAAAGACTCAAATGATTTTAATCTAGCCAGCCCTATTCTGGGAAAGAAACTTGCTTTCATCCTAAGAAAACAGAACCATGGGATTAACTATCCTGCCAGAAACTCTGTAAGGAAGCTGGGGAAGAGGACATAGTAAAGTAAACTTGCATATCAGTTTTTTAATGTATGCGTATGGTTTGATAATTTATATCATTTTATTATGATAATTGATAAATTATTATTTATTTGATGATTTATTATCCAGAATGCATTATTAATACAGCACATAAATGTTTCTATGTATATAAATACTGTAATTTAATTGCTTTTGTAAGGGACATTGTTAGGCTACTGCTGTAAAGGCTTTTGATCTGGCATAGTAACATTTTGCTTTTAATCTCTGCATCACCTTTTTCCTGCCTCATGACAGAGCAGCACATTCTGAACTACCTGCAGCCTTGCTGAGGTGAGCACCAACCAGTGGTGGTTTCACCATGACCAAAGACCATGAGGAACTAGCCTGCAACACACCAGGCAGTTTGTAAAGGTGTCATTTTGAGGGACCAAACCTTTAGCTACTTGTTGAGTGTTGTTGAATGCTGTTTTCTGTAGAGAGGGGGAGTTAAACTGAGGAAGGAGAGAAATCCAACTATTGTGTTCTGTCCTTCTAAAACCCTCCTTGCAAAGAGTTCCCTTACATTTGGGAAATTCCATGTGTCTGAAATATTGACTGTAAATTATAAGACTACTCAACCAAATCAAAAGGTGTAAAGGGTAAAAATTAATCCACTTTTTGATGAATAAAAGCAAAAATTCCTTCAATAGCAAGTTAAAAAACTTCACGTAGGAGGGAGGGTGAGGAGCCAATTCCCACCAACCAAACTCAACCCAGGTTATCAATAACTTCTAGTTACATAGCAACAGGAACAAAAAAAGTCCATGTTGTCAAATCATGTTTCCCATCTCCATAGGAACCATGTCATACAGCTTTCAGAAATGTGTCAAGCACTGCTTGAAGGAGAAAAAACAAGCTCCCTTTAATCTTGGACTACCCTAATTTGAAGGCTATCAGACAACAAAGTTGTTCTAATGATTAAGAGACCTCTAATTTACAGCCTGAATGTGTTTCTGAGTAGTGTAATCCAAAATAGTCTGCATCTTAGCATTCCTCTCTTGGCTGGTGTTGACACCTCTGCACCCTGAGCACCATTTGGACCTTGTTTTGCACAAGCTAAGCCATGTCTCTTACCCTGCCCCTAAAACTTTTGGTGCTAGTTTTCCTGAAAATCAGGGCTGGTCCTTATTGCTGCCTGAGCTCTCCCATGTGTGCAATTTCCCTAGCCATAAAGCAGGGACAGGTACCTGTTCACAGCACAAGGAAACTTTCAGATCTTGTAGTGTGCTATGTAGGTGTTGAGGTTGCAGCTCATGGCACACTAAATCTGTCTGTAGCTTCAAGCTGGTAAAATGTGATTGTGTTTGCAGTTGTGCCTTCCAGTACCATTTATTACGTGCAGCTGAGAAGCTGGGCCTGCTCTGGGAGCTGCTCTACAGTACATTTTCCTCTGGAAAACCATATGGCATTGAACTGAACAAGCCCTTTCTGTTCCCAAACACCCTGAGTGGAGCCTGCTACACGATCTTTGATGCAGGTGTCATCACCAAACTTCAAACTCCTGCAAAAATAAGTAATTTTCTTTCCCTTTTCTAGCAGTGATCAGTGCTGGTCAGACATGGGGAAGAAAGTGAGTTTTGGTGACTTAAGCCCTGGTTTCCCCTAACAGCCTGGCTTCATGGCAGTGGTCCCTCAGAGATGCTGCTCTCTGCTTCCCTGGTTAGAAGGCCATTGGTAAATTCTTACCAAAGTTTGTGTGGCTCAGAGTAGCACTGCTTCCCAAGCCAGAACTGCTTCTTTTCAGCAAAAATTGCACTTGATTACAAAACCTTTGCCCTTTTTTCCTTGACTAATGATTTTTAGATTTTAACTATTTTAAGGTTTCATTCCTGGCAGGAATTTTCTCCAAAAAATGTACTGATGAACACTCAAGCCTAATATTTTGTGACTTCTTCCATCTTCAGACTCAGCTAGATTGCCTATAGGCTGCCCAAATTAAGCAGAATCTGAAGGAGGCTTTGTTCTAGGAGAGGAGTTTGAGCTGGTGCCACTCAGTGCAGCAGGCCTCTGACCAGGCTGGCACAGCCCACAGCTGTGCCTGCCAGTTCCCATGACCCTGTCCCTTTCTCCTCAGGGACATTCTGAAGGTCGAGGTGAGGCCGTGGACATCACCTCTGCTGCTCTGGGGCATAGCTCTACATTAAAATCGCCACTATACAGTTACCTGCTTTGATTTGCTGTCTTAAAGGTAGATGTCATGTGCTTCACCTCCTAAACTCCTTCTCAAGATACTCATGAAAGTCAAACAAACTGGTAGACAGGCATCTGTCTCAAAGCCTCTGCAGAAAAATGAGGAAACTGCAGATTTCGTTTCACAGATGACAGGAATTAATATTAAGTGTTGTCTCAGCAGTTAGCTACAGACCTCAAAACAAATTGTTTTTTGTCAGCAGAAATGGATAGGTTTCATTTTGTTTGGTACAACCATAAATTTCTATAATAGAAAAAACTGATTAAAATCCCCCAATTGTCTAGACTCACTCAAGTTTAGACATGCTTTGTAAAGAATGAAAGACTATAAACAATGAAATAAAGAATGAAACAGAATAAAGTATTTGAACTGACTTTTAAAATACGTGAAGGAAAAAAATCTAGATGGGAATACATTACTTGTAAAAATAATCCACTTAAAACTATACAGAAGTTTGCTCTTTAACTATCTTAAATTACAGATAGACCTTCATATTGCAATAACTACACAACGGTTGAGGAGAAAAATGAAAATGTGTTTCTTCTGCAGCTGTGCATTTGCAATGCTACTTACACTTCTATTTCACATGAGTAGTCAGTATTATTCACTACTGCTTTCTGGAGTCTTTCACAATGCAGTGAGTAAAGAAGTGATAGCATTCTCCCCATCACAGCCCACAAGAGTAAAATTTGTAAGAACTGGAAGCAGTTAGATGTGGTGTTTAGCAGTTAGTAACAATCAATTAAAAAACCCAAACTCTTTTAAGAAGACCACGTAAGTTCTTCCTATAACAATTGAAGTGTACATAATTACTATTAAAATATATGGACCACTACCTGAAATTTTTTAGAACTCATGAAATCTGAAAAATTGCAGTAAACTTGATACTAAAAGGTTTCTTTCCCCTGATCTCTTATAAACAGGGTTTTTCATATAGCTTATGGGTTTGTTCAATAATTCATTTTTGCCAACTCATGATGTCTTTAAAACCTTTCAGACAGAGAAAAATAAACAAGCATGACTCCAGGTTAGTGCTCTCCTTCTCCAGAATGCTGCTTTTAGGGTACAGACTGGAAAGTCCATTCTTTATGGGTTTTATATTGGCTTGTATTTTTCTATGAAACCTTTTGATATTTGGGCTCTAAACTTTTTTTTTAAAACCTATTTTCCTTATTAGAATCTGTACAACTGAAAATGAGACATTTACATATATAAAATCAACCCAGTCTAGGCACCTACATGGTGAAGCAGCTCTCTTCATGCCTTCTAGAGATTAGGCACTTAAGAAATGCCAGTTGTTCTACAAAGTTTAAAATGTTAATGATTCAGTGACAGATATGAATAAAGTAACTTGGCAAACAGTTTTGTGCTGTTTCTGTTTACTTCTGACACTAATAACTAAAATTCAGAGACTTCATGCACTAAGCATACATTGTGCTGCATGTTCTTTGAGGAGTAAGTAACAGCCTGATCTGTCGAAGACTAAGCAACATTTCTTTGGGAACTTCGTAAAGATTATGCTACAAAAATGTTTGTACACTAGGACTAGATGTCCTGCTGTGCAATTACACTGCTGCTACTGGACAAACATCACAGTGACGTGAATGGTTACTCAGACTGCTGTACTAAAAAGAACGGCTTTAGGGAAGTTACTGCTTTGCTTGTTACAGATTAACAAGATTCTGACTTGAACGTGTAGGTGTTTTACTAGGTAAAACTCTCCTTGTCCCTTCCTGGACCTTTGGTTACTCAATGATGGAATTTTACTGATTCATAGAAAATTTCCGAGTATAAATATCACACTGCCTTTAGCCTCATTTAGAACGATGTTTGTTTTAGAGATGGAAAGATACATTTCTTTAGCCAGCTGACTTTGTACGCCAAGAGGAAACACTCTGGATGTCTTCTCAGGAAAAATGTCACTGTGCTGGTATACTTGGAAACTGCTCTGGAATCCACACAGAAAAGCCCTGCTCACAGTTAACATCACTATACTGGGCTAGGAAATCTTAAAGCTATGTAAAAGCAGGTACACATTAATCTGTACAGACTACGACATTTACAGTAAGTGCTTCAAGACAGGGATTGATTTTATTCAGATTGCCTACTGTGCTCTTAATGTCTCCATCATCCGTGACCATTAGTTGTTAAAATAAGGCTGTGAAAAAAGTAACTAAGAAAAACCATCATATTGACAGCTGGCTTAAAACCACCATCATAAAGCAGTCTGTACCTTTGTAAGAAAATTTAGAAATCCACTTGTCAGAAAACACTGAGGATCTCTCTGACTTACCACAACAGCATTCTTGTTCATAAAATGCTATTAAAAACAGAAAAAGTAACCTACCTAAGAAGAAACAAGCTTTTTGCAGATTTTCTCAAGTGTTCTGCTCTCAGTTTATACAGACACATTTACCAAAACCTTCAACTAACTGAACCACTTATTTGGCTAACTTTGGATTAGGTATTGTCTATGTAAGGGCTGAACAGAAAGCTGTTACTGGCAAGAGAATGCAAGGTCAATTTTGGTCCTTTTACAGAATATAAGACACTAGAGCCAGATACCAAGAAAGCTGTTTGCTTAGGGAGAACTTTGCTCTAAGTAGATATAGACTAAAACTTGAAGATACTTCAATTAATTTTCAAAAAGGCCTCTGTACCATTTAAATGATCTAACAACTTGCTGGAAACAATTACATCTCTCATATATCTTACATGGTATCTAGTGTGACTAAGTGGGTGGAGACTGCTGTCAGAAAAGACTACTGCAGAAGCCAAGTGAGGAACTCCAGTTTCACACATATCTGGGGAAAAAGATAAAGATGATTTTCATTCATTTTAGAAGAAAGCTTCTGGTTTTAGTTCTGTTATTGTAATCAAGATTACAAGCAAACAAAAAGCAAAGAGAAAAAAAAGTCACTGGTTGGTAGCTCGCCCTTTTTTCCCTCTTTTTTCTACTCTGTGGCAGATACCAGAGGACCCTCAGGGAAAATACTGAGTTTTCTTCTTTCATTTGACATTTAAGCTAACCTGTGGGTAGTTCAAACTTCACAACTGTAATGCAAAGCAAAGACTTGGCAAAAGAATACTAAGTACTGACACATGTCTCCCCAAAGTTAATTGCACTGGGTGTCGTTGTATCCATAACGCACTTCAGTGACACGCCACGAAGCAGAACAAGACCATTCACGCTGGTGAGGAGCTGGTGCTCTTTTCAAGTAGGTGAGCATTTAACAGGACATTTAAGAGGCTAAATTTCCTTTAAAGCCACTTTGTATTTTCATCACTCCCTTACCTGTAAAACCTGCTCACCAGAACTTCACTGGTGAATCCCATTCCTCCCCAAAACTGGAGACAGCTATCAGTCACTTCACGGGTCAGACGACCTGCCTTTAGCTTAGCCATGGAAGCAAATTTTGTCACATCGTTGCCTTCTACATAGAGAGCTAATAAAAAAAAGAAGAGATAAAAAAGCAGTCAACCCCTTCCCCATGTTCCTTTAGCCTGACAAGGTTCTTTGCATGAAGAGAAGCACATCTGGGAAGCAGATGTGGGCGCTCACCCACGGCACGGTGCAGCAGTGAGCGCAGGAGCTCCACCTCGGTTGCCAGCTCGGCCAGGCGGAAGTGCACGGTTTGGTTGTGCAGGACAGGCTGGCCAAACACCTCCCGCTGGCGGGTGTAGTCAATAGTTTCTTGTATTATAGTTTCCAGTGGTGTCAGGGCTTGAAGAAACAAAGCACAGAACAAGACATCATTTTAGCCAGATCTGTTGTTTCGCTTGTTGAAAAAATAAGGTTTTTTCACATTGTACAACCAACACATTAGGTTTTTTAAAGCAAATTGTTCTGTATACTCTGTTTGGGGTACAGCTTCAATTCTGAGAAAAGTCTGATACCTCCTTGTACCTTGATGACATCTACCTTACCTGAGCCCCAAACTGCCAAAACCTGGAGGAGAGGGAAGGGAGGTGGGTTGGAAGGAGGGAGAGTCATAGAAAGCAGCACCAACATGATGAGGTAAACTTTATGCTTAGTGTCCCATTTGGGGCCTTAGCAAAAGCTTGTGGCAACTCCTACTTTCCACGCTACCTGTGTCCTGAAGGTTTGTTAAAATCCTGGGAAAAAAATCTGAAGGCAGACAGTGTAGTGTGCTCAGTGAGGAATGCTGTAGAAATGTAAATTGAAGGAAGCCTTCAGGGAGAAGGCAGAAACCTATGCTGAGATCAAGAAACACAGACAGACTGCTTATTACATCTACATTCTGTGATCAGGTCCCAGCAAAGAGAGGAAAAGATTCACATCCACTTTAAAAAACATTAAAGAATTCTCCTAATGGAAATAGAATGAAAATAGGATACTGCTGAAAAACAGGTGAGAGAGGCAGCAGACGATGCTTTAAAGCAGAAGTAGTAGTTTGCTACCTTCTTTTTGTGCAAACTGACAAACATATCCCATTTTAAACAAGAAAAAAAGGGAAAAGTTTATTTTCCAAGGCAAACCAGCCTTGAAGTGAATGACTAAGCTATCAGTCTCTTGCAGTGTAGCTGGGGTAACAGCAGGTGCAGAATATGTGGAGAATTTTGTTTGGCAAATGTGGACCCATGTTACTATGATGAGCAGCAGGGAATGATTTTACAAATCTATCTGATGAGAAGGGTCACAGTTTCTCTTTCAAAATATGCATATCCACATCCATTTGCATTTAGAGTCTAAACCACAAAACTGAGTCTGAAATGCAAAATAAAACCAAGCCTTGGACTACTATGGTATCTGTTTTCCTACCTGCCAGTTACTCACATGACAATTCCTTGCAGGAGCCTGGTGTGGTCCCATGTACCTTTTTCCTTTGTTTTCAAGATCACTGCTATCTAGATTTCATCTCTGTACTGCTCTCCTGTGTAGACTCTGCTCCCACCAATTGCCCCCTGCCAAGATCATTTACCATCACTTCCAAAGAGCAGCAGTTTTCACATGATGTCTCCACATTCCATAAGGTGATCAGCTTTTCTTTCCCTAAATATTTTCCCCTCCTTTCTAATACAACTAACCTCAATGCTTATTTTTCAGAAAAGCATATACAGTAATGTCCTCATTTCTTCTGTATTGACATGCTGTGCTGTCACCCAAATGCTAGTCTTCTGGACAGGAAAATAAATTTCTGTTTTCAGGAACATCTCTTGAATGGAAATACTGTTCTTCCAAAGGACAATGTCACACAACACTGTAGCATGTCTAACACCAACAGCATTTTCACTTGTATGTCTATGGTCTCCAGCTTGAGAAATGTAAAGAAAGAGCAAGGAGTATACAGGCACCACTTGTTCCTTGCCCTTAGACTGAAATCTGGGAAGAATACAGCGAAGTCTGAGTTGCTGGGTGGGAAACTAAACAGTACCTGCCAGTGCTAGGAGAGCAGAAGGGAGGTGGAAGGGATAAGGACAAGAGATTAATCTTGTGTTGGTCTGTCAGACCACACAGCATGGCTTGTGTGGTTCCCAGCATCCAGCACCAGGGAAAGAGATCGGAAACAGCAAAGAGGAGGCAGGAGCAAGATCCGGTGGGAACAAACAGGACAGAAACTGCTTAGATCCTGCTTGCAAAAGGTCTAAAGACCATGAAGGGGCTTTGGCCAATCTCTGCTCAGGCTGTCACCACACATCATGGCTCAGACTGGAGTTCTGGGAAAACTGCTCTTAGAGGGTCCATCTCTCCAATTCACTGCTCCCTTTCTGCCGCTGCTGATCCATCCTCCTGTTTCCTTAGCTGCCATCACTGCCCTCTTATTTCAGGAACTGTCATTTGAGGATATCTAAGGACAGTCCTGGGCTGCTTCAAAAGAGGCCATCAGGTCAAGGGCCGTAATTCTCTCCCTCTACTCTGTTCTCCCGAGACCCCATCTGGAATACTACATCCAGCTCTGCAGCCCACAGTACAAAACAGACATTGATCTGTTGGAGCAGGTCCAGAGGAGAGTCCTGAAGATTAAAGGGCTGGAACACCTCTCCCGTGAGGACAGGCGGAGAGTGTTGGGGTTGTTCAGGCTGGAGCAGTGCAGGCTCTGGGGACACCTTATTGCAGCCTTTTGATATATAAAGGGAGCTTATAAGAAAGATAGGGACAGAGTTTTTACCAGAGCCTGTAGTATCAGGACAAGGGGGACTGGTTTTAAATTGAAAGAAGGTAGATTTAGATTGAACATAAGGAAGAATGTTTTGGAATTGGAACTAGATGATCTTTAGGGTCCCTTCCAACCCAAACCATTCTATCATTCTGTGGTTCTAAGGAATTCCTTATGATGACAGTGGTGAGACACTGGAACATGTTGCCCAGAGAAGTTGTGGATGCCCCATGACATGTCCATTCCCTGAACATGTTCAAGGCCAGGACGGATGGGGCTTTGAGCAACGTGGTTTAGTGAAAGGTGTCTCTGCCCACGGTGGAGGGGTTGGATGTGATGAACTTTAAAGCTCCCTTCCCAAACCATTCTGTGATGTGACGACAGGTATTCAGAGCTCTGAGCACAGCTCTAATATAGCAAAGCTTGGCTGTGTAACAAACAGCACCAAAATGCAGCACATCATGAACACCATGACAGCCAACAGTTGTGTTCAACAAGATAACAGCACACAACACTTTGCCAGTCATACAAGTACAATGAAATGCCATTCATAGCAGGGAAACCCTTTTATTTTCTGTATATTTGTTTCCTTTCTTTATATAATGTTCCCCACATCCTCAGACAAACTTAGCCTCATGGGTTTCAACTGACAGCACATGCAGGAAATGTCACTCTAAGGCAACCTAAGGAACACGTCTACCACACAGCTGAGAATTGTGAAAGCACTTGAAGTTGCCAAATGCAGAATAATCTTTCCTTGTATCTCCATCCAACTTATATTTTTCCACTTGAAACTTCTGATCACTGTAAAGACACTTTGCCTTGTTGCTATGTTTCCTCTGAAAAGAAAAGGAAATTAATATATTTTTCTTCAGTGGTGGCTGATTACTCTCTAATGAGACGTACAGTGAGCTCTAAGCTGAGCAATCTGACTCTTAAGGATGTGTGTTGCCCATGCAAAATGATCTGTCATCCTGCTTACTGGCTGTGACTCAATGGTGCTCATAAAACTGAGGTTTCAGGAGCAGATAGAAGTCATTAGAAAAGTGCCATTCTGCTCTCTCATGCACACTGAACTCCCTCTTTGCCTCCAAGTTAAGCAATTCACAAAACAACTGTTTGCTTTTTTTGCCATAGCAACATTCTTTTCCTGTGATCAGTGCAACAGGTCCTCAAATGGACAGTGTTTACCGAGTGTCACAACATGGCACACATGTGGCACCTCTTTTCTTTCAGCGAAGCAAGAAACACAGTGACTTTGACCAATGCCTTTGAAAATGTGTCACTCAGAAGGAAAGACCACACCTGGGACCAGATTTTGCAGTTCCAGGAAGTTAGTTTTCCATTTGTATTTTAAATATTTAAATATTTAAAAACTGAAAATAGATTTTAAAGGAAAAAAAAAAAAAAGGTGAAGGAAGAAACTGGCCACAAAGAAGGAAATTAATAAACAAAAAGTAATCTAGAGTATGTGATACTTGAAACTAAAGATACATAAACCACCCCCCCTGCTCCCAGACAAAGAGAAAAACAACAAAAACCACAAACACCAGAAAACAACACCCAGAAAGGAAAAACAGACAAGAATGGCAGTCAACTGCCTCTTCCAAGTTAAAGGAAGCAGTGAAAGTGAGGATGCCAAGACTGGTTCCTAAAGCATTTAAAAGCAGATTGACGATTTTAAATGTCACAGTCATGAAATGGGAAGGAACAGAAATGTCCTGCTGAGGGGCAGAAGTGAGGACCAGGATTAAACATGCAGACCTAATCATGAAACTACTGAAGGCACTTAGATCATTTCCCACATCTGAGCCTTCAGCAAAGCAGTCATGGTTGAACATATGTGAAACCATTTGCAGCACTGGAAGTTAACATCTCTAGATGCTGTGGTGTAACAAACTGCACCCATCAACTACCGGGCTTCCTTTTGAACAGTGGTTACTCTTTTTCTTGTTTACCACAATTGGTGACCTCTGAAGTTTGCAGCTTGGCCCAAACCATGAGTCTTGTCCCCGCTGCCAGTGCTTTCATGCATTTTGTATTAGATAGTGGGAAAAAAGCAAGCCCAAGGGGTCCAGCAAGGTTTACACAGTAGCCACTGCAGAAGGCAGCTCCCTCTCCTTGGTGAGCTCCAAGACTTTCTGATGGCCCCTGCCTGGCCATAGCAGGCGAGCAGAGATGCCCTTCCTAGGCTGCTCATCCAGGGCAAGAGTTCACCTGCTCCTGCTGCGTTGTTTTGGACAAAAAAATGAATTGAAACCTGGTGTTCCAGTTCCTGGCAGAGCACAGCGACAGCCAGGCAGTTGTGCAAGACTGGACAGTACCAAGCTGCCCGTGGTTTTAGCAGGAGTGATCTAACCTGCCAGGCTTTGTGTATTGATGCTGTCAGTGCGCGTCACTTTCGCCTAGGGCATGACTAAAGCTGCTGGCTACTCTGCTGCCTGGGGAGTCTCACTGCAACCCAGAGCTTCTGATGGTTAGTTTAATTTAGACTTCAAACTGAGCATAAAAATGCACAATGTACACCCTTGCAGCCTGTGTACACCTCAATTAAAGCAGAAGCAGTGGTAGGATCACATCTCCTGCTTGCCTGTGTCTGCAGTGATATCCTTGGCAAGTGTAACCTCCTGTCCTTTGCTAAAACTACTCTCACATGTACTGTTTATCTCAGGCTGAACTAAAAACTTTGTCTCAAAAAAGGATTTTTTTTTTAAAGGCATTTGAACTCTAAAATATTTGGTCTGGGATAAACGCAAAACAGTGAGTGCTTTTTTATTTGTTCACTGAATCAAAACACCACTTCTTAGGAATTCTCAATTCCCACACACAGACAGTGGCAGACAGGGAATGCACAAGAGCATGAATACAGTGACATTATTTAGACAACCCTGGAATCGAAGGAGGACCAATCTTCTTACAGTGAACCACATTATATTTAACTTGAAGAAGCAAACACTGGGGAATAGGGAGAAAGTTTGCAGGTTGAAAATAGACAATCCAGACTTGGATCTGGTTTCCTGGAATATCCAGAATCCATATAACCCAAATACATGGATTTGAGTAAGCTTGAGTTCTGAGTAACAAACTCTGTGACAACATAACTGCAGGGAAATGAATGTCGTACTGTACCACTTATGTCCAAAGTGTACAGAGGTAAAACAGATCTGCAAAACAAAGCTCTGACATCCTGAAAGAGCCACTTCTTTACACAGCCAACAAGTTAATTTTCTAAAGTCCATGATAAACATCATAACTCACTGTACTACAGGAAAAGTCACCATCCTTCTATTTCATGCTGGTATTTTGATAGCCTTTGCACTATACTTGTAGTAGACATAACATGATACCATACTTTCTTATCTGCAGAGAATCACCAAGAAAAAAAAACAGGGCAAAATCAGCCTCTGCAATGGCTCACAAAATATTTTCTGCTTCAGGTTTTCCTACAGAAAGGGAATGTCTTCTGTATCCAGGCTATGACAGATTTCAAAAACAGATCCTAAAAGGTCATTGTAACTTACAAGAAAAGAAAAGTGCTGTTAGTCATGCAAAGAGTGACCCCTGTGTCCCTGCCCAGCTGCAGAAGCGCAAATGATGACTTACCAGTGGCTACTCCCCACAGCCGTTCTTCTTGGAATTGCAACATCTGGTATGTAAAACCCTTTCCTTCCTCACCGATGAGGTTTTTGCAGGGGACCCTTACATCTTCAAAAAATATCTGAGCTGTGTCTGATGACCTCATACCCAGTTTGTCTATCTTTCTAGCAACATGAATGCCTGAAGAGAAAGGAGGATGAGAAAGACCACAAAAAATAGAATCACTATGAACAAGTACAATGTTTTCAGAGAGAAAATTTTGCAGATGTATGTTCCAGGACAACAATGAAACCTACCTGTAGGAAAAACATAACAGTATTCTGGAGTAAAATGGCCCAAATCCTATTTTAAAAGGTTTTTTCACTTTATTTAACTAGCAAATCAGAAACTTTAAATGTAAAAGTCCCACTTTCCATTATTCCCCAAATAATAAGTATTTACTGGTCCTAATAATTGTACTCCACACAGGTCTTCAAACAATGCAATATTTATGTGTTTATGTTTGATTTTTATCTAGCATTATAATAAAATGCTGGAATTCAATTCAGTAATATTTTCCAAGTGCCTGCACTGCTATGAAACAGTAGACAATTATTCAATAAGGACAAAAACAGAGCTACATTTTACGTATTTCTCCTCCTGGAAATCCTCTTCCTTCCCTCTCTTCTTCATTTATCTTCCCCTTTCTAGCCTACCCTGATTTTTTTCTGGTACAGGGATCACTCTGGGTTTTCATGTGTGTATGTTTGTGAGGAGCGTTTGCTTCCCCACAGACCTCTCTCTACACAGCACTGACTCTGACCCCACGTGCAATGGTCTGTTGAAGATGAACCTGGTTCATTCAGGTCTGGCCACATGAGGGTTCAGTAACCTCATCACAATGGGCAGGACTCCGTCCCATTGTTTGTTTCTCATAGCTACAAGTTCCTTCTTGCTGTAGTTCAGATGCAAGCATGGCTTACCACTGTGCCGTGGGAGTTTAACAGGCACCCACTGTTTTCCTGTGGCAATTCTCCTGTCTTCAGCTTTTATCTCCCTTTTAATCTGGAGCTAATTCAAATATTCAGGGTGAAAGTCAAGAATGCTTCAAAAGTGAGAGGACAACAACCAGGCAGAAGGATTTTTGCAAAACATGTTAATTACATCTGACAACTCTATATATGTAGCAAAACAGTCCTCCGTATCAGCATATGTATCTTTGCTGGAAAACAAAACCTTTTTACTACTCACGTACATGTTACTCCACCCAGTTCTGAGATGAGGAGGTATTCTGTCAATGTTTTCCTCTTTATTCTATTTTTTTTTCAATCTCTACTACTCTCTGACATGGCTCACTAGAAGCTGGTTGGTCACCACACAGATTGTTGTGGTCCCTCTGTACTCGTTTGTATCTTGCTATACTTTGTGGCTTTCAGAGAACACAATTTTCTGAACTAATACAGACATCTCAACTTTTACTCAGAGGAGGCCTTCAGCCATGTGAAAATTACTTTGGTTTTGCAGGCAGAAGGAGTTGGCAGTCATTTCCTTCAAATTCACTCTCTCTGGCTGCACTAAATAAGGTTATGGAAATTTTCATCTCTTCACAGAGAAGAAATACTGACAGCATTTACAAATGCCAAGACTGCTCTAAGAATAAGGTCCACACAGACTTCCACAAGTTCCACTCAAGATTTTTTCTCCACCAACCAATCTGTAATTAGATTTTGTGTTAGGAAGACTTGCTTTGATACGCGGTCAATGCAGGAATAAAATCAGGACAGCTGTATAAAAATTCTTGATTCTTGAATTGAAAATTATCTAGCAATTTGTACTCAGCCAAAAAAGCATTTGTGGTTTGTTTCCATTTTATAAACAGAGCTAAATAACCACACACTGAGCAATTTACAAGCCCAGATGAAATCTGGAACATTGTTTCCCATTGGAATACTTCTATTTGGTTTCTTTGAGAGTCACAGAGATCATGTGTGGCCTAAAGCCAACTGGCTTTATGCAATCACTGCTCTTCACCCATATGAAGATGCACTTACTGCTCTTGTTAGTGGGTGGTTTAAAAGGACTCTCCTCGAGAAAGCACAACTGCTGTCAGTTCATTATATTGCTAAATCAATCCTGTTGTTAACTTCCCAGATCCACATACAGCAACAACTATTGAAGAAAGCTCTTACAGGCTTGGTTAGAGGAGATAAATGTGCTAATGATTTCTATCTGTAATTCTTCCAGATTGGGTTGTGTGCTCAATTTTCCAGCATTCCCCTTTGTCATGCCATACCAGTCTCACTTGTCCTTATCATGTTTCTCACCCACAAGGAGACCAAGCTGCATCAGTCTCATGTAATGCCCCTTCCATGGCTAGTACATGCTTTATGTTGTGGAAGACAGTGATACATAATCATCTCTTTGGCCACCATGGGGGCATCAAAATCTCCCTTTCCTTCATTTGTCTTCCTTCCCTTCCTAAGGGGTACTACAAATGTAAAACTATCAGCAGCAGTAGAAATCAAAATAAATCACATGCAATAACACACAAATCTCAATTTAACAAGGCCAAGCACCTGACTTACTAAAATCACTCTACCAGAGCCATTTGAGCTACTTGCACCAGTATCACTGAGATGGATTGGTATCTCTCTGCCTGGGCAGTTCTTCCCAAGTGTCTTTGACTTTTCATTTTCTCCCATTCCTCCAGCCTTCTGAAAATCTCTTTTATTTCCTATATTCTATCTTGAGAGAAAGGCAGTTGCTCTCTCCTGACACCATTTAGTGCCATTACAAATGGAAACAGACACATTTTAAATTTCAATTTGAGAAACATGCTCTTTCTCTTTTCCTGGTTGCTCTTCTCTTTATTAACTCCCCCTTACAATCTCCCCTAGTTCTATCTGAGGACTCAGAGGACAAATAGTTACCAGATCAGGGCTGCAAGCAATTTGTCTATATACCTTACACACAGACATTATGTAATTTGTTAGATCCTCTTTCATCATATGAAAAATTCAGCTGCTTTTTTCAGACACTGTTATTGTATGAGAAGTATTCACCTAATTTGGATATGTATTATGGATCCATAGTGCTGTTATCCAAATTCTCTTTAGGAGAAATGTAGCCAGCAGTGTCTGTCAAATCTAGACCATGATTTGCTTCACCCCAGATTAGAGAGTACACATACCCAAAATTAGAAGAAGCAAATCCTACTTTGTATCTTCAATAAATTACCAATTGTTGAAGTTAATAATTCACTTTCAGACTTGTAATCTTTTTCCCTCTTTGTTTGTTCACCATGCTATATAAGTACAAAACAATTTAGATTTTTAGAAAAAATGCACCACGGATCCTTCTTTACCCAGTCATATAGGCTGGTGCCTGCAGAGGTGAGTCAGACATAACACATTTGCTCTCCATTGCAGCTGTTTTTGAGCTTTGACACACATACATCCACAGACGTTTGAGAGTGCATCATTCGGTGATGTCCTCCAGACGCTTCCTGTACAGCCTTGGTCTGCTGCCCTCCATGGAGCACAATCTTTAGCAGACAGACATCCTTAGGATGTATCAAACCAGATAGAGCTTCCTGAAAAATCTCGCTTCTGATATGACTCACCCACTGAGCACAATCAACAGTCTTAATACTTCATTTCAAAAGGTCACCAATCTTGGTACTGTGACCCCTTTGGAGGTAAATATGTGTATCATCACAGAAGAATTAAAACACGTGCACTTTGAGGAGTGCAAATTTTGTTCCTAGGAAGACTTCTACACTTCTGCAGATCAGCTTAAGGTGTCTCAGGCAATTTTTCGACTCCAAATCTATTTAATACAGGTAAAGAAGGTCTGTGTTTAGGCTACGTGATCTAACATCTCCCCTCTCCTAGAGCTATGACAATTCACGTCTTTTTGTAGGAAGCAAAGTAGCTGAAAACCTCTAAGAAAACTTCTGTATATTTGATCTGCCACCAGCCATGGGTCAGCTGCTTTGTTGTTTTAGGAAGACTGATCTCAAAGAAGTAGTACTGCATTTGCATTCTGACCCTTTCATGAAAAATCACAAGAAGGACTTCATTCATTTTTCAGCAGATGGCTGATAAGTGAATTTACCTGAAAATTCAGAGAGATTCTGGCTCTGAGTTACATGTTCACTCATCACTTCTCAATAAGGATGAAGTCCACAACTAGTGAAGCAGCTCAGGTCTGTCTTCTGTGAGCTCCCATTCAAAGACTGTCTTGCATGAGCAGAGGTTGTAGAAGCTCACAACTCACTCAGAATCTGCTTGATTCTCAAGGCAGCTCACTTGCTTGACTTACCCCATACTGAAATTCACTTAAAAGACATTCCCTTAAGAATCTCTCATCATCCTCTTTTGCAACACTGAAGACCTGGGTTTTGTTCTCAGTCTAATCCATTAAGTGAACACAGAGACATCCACTTCACTGCCACGGTGGTGTTCCTACATGTGAAATGCCAACAATGGCATATATTTCATGTGTAAAATACTCTGAATGGAATGAAAAAAACAGCCCTGACTATAAATATTTTATATAATAAATGCATTGATATACATTATTCTAGATTTAATAAATATTAAATAGTATTAAAACAAGTGTTTCATCCCATTAAATAAACATTGATTTTTAAAATTGCACATTAAAATACACTATATATTATATAGTGCATAAATTAATATACTGCATATTTTAAAATATTAAAATGAGTGAAAACTTAAAAGATTAGAAACTTTTGCACAAGTGTCAAAACTGCAAAGGATCCCACCAGCACAATCTTAACTGCATCCTCTCTGAATGATGTTCTTTATGCATATAGCACTCCTGCATTCTTCAAGGTCTGCAGACTACTCAGAACAGACACTGTGTGGACTGTACCACTGAAACTTGTACCCTTAGACCAGGCTGTATTTCTTCCATGTCTTCACCTGAATTGCTAGTCTTATTCAAAACCAAATCCCTACTTCCAAGAATCTTTCACTCCAGCCCACATTTAACTCTCAGACCATTTTTATAATTCAAATTGGTAGTAGTGCTCTCATGAAAAGATTCCTTTGCACAGCACAGCCATGAAACACTCTGAGAATGCATGCAATTCTCTTCAGCAAGCCCACCAGGCTTGTTTTGAGAGGTATTTCCCAAGTTTGAAATCTCTAAACTCTTTATCCTTTTACTTTTATATGGTTATGAATCATTGTCATGAAAATGTGTGTGAACAACTTCTCTAAATATATTTTCATTAAGCACCTTTCCTTCTTGTATTAGGCATACAAAAAACATCAATAAAATCAAATTAGAAGACAAAGAGTCCTGTGTTATTACCAGGTAGATTCATTGGCAGACATATGAGAGATTTATTTCGATGGGGAGGTCCTTCACTGGTGTTTGCCAGAAGGCACATCCAGTCTGCCTGGGTCCCGGATGTAATCCACATCTTCCCTCCATTTATGACATATTCATCGCCCTTTCTCACAGCCGTTGTCTTGATATCTATTTCAAAACACAGGAAATGAAGGGTTATTCTTGGGAAGGAGAGGTATGTTGGTCCAGGTATGAGTGGCAGGGTCAGTCCCTTGCTCTCAGACACAAAACTCGTATTTGGTTCTCCCTCATAACCCCATGTCCTATAATCCTTCCAGGCATGAGGCAAACTAGTCTGGACAACTCTTGGAAGGCAAGTCAGGGAAACAGGATCACTTCTCCACTTCTCTCACCTTCCTTTAGATGGAATCTTCATCCCACTGGATAAAAGCAGAAAACTTCCTAAGTGTGGTGGTCAAAAACTTGGGACAGAAGCATTTCACTCTGAGGTGACCTACTAGAGTTTCTCTCACTGTGCACTGGTTCTGAGGAAGCCATTAATTCCAGAGTCATGACTTAAACAAACATAAACCTTGGTATCTATGAATGTATAAAGACAAACCGACATCCACTTCCTGCATGCTCTTGGTCACGGGGTGCAATACAAAGCTGGTAAACTATCAAAGGCCAAGTCTGAATGCAATGAACGTCTTTACATGAAGGAGATCTGAACACCTGCTGTTTATGCACCCTGGCAAAAAGCAATATTATTTTCCTCTGCGACTGTTCACATTACGCTGCAAGCAGCCCTAGTTGCTTTCAAGAGACAACCAGAGAGAATCACTCGTTGTTATTTACCCCCCAGCAGACTTTCCAAAGGGCTGGCTTCTTTTCCCTGCAATTGAACCTCTTTGACAAGAACCCCAGTTGACAAAGACTCTCCAACAGATATCCAGCTATAAGTAGGTGATGGTATAAGAGAACCCTGCCACACTCCCAATAGCACCTGTAAATCTAACAAGACTATGAAGTCTATAAGAGGCCACCCACTGAGAGGGACCGTAGACTGGGAGGGTAGGAGTCAGACACCAGGTGGAGTGGGCAGGCACATGTAAGACATCTGGTTACACTTTCATACACAACCACCTCAATCTGCACGTGCACGTTCTTCCCTAGGGCCCTAAACATAAGCCAAAAGCAAACCCAAGTATCTGACCTTCATTTAGGAGATAAACTGGGACTGAGGTCAGCATGGCTGAAAACTAGTCTTGTTAATGAAGGAACAGGGGAAAAATGATGGGAGAAAATTGTATAAGGTATAAAACAGGGGAGTATGGGATATAGCTATGGCTAAAGGAATGTACTAGCTGGTAATGATCAAGAGCAAGGGAAGGAGATAGTAATCATGTGGATAAAACCAGCAGACACAGAGGAATTCACCCAGTGAAAGGGCTGTGGCAAATCTGTCCAAGGGACTCGATATGAAATCTGTGTAAGAATGAAGGCCAAGAAATTGAAGGAATCTGAAGTACTGGCACTCATAATACATGGACACAGACACTGGACACTCATATACATGGAGACCAAATAATAAATGAAGGACACACAAGAGCTGGAATAAGAAATATGACTGCTGAAATGGTGTGACAAGGATGGGAGCATACACAGTGATTTACATCACTCATCCCTTTGTTATGAAACAGCTACTGACGAGATTAGATAGAAGTCTCATAGAAGGTCTGCAAAGGAACAATGAGCACTGTGATGTTACCACAAATGTAAATAGTTCTTGCAAGCATGGCATCACAGGGGCCTAACCACCCAAATACAGATTAAAGAACAAATGCCTTACTAATGAGAATGTTTAAGTACTCCCAGATTCAATGGTTCGAAGTTTGCTTCAAACACTTGAGAAGCAACTATTTAAAATGATCTTATGAAGAGTTGATTATCTTTAATTAAAAGAAAGATGATCAAATCAATATGTAAGTTTTATGTTTAAAATACAGCAGGCTTTGAAAATGTACTTAAGAATTTACTAAGGTCAAGTGGACTCAGGAATGTGGCTGTACAGAAAATTTGGAATATTTGACTGATTATTTCCCTGACAGAGCATAGCTCTGGGAAAAGGCTACTTCAGTGGGTGCTCCATGACTAATTTTTGCAGGCCCACACCACTGACCCTGTATTTTTTATGTCTCAACACAGCATGCTCTGAGGAGCCCTTCTGGGGAAGAGCACAAGGCATCACCAGAGGCGTATGATACAGCTGGTGCCATATAAGCAATCAGGGTTGGTCACATCACCATTCAAATCATGTGTACTCGAGCCTCAATTTTCTTCTCCACTGCACTCTTGAGTCCAGTCATGCATCTAAATAGATTTGACTAAAGGTAAGGTTGGCTTCAACTTTTAAGGTCAATATTACAGTCAAAGATAGGCAACACATATCATTCAAGTAAAATATGAAGAACATGTATCTGAAATTTACATCATCAGAACAGGAAAAGAAGCCCCAAAACTTTAAAGAAATACCTTCAAGTCTAACTGAATGAATAATCACTTCAAAAACCAGGAGATGACTTGCAGGAAATGAACAAGATTAATCATGAAAGCAAGCTACAGTTTGGAGGTCAGAAGATTAGTACTGCAACAGGTTGAACTAAGTTAAATCTTGCAGATGAAACCCAACAAAATCAAAGAAGGTTAGGGTGGCAAATAAAAATGTTTCATCCACAGAAATGAAAAGAGGATGGGAAAAAAATGAGGCATATAGAGGACACTTCAAAAAAAGAAACTTTTTACAGGAGATTACAGAGGGATTACAATATAGTTGACAAAGCAAAATGCCTACAAGAAGGACTGTATAGAAACTGAAATTAGTGAAAACAGAGGTTGCTGGTTTTGGCAATCTCCACAGCCTCAAAATACATTTGGAAAGAAAAGAGAATTCAATTTACCCATGGTATCTTATTGAAACCCAACCTGATTTGTTTATTATGAAATTGGATTTTCTGGAGAAAAAATCCTATTGGACCCAAGCAAGTGAAATTGACACTACTAGGTAATTATGAGTTAAAATTTGAAAAGATAATTAGGACAAAAGTGGAAATGTGCATAAGAAACTTGGCAAAGGGGAAATTGCATCAGGTTGCATTAAAAGAGGAAGTTCTGATGTGCAGGGAGAGGTACTAGTTAAGCCCCTCCTTGGATATCAGCCTCTGGACAAAACCTACTGAATATTTGCATTAATGATCTTTTAAAGGGTAGGAATACACTAATTAAATTTATTTGTGACACAAACTTGGGAGACATCACCAACACAGACAACTGAAGTGTGGCCCAGTGAGAAAGGAATGATCTTGAGTTTTCAAATTCAACATGGCAAGTACAAGTACTCAGACACAAAGTAGTAAAAGTGATTGCTAAATCCTGCAATGTTTCCATAGCAAACTGGTAATGAAGATGATCCACAGTTAATCACAGGATTCGCAAGTTTGCAAGCTGTTGTGTAACATCACATATTGGAGAGTAATACTTCTACTAGGGTTGTAAAAGTATTTGTGCCATTATAGACACCATGTGAAATTCTGGGGTTTTTTGCTCAAAAAAGACAACCTCAATTCAGAAAAGCAGAAAGGCTGGATTCCACTGAGACAAAACAGGGAAAGATATCTATGTTGAAGAGGTATACATGAACAGTGTTATCAGCTGTAGATGCCTGGACATAACTCGAAGACAAGAGGAAGTGTTTTCCATGATGTGTTCTTAAATATCCCCACAAACTGTCAGCAAAACATTCTATAAATTGTGGAATTGGAGTGAGATAGAATGAGACAATATAATTCAAACTGACACAAATGTTTATGCTTTGTAGTACCAGAATCCTGAAATTAAAGAATTTTCTGTACCAACTGTACTGTTCTCTTTTTCTTTTCAAGCCAACTCTGCACTAGTTTTGGTGCACTCGGTCACTACTATGGACAATATAGAACAACTGCACTTGAAAGCAGACAGGTGCTCCTTCAAACTGACATGAATTTTCTGTTAGACTAATAGACACAGTCCTTTTTGTTCTGTTGAATTCTGAATAAATTGGTTTGAGGCACATTTCAGTTCTCATGTAAACACTTTTTTTGTCTTCCCAGCTCATATCACCTTAATTAATTTTGGAACTGCAGGAAAAAATGTTAGAGCTACCTCAGTCTCTGTCATTTTTCAGTTTAAAATATACTGGCTCACATGGCAGAAGCATGTCCCCAACCCTCACATGTGAAGAGTTGCTATGTCCCTTCACTTGTCTTAGGGGAACAAACATCCCCAATAGCATGAGAAACAAAAGGAAGCACCAAGTGCAGTTTCACACAGCTCAGTCTACTTTACAGCTGGGCCACCTGGAGATGGTGCAAAATGGTGCAACTCAGAACACAACCTATTGTTGCCCACACCTAAGTTGTCCATTTAATTACCTTTTAAAAGCACTGTAAGCTGGATTTGGCATCTATATCAGGGATCAAATTTTCCAGAACAGGGGGAAAATGTATTGTCATTTCATCCTACAGTGTGTCTCCAAGCTGCAGCATAGGTTCATTAGATACTCCTCTTTGATTCCAAATTTGTTTTTAACTGCATTAATCTAAGTACATCATACTGCTTTAACTAGATTATAAACAACATGCTGCTGAAGCATTATTTGTGTTACTTATTATCTGGAACACTGCATCAAAAAATTCATATTTGGAAATTTCTGATAATCATCTAATTAAACTAGAGAGGCATTTATTAAAATAAATGATGTATTTCTTACATTAGCAAAATTCAAATTTATAATTACTTTAACAAGTAAATTACTAAGTACTATTATAAGATTAATTATTTACATCTTAATATTTGAATTATGACAAGTAATAATGTTAATTTAAACAATATTGAAATTTAATATTTATATATTTATTTTTTCTAATTATTAAGTATTATTAAGAGTTTCTCTTTAATAAACAAGTTACTACAATAATGAAATTTTTCTTATGAACAAATTCAATTAACCCAGAAAGGAAAACAGCAATGGATCATGCAGGAAGATTTAGTCCCATGATTTCATTATCCACGTTAACGTTCTTGAAATCTACCTACTGCACCCTTGCAGCTGGATGTTTATCTATTTGCCTTGAAAAAACCAACAGGAGTTTGGTCACAGAGATGGATATAGGACTCCTACGATAAAAAATATCTCATACTTGGCAAGTTTGTCTGCAGGAAAATGTCTCAGTAATTTGTAAGAACACAATGTGTTCAACTTAGCCATGCTCTGTCCAACTAAACCTCTAAAAGTGGTCACTTACCATTCTCTTTTCCATGGAGCCCATGATTCAGCATCAGAGGAGACATCTTTTCTTTTTCCACAGTATCTGTTTTGGTTTAATTGTTCAAATTTTCTACTGCCTCAGGCACTTTAGAGTAATAGTTTCATTTGTTCAGGTTTTTAAACATATTTTTGCATTAAACCAAGAAAAACAGTTGCATGCGAAGTAACTAAATTACAAAGGCAACAGATTTGACATCACAAATTCTTCATTACCTCTAAATAAAGCAATCAGCAGTTGAGATATATTTTTGCTTCACCAGAATGACAGAAGGGGCTGAGGTGTGGTAAGGATGAGCAAGAGGAAATCATTGTGAAAGTGATGCCATCATTTTACGAACATAGTGGCTCTGTAGTTTGCCCCCATTCAGAGGAGAGGTTGTGTTAAGGCAGTGCAAGTTCCAGTACAGCTGAACAGGTTATGTTCCCCGTCACGTACATCTAGAGTTGCATGACTGATGCTGGCTGTGCAACTAATGAGGTGCTGGAGCGCTCCTGCCAGCGGTGAGCCTGGACAGAGCAGGGAGGCAGCAGCAGGACAACAGTAGAAGAAAACTGGGGCCAGTATAAAAGAAAAAAATCTCTTGCATTCAGCCTATACAAGGTTACTCCATTGATTCACCTGACAAATATGTTAAAACTGATTGCTTTTGGATGCATGAGAAACATGTGTTATGTTCCTGGAGTGTTACTTTTTGCCCTCACCACACCAGACTTTCCTTCCTTTTGTTTATTACAAAGGATGGGGGCAAAGTGAAGTGTCAGGAAAAACAGATTCTTTCCATTAAAACATCAAGCTGTCTAAAACTGGCAGTTTGCTAGATTAACTTACTTGCAACATCTGACCCAGCTCCAGCTTCACTGATTCCCAAGCAAGCCACAAAATCACCAGCTATAGTTGGTATGAGGAACTGTTTTTTCAACTCATGGGAACCAAACCTGCAACAAAATAATGAAAAAGATAGGCTATTAAAAGCTTATGAAGGTCAGTTTTATTTAGGCGTTAGTTACAAATCTTGTTCTACCCACACAGTGATCAGTTTTCCTATGACCAGGTTAAAGCTGTCCCAGAGCCAAAAGATAGAACAGATACCTTCCAAAGCTGTGATTCAGTCTTGACCAGAAGTGCAGCCACAATCATTTCATACAAGTAAAAAGTATTCAGGCATCTTATTCCCACAGAAATGTGTGGCCTAGATGCCCAAAATCTATCTTTATGATTGTTGCTTTAAAAGTTCCAGATCTAAATAAACATAACCCCTGAGGATTCCCCTTTATGTTCCTGAAGTCAGCCAAGATGGAGGACCTGCTCTCTGTTTATCTTCTGACTTCTGCACCAGCTCTTTGCCAGGTTTTAGTGATGACTGAAAAGTTATGACATGTCATGGCCACCATCTGCAAATATATGTATTTAAATTATTTATATCTTAATATATTTAAATCACATAGTAAAATCCATTAATGCTTCTTCTCAGCTGCTCTTTTATCTCTACAAAAATAAAAAGGGAAACAGCAAGCTGTTGATGGTATTTTAACACAAAAATTTCACTTGGCTGTATTTCAGTTAAGAGGTACACACTATTTTCCCATTGTTTAGAAGCTCATATCCATTCAAAATATGGTCCATCTCATTTTATGCTTGATTTTATCCTAATTAACATTCACTGATTTCTTCTCCAGTGTGAATGGTGAGTTCAAGGTCCAGTTCTTGAACCTCTCTTGTGTGACTGAAAAATTCCTTGGGTCATGAAATGTCTTCTGTGTGCAGGAATCCATAAATTCAAGTTCCTCCTCAGCCTCCTCTTTGGTATGAGGCTTCTCAGGTCATCATCATCACTCGCCTCCTTAGGCTCTCTGGGGCCTCCTTCTAAAACATAGTTCCAGTACTTCCAAAGGAGTGGGGCCATTCAAGCTAAGACTAAGCCATCCCCTCCAACCAGCCCTGGCACAAAGGACATGGGACAGCCAGAGAACAGACTGGGATCTGGCAGACACTTCCACTTGGTGCACACAAGGAGCTCAATTCCTAGTCCTGTCTCTGCTGAAAATCACAGCAGCAATCCCAAATAAATACAAGAAGCAAGTTTGGAGTGCTTACTGCTCACTCTAGCATACTGGAACAAAGTTCCCATGTCTGTTAGGCAGTATACTTTTTTTTTAACTTTCCATGGGTATGATCAAGTATGGCTACTTGCACATTCATTAGTCAAAAAAACCCCCAAACAACCCAACCAACAACATGGAAAACTAGATAATGAGAGCAGATAGTGGTGATTTTTGGCAATGCTTTCTGATGCTTGAAACTTTGCTAACCTTTAGCATTTCAACAGAGAATTTTCACAGCAAGAACTTTTCTTAGGATGATATTTTTGGTTTGATGTCTTTGTTTTGAGTTCCAGAAAACAGTTCAGCTCTTTCCAAAAATGTGGCTGTAGAAGATATTATTTTGCAATCAAAAAAAAGTCACGCAACTCTATCTTCAGAAGATGTGCCTTGCAGGAGACAGCTAGCTTCTTGCTCAACTGCTAGCTTTCTGCTAGAAATATGTCATTTCTGTAAAATTCTACCCATCTTAAATGCATCCCAGAAAAACCTCAGGCTTGCACAAATGTGATACCCACTTCTTCCCAGTTTAACAGCTACAGAATTAGAAAACTCTACTTTCAAGGAGATCGTGCTCTGGCTCAAGACAGACCTGACCATGTCTGCTTTCTGGTTGGGGTCATATCCCAGAACACAGTTTCCCATGTGATTAACTGTGCAGCCTTAGCATCACTATAAAATACATTTCTATGCATTTGGGTATCCATACACACACACACAAGTCTACAGTCAATGAATCTTGTTGATCCTGTGTAACACAGAAGTCCCAAGTGTGAGATTCTGACACACCGAGTTGCACGAAAGTGGTTCATCCTTTCTTGCTCCATACTTCGTAACTAACATTGGTGGAATGTCATGAAAACAAAGACAAAAATTCCGGTGGTATACAATACCATAATTAGAAGGCAAAAGGAAAGAAAAGAAACCATGGCAAAATACAGATATAACACTTCTGTGATCCACACAGTTCTGTTTATATGTTCTGATTGTCAGCTGCAGTTTCTCTCCTTTACAGCAAACAATAAATCACATAGTAAAACTAACTTTTTTTGATATTCATTCCCAGGTATGCTGTTGACAAGGGTGGCACCTCATCTTCCAGAATTTTGGGTGTATCCACATTCCAGGGGCAAACTGCTGGATCAGTCAGTTGCCCCAGTCTAGTTTTAAAAACTGTTGCTATGACACAGAATGTCTGCGAAACTACCACATGAAGAAGTTGGTAACTGTCAGTTTTATTGAGGGAGGAAAAAACCCAACAAAACAGATTGAGCAAGTGCAGGAGCCTGAATGATAGCAAGTGACTAAAATGGGAACACTGACATAGCTGCCGAGAAAAAGAAAAATGATTAATTATCCAGAATGGGCATATTTAGGAAGCATGATATATGTGCTACAACTTTAGGATTGACACCTTGCAAAGCTGGAAAAGGAACAAGTAAATTATAAAACAGAATTAGACTGATCCTAATCACTGCAACTAAACGCATCCTTAATATTACTGCACTGGCATATCTGGCTAAGAAAAAAGACAAACACCAATAACTTGGATTCTGGAATTAAATTTTTTAATTGGTTGTGGCACCAAAATTCTGTGTTTGTAAACATATAATCTACTACTAAACAAGGCTTATGTTTTAACATATAATACTCTAGTGTTAAAAATATATTAAAAAAAGAGTATTTTCTCCCCTAAACCAAACTGTCTGAGAGAAGCAGAGAGGAAGGAGGTTCTTTCCTCAGGCTGGACAGGAAATATACACTGTTGTTTTTCTCTACTCATGACACTTTGGGTTTTAGGCTAAACTAAACTTTCTGAAAATTACCTTGTAAGAGCAGGAGTAGCCATGCCAGCTTGCACTCCAATAGCCATAGTAATACCTCCACAGCGGATATTTCCCAGCTCTTCTGCCACTGCAATATTATAGGAGAAGTCCAAGCCCATGCCACCATATTCTGAGGAAAAAACAGATCTATGATTCTCATGTTCTAGACTGGCATAAGCAGCAAGAAAAACAACAACACAAAAAGATGTTGCTACTGCAAGCACTTGCCAACTGCAATTTAACTGCTAATTTTTAAGTATTTGACAATTACCAGCTTTCCTTTCACAAAAGCAATACTACACTATTCTTTACAGTGTCTGAATTGAGAATTACACCCACTCTAATTATCCATGTGCACATCAGGTCACTTCTGAGTATCCTAAGTAGCCTCATTACTTTTACTGTAAGCAGCAGGAAGAAGTGACATGCTGTTGAAAATTATATCAGAAGGCAAAATTATTCTTTCCAACAGCAAGGTCATATGAACAGATCACAACACAAGGTAAGAAGTGCTTTTATTTCCCCATGATAACACCTGACACCCGCTCTCATCCAACAATGGAATCATCTTGCTCAGACACAGCAATCAAGTCGGCATGGAGTGAGACCACATGCAGGTTGTGTTTCTATGCTAAATTACTGCCATCGCTCAAAATTCACGTTAGGCACAACTACAGTACTGAACACGTGTATTTCATACCCTGGCACCTGGTCTGTGCAGTGATTAAAGCATTCTTTGTTCATAGGGGACTGACAACCTGGGATGCTGGCCTGGTGCCAGCACAGCCCATTGCTCCCCTTCTCCCCTCCATATTCCAATCTGCAAATTCAATTAAAGAAAAAAATTATTCTTCACCTCATTCCCATGCCCAGTGCTGATAAACCCACTACAAAGTGAAGCACAGAAAAGGGCTACATTGCTATGGTGGATGAGATAATTTTTAGCTGTATTAAATAGCTTACAGTTCAAAGGAAATATGGTGAGAAAGCAAAGGTTACTGCTTGACGTCATTAGTTGGATGAGCAGCTGTGATTAGATAACGTTACCTCCTCTTTTTTTAGCTGCCTTGAAGACCGGCTAAGAAAATTTCAAATAAATAGAAACAAACCCTCACCCCTCACACACACAATAAGGGGCAGATGACCCTCTTTTGTTTTCACTTGCTGACCTCAAACACTGAGTACACCGCTCTACTGACCTGCTCTGAAGTTTTCAAAAAACACCATTAAATAAAAGTCAAAACACCACAGTGCGTATGAACATGGGGCTTTGCATGCTATCATCTGTTTCCTAAACCCACAGGAACTATCTTTGTGCATCCTTTCCCTGCTGAAAGGAAAACGCAGTAGGAAAGGCAAAGCATAAAATTTGGTTTGCAAAGAACACTTCTCCTTAGGTCATACTGAATAGTCTAGACTGTCAGAATTAAAAAATGGCTACTTTTCCAAACTTTTGCTTGAAAAGAATGTTTCTTAAAAATATACGCAATCTTAAAGTTCCTACTGTGAGCTTAAGCAGTACAATGAAACAATAACAATATGGAAATGTGTTTAACATAACAATCTAATTTTCTTGCCTTTACACAGCCCCCATCAGCAAATGAATGCTCTGAGGAGCAGTTAGGAAAGCATGTGCAGGTAAAGACAGGACTGTGGAAAGATATCTGGCATGAGAGAGATTTTGCTAATTTTGTATGGATCTATAGCAGAATTATAAAAGATAACCTCAGGTTTGGCACCTCACAAATACTTTTCATTAGATTTTATTTTTTTTTTAAATCAGTCAATACTTTTATTGCCAAACTACTGTTATTACTGATTTTATCTTTAGTTTTGTCTACAACGCAGTTATATTCCCATCTTTCACTTAAATTTCACAGATCAAAACCTTAGTTTCTAGATTTACCCGAAGTAACTTCCCAGGAGGAATGTTATGCACAAAACTGACCCAAAGAAGGGCTACTTTATCCAAGTATACAGCTTACAGACATTCTTTGTCCATACCACAGTCCATTGTATATTACCACATAACAGACTCTTATTGCTCTCATTTGAGATTAATTACTAAGCAGTAAATTTTAAAAACAAAGTGCTGCAAAAGGCCAACTTTTAAAGGAATGACAATGAAAGGATTTCTGACCAAAGGACAGAATGAAGCTTTGGGAGCTGGGGGTGGAGAGGGAAGTCCTGCCAGGCAAAGAGATGATAAAATCCAAAGATTTTATGATCTGGGGATAGAAAATGCAAGAGACAACCACAGATGCAGGCAGGAAGGGCAGAAGCAAATGGAAAAACATTAATCAGACCACACCTAAGCTTTCATCAGTTCTGTTCCAGGAGCCAAGAAGCTAAATTTTCATGGAGAAATGTGAGTGATTTGATGGACAATGATAGAGAATGTCTTTTTGAGCCCTGAATACTTGATCAAGGTGGCGATTGACTTGTCAGTGCAGTCTGTGATGTTATTTCCCCAGTAATTTGGGTAACCTAGGGCACGGCAAAGCACAGTTGTGTCCCATCTCTTTGGAGAATTGGGCCTCCACACCGAGCCAGGCTGCCAGGGGTGTCACACACAGCAATAGCTGGCAGTGCTGGCTACAAGCACCAAAGCAACTTCCTTTTTCCCTCAGCTCCTGGTGGCAGCCTGGTGTTCACAGCCCCACTGCTGGAACTCCGGCCAGATATTGTGGGGCTGGTCCAAGCGCATTCTCCTGCATGACGTGGGTTTCAGCTCTTAATCGGAGACAAAACCACCAGGCCATTCTTTTTTCTATCTGTTTCAGTGATGATGGTGAATGTTTTACGGACTTAATGTTTAATTTTTATTTGGAGTAGGACTTACTCTTTTTGGAATAACACTTATTTACGAAAAAGGGAATATGCTGGTGGTAGTAGGTTTGTATTCGCCAGTCTCATCAATGAAAAAAACTTCTTGGAAATACCTGTACCATGATATTATGCTAATAGGTCAATTAAACTTTAATTCAGAAGAGCAAACACCATGCCTAACAGAGGAGTGAACACTTTGGTGAAATTTTTGGTGAAAAATCCATAATGAAAGAAACCAAATAAATTCTAGATTTGAGTGCTTTACAAAACAAACAACCAACCAACCCCTCTGCCCGCCCCCAAAAAAACCCCCAAAAAACCCCCCACATCAAGAATAACAAACTATATTTAAATATTCACATTTCTGGGGTAAATATTTCATTTTACTTTAAAATGAGATGAGGGACCTTCAGAGAATTGCTTGGCTACATTACCATTTTTAATTTGCAAGAAATTTAAAAGAACAAAACACGAACTAGATTAAACTAGGCAGAAAGTCTAATGAACTATTGCTTTTATAATTGAAAACAGGTAGAAAAAGGCAACTCAGTTATATTCAAATTATTTCTGTTTTGATGATAATAGCACAACTTTCAGCTATTAAATGGCCTAATACGATATCTTATCCATTGTCAGATTTCAGATTCTTTTACAAAGCAATTAAAACGTAAGGCCCAGAGCAGAGAGCACAGGAACATACAAATAAATAAAGATTCTGCACTGCAGCCCATGGGCAGGACCCAAGGTGCAGGAAGGAAAAAGTGTGAGGAGGGAAGAATAGCAGAGAGGATGTGCTATGGACTGACTACAACCTCCCCTCCCCATCCTGCCGTGCCACTTGGGGTGGGGAGTGAGGTAGATGACTCAGGAATGAAGAACTGAAGCTGAACTTGGGAATAAGGGGAAGAGGATGGTGGAACATCTTGTTTTAATTTACCTTTGCTTCCCACTACACAAATCTACTTTAACTGGCAGGAAATTAAAATAATTTTCCCCCAGCCAAGTCTGCTTTTTACCATGACAGTAAATGGTGACCAGTCTCCCTGACTTTTCTCGACAGCCAGGCCTTGGTACTGTATTTTCTTCCCTGTTCTGTTGAAGAGGGGCAGTGAGCTAGCAGCTGGCCAAGGTGAACCCACCACACCATAGTCAGTATATTAACCTATTCCTTTAAATTGGCTCTCTGCTTTTCTACTAATCACCACCATCGCATTATTTTAACACTCCCACTCTGCAAAAGCTCCTTATTTTATATAGATCAGCAAATTTTTACATGTAATGTCTGTGACCCTGGCAGTGGAATAGGAATCCAAAAGAACACAGTGAATCTTAAAAAAACATTCTTCTTAAAAGATGCAAAAAGATGTACATTCTATTAGATTTGATAATTTAGGGTATCAGGACTTTTATATATGAATATGGGGCACACAGCACAGATGATGCCCAAAACTACAAATAAAAGAGCAAGACATGATCTCCAGTTGCAACATGTCAAAATAGAAACACTGCTGAGAAGATCAATTGGAAAAACAAAGGCAGAGAAAGTCTATGAAAAAGGACTCATAAAGGCAAATGGGAAACTGAAGTCTTTCATATAATCATTTCACTTTTGTGAAGACCAGAGCATTTCTTGCCACTTGTTCAGGATCCCTGTTCAAATATGACTCTGTTCAATGATGAGACAGGCTTGAAGTCTCTAGTCCAAAATTTGTAAGAGTTTACAAGTGTCTCTCTGTGGAATTTGTTCCTGAATCCCTTCTAGTAGCTGTCAGTGGGAATGACATCTGTGGTGAAAGGGGTCTGTAAGTAAGTGAAAGCAAGGTGAAACAGGTGGTCCTCAATGTTTTAAGAATGTAAGTGAGCCTGGAAAATGGAATGGTGATAACACAATACAGCCATATCCAGAACTCCATTTTAAATGCATATATAATTTGTTTGTTTACATGGTTTCCAAAGTTTCAATAAAGTGAAAGTGAAATAAAGTAAATCTACACCTAAGAAAATCACTCAGTATTATTTCTACTATTGGCACCTAACTCAGTGCAAGAAAAAAACAAATATGTGCTCTCACTTCTAGTGACTAGAAAGACAAATAAAGCATGAATCAAGTCCCATTTTGTAGATAGGTCTGAGAGACTCCTATATTTGACACTACGAAGACAGAGCTAAATGCCAGTTTTCACCACAGCCTACAATTTTAAATCAACAGTAGTAAAATTTAAGTGTTCAAACCTTATTCACCTGTCATAAATACGGTTCAAGAATTTCAGCTCCAGAGAACTGCAAAGAGCCTTGAAGCTACATAGCTGCAAATGTCATCAGGTAGGACAGTACAGAAATCCATATCATAATTCCTTTCCTCTGCTTTATATAGAAGGAATTTAAAGAATCACCATGGGTGTACTCTTGTGTCTTCTGCAATTTCCCATAACCCATTCTGAAACGCTGAGACTAATGAAGTTCAGAAAACACCTCCTGCCTTCTTGGTTATTTGCTTCTGGCTGGGTGTAGAGGAAAAAACCTCTCATTTAGTGTAATAGAAACACTGCGAGTGCACTTTACTCTTGTTGTGATTAAGACATATGCATTTTTTGGCTATTCCTCCCCTCCCCCAATCAATTTACAAAAAACGACAAACCAAAAAAACCAACCAAGAACAAAAACTCTTGACACAAACCAACCCTTGTACCAGATGCAAAGTTCCTTATAACAGATTACCATAGTCAGATAGACCAAACTCTTATCGTTTGAATGAAAGTTTGTCCCAAACCAGGAAAAATTATAGTGTTTCAAGATTTTGTTTGGTTGATCCTAGAAAGACTGCAGTCACATTCAGTACTTGCTCTCTCACAGATACTACTTCAACCAAAATTTCCAAGACAGATAAGGACTTACTCTGCTAACCAAACTTTAACTATTACTCTTTTGATCCAGTAACCCTTGCAAAGGAAAAATATGGATTGGCTTCTCATTACTTTTCAAACACTCATGGTTAGCAGACCAAGTACAATCCCAAGAGCAATTAACAATGCAAAATACGTGTTTCTACAATACTCCTATCTTCTGTATTCTCTATTCTGTTCCCTCTTGCTACAGAAGTCATCACAGTTGTCACCACAGAAACTAAATTTACTGAGATGACTAAGGTGGTTGGGTCTGTCTAGCACTGTTTTAGGTTAAGACAGAGCCACACTGTAAAAATAAAGGAGAAACTTCTCCCCCAGTGTAAGGATAAAAACCCTTCTATAACACCACCACAAAATACTACAGAGGAACTTGGCAGTGCCTACCATTGAGCAGATAAATACTGCCGCTACGCAGATAAATGCACCACACAGACCTGGCCCCAGCTAGGGGCAGCATGGACACGTTTGAAAAGGGTTCAAAGCTGTATAAGACACTTTTAAAAGCCAGAGCAGTATATTCTAAATCACTAAGTTGTCAACAGCTGAACTTGCTACCCTCTGCTTTCTAAATCATCCCTCACAAATTTGTAAGTTTTCTTAATTTTCTACGTGGTTATGCAGTATATCCCCAGTGACATTGAGTCACCAGTCACATCGGCATAAAACTTCCAACCCAGAAGGTTATCAGAGCTCTTAAAAACAATGTAACGCAACCCCCCCAAATTGTGTACAAACAATGTTATGGGGAAGAAAAAGCTAAGTTGCCTGGTACAATAGAATAAAATGTGCACATGGCAACATAAGACACATTAACAATGTAAAAGATGCAGTAGCCAAAACACAAAAGAGGAAAAAGAAGATCCAAAGTGCACAGAGCCCCAGGCACCAGCTATCGCATCAGCTCCAAGTCAGAGAAAAACTTTAAGCAATCCCTGATCACAGACTCCTCAGTCATCTTCTGCCTGGAGTTTTAAATGGAGTTTATTTTTCCCTACTCAGGTCTGATCCAACATCTATTCCAAAGAAACTAGAATTTACCTGAAGTAGTTAGACCACCCTACAATTTTTTCTTTGCAATTAAAGAGTACAGATCTCAATTATGGTACATTTGAAAATGTCAGTCAAACTAAATGCCGCAGCATAAAGAAAATGAAAAAAACCCCAAACACATAGAAAAATGAAGTCAAGAAGTATATGGGCTGAATATCACCCCTCCTGAGCTTCAGTGGCAAAGCCATGTTGCTTCTCATGGGACTTCTCTTTGGGCAAGCTCATAAACAAATCATAGAATGGGTTTCAAGGATATTTTTGCAACCTTGCCTGCTGCTTGAGATCAGTCAACCAGCAACAACTGCCAAGCTCCTCATGTGCATCGAACACACACATTGCTGCAAGCTCTTGCACATTCGCCTGCTCTAAACATGGCTTGTGGATGCTCAAGTAAATTCTCTGAGTCAGGCGTATCCAGCAGTGAGTGCTGCTTCTCTCCAGCTTGAAGGCAGCCACCCTTCTGACAATCAGGCCACCACTGCCTCAAATCCTTCAACAGCGTGCACGTCCACTGCAGTCCTACTGACACAACCATGAGTCAGCCCTCAGAGGCTCCAAAATCCGTCATCAGCATCTGTCAGCCCCACGTAAAATGCACTCTTCCTCCCAAGAAAATGTCTGCACAGATGCTCAGCTATCTTAAACATGTTTGTTCATTTTGAACAGGTAATTAACCCCACACCTGTACAAGAATGAAGCAGGCACATCATCTATATGTGCTGCTGGTGCTCCTAGTCAGGACTCGTCCTCTCACGTGAACTACCACAAACTCCTACAAAAAGTTCACATTACTCTGCATCGCGGCAGATTTTCTTCCAGTAGGATCTTAAATGTGAATGCACAAATAGATATTATAAGGAATATACAGTAATATACAGACATTCAACCATCCATAGGTGAACAGGGAAAGAAAATGGGGATTGACTAATCAATGGATAACAGAGAGATATCCTAAATAACATTCCCCAGTTTAAGCACAACAGAGAGAAAAGATGAGTAACATGACTGAATACAAGTATGTTAGAAATTTCTAATAGCTGGATGAAAAGAAGTCACTGTACTCGGTTTTGTAACACTCTATGAGCAAAAAGCAGACTTAATGCTTTCATTTCTTTAAGGCATTTAATTTCTTTCATTTCTTTAAGGCATCAGGATATATAATCAATATTAAAAAGATCATTCTGTTTCTTCTGCATTCCAATTAAAAAAAAATGAATCTGAGAAGCAATACTAAGTGATTTAAGGATTACAGAGGTATTACTTTTGCTACTTATTAAAATTTCTAGGCTAAGATTTAATACAAAGGCTAAATATTTATCAGCTGAAAGCTATGTTTCATTTTCTTCCCTACGAGATCTTTTATTCCAGTCCAAGCTTATTGGAAAAACAACAACACGAAAAACTTTAGACACTTAGCTCAACATGTCACACCAAAAGACATAAATTTTACTAGATCACATTTTCCAAAACTTGCAATCTCCTAATGGAATTACAAATTGAGAATTGACATTTTGGGCATGGGGTTAGAAACTTGAAAAATGCTAGTTTTCAATAACTGTAAAAAAAAAAAAAAAGGGATTTCAGCATGTGTGCAGTGAATAATGAAATAAACTTTGGACATGCTCTGGAGCTAGCCTGGCCAGCACAAGGGTTTTAGTTCAGTAGCACCAAACTTGGAACAGAAGTGCACTGCAGGAGGTTTCCACAGGAATTTCTGATCAGCTCAGACTTAAGACTAAACGAATTTCCTCTGGCTGACTTCTTAAGCCCTTGAGATGTTGGGTCAGATACTGAGAAAAACATAACATGCCATCCTAAAATACCTGCTACATTGCAGGTCAACATATTCCCAGCACAGTCACACACAACAAATTATTAAAGAGACATCTATCACGTAATGCTGCAGCTAGAAGCCCACCCCTGTCCTGTTAGGTAATTTCCTTGTTTATAAATTCTCTTCAGCTGGCACCATCTGCATCTCTATGCTGGCACAGCCTTCAGCATGGGCAGGGCTGGGACCACCAGTGCCACAGCTCCTTATCTCTGGCAGCTGCCAGCCACTCACTCTGCGGGACAGCCCATCATGCTGCTGGAGCATCTCCAGAGGTTTCAGTTCCCCAGTACAGCAGGAACCAAAGCAGAGCATCTTCTGTATTTGTGATTGTTAAGAAACGTGACTGGTTTTGAAGCTGCTTTCAGATAGCAAAAGCGAAGCTATGAAAGAATATTTCTAGATCTGAGCAATGCATTGTGGTGAGCTCTTTGAGACAAAACTCAAATTTGCAGTTTTCCAGGAAAGGCAATGGGTTTGATCTCAAACCAGGAACAAAGTCAAATAAAAATGCAAAAATATGAGTATTTTTATAACATTAAATTGTATGTTTACAATTTTTTCAGGTGATTACTGATTACAATTACTTCTGTCAGGTGACCTTATTTTTTTTGAAAGACACACAAAGGAAATGTCAAAATAAAAACCAGTTCTGGGGTAAAAATGAAAGACTATTTGCAATGTCAGAACAATGCCTTTCCCCTTCATTTTCTCCAACAAAGACAGTATTTCAGTAAAACCAGTAAGTTTCCATGCTTTCTCTATTCTTGGTAATTTTCATGGAGAAAACATTTCATTGAAAACTTTTATTTGATTTAACGAGTGTGGATAAACATTTTAAATGCTATTCTAGAGCTGAAAATATCTGGCTCAGTTCTCATTTTTGGCTATGATTCTGTGTGCATCCTTGTCCTTAAGATTTGTCAGCCAGACCATATCATGAAATAAATAATCCCTCTCTGTTTGTAGAAGAGCTGACACAAAAGGATTCAAATCTGAACTGCAATCTCCAGTGTGAAATATGCTACACTGCAATTTTTATTTACACTGACACTGGAGGGTGTGCCTTGTATGTGGTACTGGCCAAAAATGAAATGTTTTTCAGTATAGTGCAAGCATACCACAAATCAAATTTCCCATTCCAGATTGTTTTCTTCAAAAGAACCTTCTACTCAAAGTATTATATTATTTCTATAAGCATTTAATCACCCAGTGTAGTCCACTCCAAGAAATTATTATTGACCAGAATTATCTGTTTCTTCTTACTGATTTGGTTTTAAAATCAGTAACATATCAGCTCTCAATCCCATGAAAAGCAGGTTGTTCCAAGGGGGAATAACAGCACCCTACGACAGACCAGATAAAATTTTAATACAGTTTACAATTAAAATCACATCAAACTGCCTAATACACAATTACCTGTGTGACACACTGAGGTCTGTAACATACCAAGAGAATAACCGAGTGCAAAATGGAACAATGACACGGCTAAAGGTACCTGTAGAAGACTGAGATAAGAAAAATAACAAAACATCCTCCCCACAACATCCCTGTCTGTCATCTTCCTCAACTCCCAATCCTACCTGAATTATAATTAATGATCCCAAGAATTCATGCCCCCAGTAGTATAACTACCCTTTTACTATACAGCTTAGCTGTAATTTTTTCCAACAGAAATAGAAAATAGATTTGGTCATAGTCTACAGTAAGGATGCATTTGCACCACTCACTATATAAACACTTGAGGTTAAAGTCAGACCTCCCACAGTTATGAATATTACCTCTGTTATTTACAGACCATTCAGGAATCCAAGCAGGGTTCACTACACATCTCAGTAATTTACTTTTTCATAAGTAGCTATACAACAAATTTTATCTCAAATTCTTGTTCTCAAAATATACCTCTAGAGTTACATAGCAATAAATGTGTTTTTCAGGGCAATAACATATTGAATATGTGGTCACATAGTAAATTTGTAAAGGAATTAAATTTCATTGCATTCTCCAAGTAATTCTGAAAGTCAAATTATATTAAATCAACACATGTATTGTTATGGGATGTCCCTAAAACTGAATTTAAAATACTTATATTTTAAAATAAAAGAAGCAAAACAACTTTTATTGAGGAAAAAAAACCCAAACCATTCTTCATAGAAATTCATAAATTATTCCTGGAGATATTTAAAAATAGTCTTAGAAGTATTGCCAAATACCTGAATTACTATCTTCATGGCTCAATAATCTAGCCAATAACACACCTTCCTTTCAAATTTAAAAAAACCCAAAACAAAACCAACCAAACAACAGCAAAAAAACCAATCAGGGAGTCTGAAGTCCTTCCACCTCCCAAGGACACAGACTGTCCAGAGTCATCATGCTTCCCCCATCTCTCCCACACATCCACATGTAGAGAGAAAGCGGGGGTGACAGGGGAGGGAAAAGTAGCCTTTTCATGCAGGAAAAAGCTCTTGTCAAAACTACGTATTATTACTAATTTTTAAGTTGGTCTTGTATAATGGACTTTCCATTAGATTCATTTAATTGCAAAGAATTTTTAAAGCATTTACAAGCATCCCTCAGATACCAGGTGTTTATTACATTGTTGTGTGCATTGTTTCTAAATGAGTAACTGAAACATCTGAAATAAAAAGTAAAATCCCATTCAATTTACTGGCAAGTAGTGTAAGACTCTCCAGACACAAACCACACAATTAGAAAATTATTTTAATATATTAAGGCTCTTTGTCATGTTTTTGAGTTACATAACTTTCCATCTCATAAGAGGCACTATTTTAGAAGGACACTCAATAGTCACAAACTATTTGCCTAATTTTCACATGTCTATCTATCACCACAGGCTTCTGTAGCCATGAGACCCCACTGGGCAGCAAAGGCCTGCAAGAAAGGGAACTGAAGAGGATTTTATTACAATAGGCACCTTTTATCACAGTTAGACATCTCACTGTGCAGCCACTCTAAGTAAGATTGCTGATGAATCCTTTGTTTGCCTGTGATCTCCTGGACATTTCTGTTCAGAGAGAGAAGTATTTTCCACCACCTCCTTGTTACTCTCAAACCACGTCTCCAAAGAGCCTGCTGATAAGCTTTCCAGTATTTCAGAGACACCGTAAAGAGGTGTTGGGCTAAATTTGTTTCCTCATTTATGGGCAGCACATGACACGGGAGGTGGCTGGGACTGCAGGGACCATCCTGATGAACCACACAGGGAGCCCATTGCTGCTGGACCCTTGGAGTTCACCTGCAGCTGAGGTGCTGTGGGCTTTCCACATTGCACAGCCGGGGCAGCAGTGTGCAGGTGTCTGCCCTGGAATGGTTCTGGCTTAAAATGCATTTCCAAATCTTGTATCTCACAGTTATGTAAAAATCCAGCACAGTCAACATCTCTGAGTGCCCTTAGTCTGGTGGAGACACCAACCCCACACAGACTGTCTTTATAAACTGCCCAAGAGCCAGGTCAGCTGTTCAAAGGCGTGAAGCAGCTTTTTCATCAACATTAGCATGGTCAATATCCAGAGCTAGATGCCGAAGAAACAAAGTGATATATAAGCATCTGTAATTAGTGACCCATTCCGAAGCTTCTGCAATGTCTCAGATGAAATTATAATAAATGTATTACAACTCATAAGCTTCATGATACTGAGCATACTGCACATCCTTTCAGCAGTGCATTATTATAGTCCTTTTCCTCCTTAAGAACTACAACTATTTGCTAACTCATTATGATTAACCCAGTGCATAGCATCACTCAGCATCAGGTAGTCCCAAACTGAGGGATTCTGGCAACAGTAAATTAACAGTGAGCAAAGCAGCAGAGACTGTAACTCCTTTTTCCCAACTACATCATTATATTGAACCATGAAGATTGAGAGAGCCCACACCAAAGACATCAGTTTATGCTCAAATCTCACCCTGTGTTTAAAATAGTTGAGGAAAGGAAAAATACATAGTGCATTGAATACTGAACACTCTAAATTAGCAGTAAGGTTTAAGACCATGCTATACATCATTGAAACAATGAAAACTTACATGAACAATTCCTCACTTGTAAAGCTGGAATTCTCTTTCCAAAATAAACCCAACCCAACAAAAACAACAACAACAAACCTAAACCAAAAAAAAAAGGGAGGGGGAAGTGAGATAAGTTTTTCTGTCTGGAAAAGATCACAGCATCTTCTAGGTTACAGCCTCATCACTTCAAGTCAGGTGACATAAACCAAGTCAAACATGAATTAATGTGTATCTTCTATCACAAAAAAACTCCAACGCAGAAACAAAAGAAAAAAAAGAGCTTATTTATTTTGCTCCCATTTCTGCAAACATGGTAATGACCAAGCTTCTGTTTTTCTTACACCACCATGTGTCAATAAAGAATTTTTTCCTGTTTGAAATCCTTCTCACATTGTGGCTAATGCTGTTTTCTAAATTTTGGAGTAGCATTGATAAAGTATGGACTGAGAGCAAGTAACAAAAGCAAGACATGAAAAATGCAGCAAATACAAATTCACCTAAATAGCATGCTAAAAGACAGACCTTAGCAATTACACTTTCAAACCAAACCATGTCACTATTCTCTTCATTTTAAGGAGGTTTACATGAAAGAATAGATAAATTTTCCTGTTGCACAGATTTTTCATATGTGTTAGAAACATTGCTATGGAAAGAAACAAAAAAAACCCGCAAAAGGAACCCCAACCTTTTACCATTTTAGGGAAATTGCTGTTTGGAAGCTCTGCTGCTGGAGACTGAGGTTACCCACGCTAATGTTTTACCACTGGAAAAAGTCTTCCACTTGCAATTTAATTGCAATTCACTCTTTGAGATTTGGCTTGCTCCTGACTTTGTGTTGGAGTGGTTAATCTTGCCCTGAAGTTGAAAAGTTGTGTGCAGCCTGCCAGTTTCCAGAAAACTTTAGGCTAAAACTTTAAACAAAAGAGAAGAACTACCAAGTTTTACTGTATTGGAATGAAGAGATATAAGAAACTGGTTACATCTTTGAAGATGAATATGCTTGAGTAATCAAACAACAAACTTTGATATGATTTTTGTTTGTTTTCCATCTCTCAGTGTATCCTTCCATGCTGACTTTCCAGAGCTAAGATGCGTCTTCAGACAAATCCTGTTCTCTGATTTGTGTTTTCCATTCTAACCTGGGGTGAAACTGCTCCCTAACTTCTTCCTCAATGAAAGGTCTTTATCATACCAATGAAATCAGCTTTGGGCAGTGCTTCACTCAGTCCTATTCCTTATGCTAATGAAGATTTATCTTCTTTTTCCTACATTCAGGATGTTTTTGGAATGTCTTAGCAAGATGAATGGGCATTACTGATCTGATTGTTTTGTTGATTACAAACACAGAGAAGATGGAAAAATCCAAACCAAATTCATACAGATTTTACAGCTGGATCAGGAGACCTCTCTGTTTAGCCTGCCAGCAATGGATAATGTGCTGCAACAAGGTTATATAAAAACTAATCATATTGGAATTCAATTATCCTTAATGTTTCCCTGTTGACTCACTTTATTTTTTTTTTAATCTGACCTCTAGCTAAGTTTCTCAACTGCCGTCAACAACAGCCACAAGTGCTGTGCTCTGCCAATTGCTAAGCAAAAAACCCTCAGCTCCCACTGCCTTGCTGCCTCCCCATTTCCTGATGGTCAGATTTCACTTAGAGATACAAGGTATTACCTGCCATCAGGTCTTTCCCACTAAGGAAGAGGAATGCCAAACAGTTGTACCTCTTATCCTTCATTTACCCATTCATCTACCTTCATTTTCTTATCTCTTGCACAAACACAGAAGCATTTTATATGTCTTTAAAATAAAAGGCCAGTGAGGCAATAAAGCCTTGGTATTATACTATGAACTTTCTTTTAAAATGCCCTACTACTCACTGAAAAGATGAAAATTTTTTCCCCTTAATGATAACAGCAGGATTTACAGAACCAGTAAAAGGCACAGAGGAGGATCGTGTGGAAGGACAAAGTAATTTAGAAACAGTGCACTGCCTGCAACTTACTATTGTGATGTTTCTGGTCTCTATGACAAAGTAGATGGTGCAAGATAACTAACACAAGTATAACGAGCAAGTCTCTTGATATGCAAGTTATGGGATTTTGCCACAGTCTGGAAGAAGCCAAAGGAGAAAAAAAAGAAACCCTGAAGCTGAGAATAGTATAATTAACAAGGAACACAATAGAGGAGCAATTTCAGGGAAGTGCATGGAAAGGAAGGCAGACAGCTGGGGAGAGTGATGCTCACCTTTGCAAAAAACAAAGGAGAAGGAAGTTTAAGAACAAAAGTATTTTATTTTTAAACCTAATTCAATGAAGCAAGGAGTGGAAGGAAATATGAATCTTCACAACCAACTTGGTATGTGCTTTATCTGGAGATTCCTCCTGGAAAAAGCAAACAGTAAGAAAAAGCTTCTTCAGAGGCAGGTAGAGACCTGGAGAAACAGCCCAGCTCTGCTGCTTAGAGGAACTCAGCTTTAACAGACTAAGATTTTTTTATTGCCATCCCATAATCTTGTCTGGTGTAAGAGTGGCCTCCACAGAAATGGGCATGTACAGGACAAACCTAACAACAGGGTAGGGGGCTCACAGTTCTACAGAGGCTGCAGCCCCAAATGCAGGTTTGGGACTTTTACCAGCTGGGACTCTCATTTTCCTTAACCCACTGTGAGGACTGGTTTGAAGGTAACAGACTATCCCTAAGTATGAACCACTGCCCCATTTGCAAGCAGAAACCAGCAGGAGAAGAATGCTTGACTCCTGGAGCAGCCATGGCCGTCACACTGTGGTTCTGCCAGCAGCTCTGCTGTTATTCCTGCCTAAGCATAATTTGTCTCTGCCTGTTTCTTTCCCTATCCCTCAGCCACACAATCACAACTGCCTGGATCAACAGAGGAGCTGTGAAATAACCAGTACTAAAAAGTGGCAGATTGTTTTAAATTATACTGCAGTGTACTTCACTGGTTATGCTATCTCCCTGCACAACACAGTGGGCCCCCCCTTTTAATTATTAGAAGGATACTTTTTAAAATCAATTTGTAAAATTTACACCAGCTCTTTAAGAACCGTTGTAGCAAGAAAGCATGCTTCCACTTTAAATCTCCCTTTTTTCTAATTCTAATGGCCACTCTACACGCTCTTTAATGAGCGTCACCAATCCCAACAGAACTGTCTGAATAATGCAAAGCCAAACTAGATGTATATGAAAAACCTCCTGTCCCATACCCAAACTCTATATAGAAGTTTCAGATTTGTCTGTTTAATACTCTGTCTGGGTCTTTTACATGACAGATAGCAAAAGACATGAACAAAATCACACCCATTTCGGTGCTTTGTTCCCCAAAATTTGCTTTAGAAGTCTTTCCATGGCATGCACTCTCTAACTTCAATGTGACTTAACAAGCTGTCTAGACTGAAGACTGATGTTCTTCTTACTTACCTTTTCTGTTTACAGTTGAGAATATTTTCTCATTAGCTTCAGGACATATGATTGAACATTTTTCACTACTTTCAATGATGACATAAGCCAGGTTTCTTTTACACAGAAACAGAGCAAGACTTTTTTATAAAATAAATATGTATGTGATTGAAATAAATATGTACACGATTGAAATGTATATAGCAAATAATTTGCAGTCAGAGATGGTCTTTATGCCTGGTTTCTAATAGACAACAAACTTAGAAATGTGCTTGAAATTGTTTAATAAACACTTTTTCTGAACAAATTTACAGAGTTTCTGAAGACAAACTGCCTATTAGCTATACCAACATGATTTTTTTTTCATTATTCATACTCTCCCACTGTTCACTGAAAAGAGACTTATTTTTATCTGTCTTATTTGTAAAGATGCTCTTAATGGTAGTTAAAGACTTGAGGACATGAGAAACAAAGCCAAGAACCTCTACAGAAGGTCCCAGAAGACTGAGTCCCAGCTGCGTATCTTCTCCATTAATACAACTGGTATGTCTTCACCAGTAAGGTTTCCAACTTTTGGTGAAAAGCGATAATCTCAGCATTTCATTTGCTGGCAGTTTTTCAGCCTATATTTCTCATTTTCTTCCACTGTCCTAAACAGGTCCCCATTTCCTTGTTTATGCCAGACGCTTATATTATAATCACACTACTCTGATCACTCCATAGCTCAACTAAAGAGCTCTTAAATTGTTCCTACAAATCAATCCCCTGAGCTTTCGTAATTTCTTCCTTGACCTCATTAGTTTTCCAAAAACTTTCAGGCCAAGACATGCCCATCTAATAGCTTCCATTCCAAATCTGTCCTCAGTGTTAGTAAAATACGCAGTTAATTTAGTTTTTGTCCTAAGAGTTGTAGATGAAAATTCCCTGAAACACAGAAAAGATTGATTCCCTCTTTTTTGAGCTTTCACTGGTAATTACAGTGACGACCTCTGCAACAAACGTGATAAACAGACGCAGAAAGCAGCCTTGCAGCAAAGAGAAAAAAGAAAACAACTTTTTAAATAAAGAATGGGATCAAATTCTGCTCAAACATAAAGGATAAACATTCTGACAGCAGAACATGGTTCAATGCTACTTACTGAACTTAGGTCTTTTACTGGCAGAAGCAGTCTGGCACCACAGCAAAGTTATTTCAACATTCAAGCATGAAGACCTCTCAAAATGTCTCTCTAGCTGATGAACAGATGGTTAAAAAAAAAAAATTCAAGATCACAGACCAAATTAAACTAGATAAAATATGTTACTTGTCTCTAGCAGCATATAAAATGGTAATTTTTCAGTATTTTGTATTTGGGAAAAAGAAAAGAATCATAGGAAACTAAGGTGAATTAAAAAAATTAAAAACAGATCTAAGTTTATTTTTTTTATTATCGCCACTAGACACAGCATGTGCCAGGAAAAGGGTTCTGTTGTTTCTACAGTTTTAAACAAATTAACCACAGCCTTCCTAGCCAATAATGTATACTGCATTAACTACAGATAGCAGACTAAAAGACACCTTACTTAAGAATATCCTCAATTGCTACTTGGGGTTTGGAGCAACCAGTGCATGGAGATTTAATTTCACCCCAAGTAAAACCCTCATCTTACTGTCATCTATGAAGGGTTACAGAAACTGCAGTCACCCTTACTACTACAGACTCAAGTCATTCCGTCTGCAGCTCCTCATGAGTATTCTCGTGAAAATAGATACACTTCATCTCCTGTGTGTTTCAGGATACAGCACTGCTTTCTTCATTCCCTCCTGCAGTGGGAGGTTGGGAGACAAGCATGAAGGCAGGCACAGTTTTGATATCAGTGTGAAGAACAAACACTGAAAGTCACAGAGCATGACTGCGATTTACAGCAGCTGAGGGTGTCTGAAAATGCAGGGCACCTGCAGTAACTCACTTGGAAGACCTATTGCCACCGCATCAGGAACAGTTGTAAACACACAGAAATAAATCTCACTAGTACTTTCCCATCAGTTACTGTTGTACTGATTTAATCAGGCAGAAGCTGGGTTCATGCTGCTGTTTGAAGAAATGATGGACAGAAAAGTCTAATTCCCACTTTGGTGCATGACCAGACCCCACAGCTGCACGGTGGTTTCTCAGACAGCCTCTCTGCTTTGCCATCCACACCTCTTGCTGCCTGGCAGGGCTGCAGGTCTGTGGGAAAACAACTAGCTGGGCAGGATTTGCACAGCACATCTCAGCAATGCTTCCATGCCTGCAATTCCACTGCTAACAAGTCACATCCAGCCACTCAGCAAGATGCAAGACCAAAGTATCAGGTAAGAACCAAGGTACCAGCAGGAAAAATGGACAGCATTGTTTTGGAAAATGTAAAAAAAATAGAAGCATAATTTTACTTTTTATTCCTCTAAGAGTGAGATCTGAGCCTGTGTGTTTTTACTGAAGTAATGAAGAGACTCAGGTGTATGTTCCTTACAGCAACTTGAGAATGCTTAAGAAATGTTTACACAAAACCACAGGAGTTACGAAGCATGAGCAAGCTTCCTCACTTCAGTCAAATTGGCAAGTTTACAAATTTCAGTATGACACATTTATTGCAAACTTACAGTAATGTCCATATGCCCAGAAGCAGGAATGGAAAACTTAAAGAGTTTGTAATGCTTGACTGAAACTTCACTTGCTGATTAACAAATTACCATCTCCAACTAGCAGTATGTCTACTAGCCAAAAAAAGCACATTGAACCTCTGAGAAACAAGGTCTCCTGCACAGACTCCCACATCTGTAAATCCAGCCAGGAAAGAGCCTCAGAAAAAAGACGATGTTCCACAAGCAGTGCAATTATTTCACCCCTTAAAATTATGGCAAAATAAAAATGGTTCATTAATTTAAAGACTGGAAAATACATATGTCTGGATGATGCTCTTAGTCACATGGTTTAGTCTTAGGTAGTCCTGAGAGGAGCAGAGAGCTGAACCCTATGATACTTGTGGGTCCCTTCTGACTTGAGACATTCTGTGACTCTGTGATGTGTCACAACATGCACACACAAACACATATGTACCATAAGACACACATGTGGTGTGCACATATGTACACCAGCAACATGCCCTGCCACTCTGACTCATGTTTCAGATGACATGACTGAGCAGCACTGCTTGGGGCTGACCTGGTTCTCCTTGTAGGACAAACGCCAAGCACAACGTTGAGGCTGTTACCCCACTCCCCTCTTCCCAATGACAAAAGGGGCACAGCAAAAGCTGGAGAGATTTGCCTAAGCCTGCTCAGCCACACCTGAGATTTGGTCTTGATATAAAACTGCACCTAGCGTCTTCACATGAACGGATCTCCTACCATTCCTACATCTGCAGGTGTGGGTAATTAATAGTCAGGGAATTGGTCTAATTAGTTTCAAATTAAATCTTTAAAAAACTCACTAAGAATTACAGTGAGTAAGCCATGCTAATTAAATATTGAAGAATAAGTGAAAATAAGCATCAGGAGAAGTGTCTCTGTGCCCCACTCCCAGTGCACAAAGGATTTAAGAGCGTTTACTAGAACTCATTAATTGGATCTATGAGCTTCTGTTTGACCCCTGATTTTTCTTTAACATATTAAGGCTGTGTAAAATATATATGAATACATTAATATGTAAAGCACAGCTAACTGAAAATGGATTTATAAAGATTTTCTTAGAAAAACCAAACCAGTGAAGGCTTTGATGAAACATCCAAAAGAAAAAAAAAATACACTCAACAACTGTAATGTACCATCTCAAAGCAATACAGAAACACTCTATTACCAACATGCAAAATATATAGTAAAAAAGCACTCCTGCAAAAACAGTGCAGTAATTCTTCTCACAAAAATCTGAATATTTGCAACATTACAGTAGCCCCACAAGTGTAGAGTGATGAAAAATTAATCAGGTGGGTAACCTGACAACAAACAGAGAAACAGTGAGGATAAAAAAACCTCAGTGAAAGTGGAAAATGGAATGGAATTTTTTTCTATAAATATTTATGGCATCAGTGATGATCATTACTCTGCTTGGTGAACAAGCAAACAAAAAATAATTAGACTGTGGTATTTTTTGCCATCATGTAGAGGGAAATCCTTTTCGAGCTCCAGGTGCTCTGCTCCCCCTGTTCTGTGCTCAGGCTTTGCACCACCAGCTCCCCACTCCAGGCCCTCAGGCTGCAGCCAGGAAAAAGGCTGGCGTATATGGGATAGGCGGCTCCAAATGCAGCTGCTCCAGCTGGTGCTGAGGGAGCAGCTAAGACAGGTACTGGCCCAAGGGAGTAGACAGCTTCAACTCACACCACATTTCTTTTCTTGGTAGCACACATTCTTGTCTCTCTCCTCTTGCCCATTAAGGACTTTCTCAGACACTCAGGAACTGGTTATCTTTGGGACCTCAAATTAATCTGGCTAAGCTTGATAATATCCAAAAGTATTAAAGGAAACTGAGCACTTAATGACATAAGAGATTTTTAGGAAACTGACTCAAACCACATCACGGTTTCATAAAAACAGCTTTCGGTGCCCCCCCTTGCTTCCAAAGACCACTGCTGCAGACCACGTAGCATTGGTTTTATTTCATCACAGGTATCCCTCTGCCCAAACTTTAAACACTCTTCTGTTCTGTTCTGGACAAGAAAAGGGGCATGGTGACACCTGCCCATCCCCTGGGTGACATATCCATGAGTGGCTCAGGGAGCTTCCCTTGGTTACACAGATGTTGCATTAGACATCTCCTGCCCTTTAATCTAGGGCTTACTAAAGTCAGTGAGGATGCTGCCTTTAAAATCACTGCACACAGTACTTGACACCTGTCTCATCATTCCCTTGCTCTGCCTTGCACTGGTGTAATCATTCTGGGAGACAGGGGAGGTCTGCAGCAGAGAAACACCTAGGACAGACTGACTGATCTGGTTACCTGGTTCCAGGCAGCTTGAAGGCTTTATTAGAAACCAACAAGGAAAGATGTCCTACGGAAGCAGAGGAAGCATATTTACCACATAATTTCCTTTCTCTCATTACAATCTCAGTTTTCAAAAAACTAAAATTGCAAATATGTCCCCAGTTCTCATTGGTGTGCAGTAGAGCCAAAACCCAATAACTAGCACTCAGGCCTTTCATTGCACAGAGGTTATTTAAAGAAATGTGATATTTGCCCCACAGCAGCTAAAAAGATACAGGCAAGCAGCAGGGACACTATATTCAATTATCCAAGTCTCAGCCAGCAGCCCGAGTGCTGAAAGTACTGTTGCAAGAGCCAGATCCATGTGGACATACGGTCTTAACAGAGTATCATCTTGAAAATAAGCTTGACTATAATCCCTCCAGTTTCGTCCTTTGCAGGTCTGTTATGACACACATCTCACACACAGAAAAGAAGAGCCATGTTTTGGTTGTGCTTTTTATTGATCAGCTTCACAAACATGAGTTCAAAGCCTATGTTGAACATGGATATTTTCATCTGGCCCTGTGCTTTAGAATGACTACATATCATTGAGCCATTTTTCATCCCAAATTACGCCCTGATTGGTTGCAATTTGTTACTTATGAGTAAAATTGCAGCTGACCATTAAAAATGCATTTGTGGCATTCTTCAGGTTCTCCAGAGTCAGCTGAAATAAAACCATCCCTGCTGAAATAAAACCTCCCCTGCCAAGTGATTTCACAGCCTGATGCCTGAACAGCAAGAACATTTTCTAATATGTTTTTAAAACATCCCCCTTTTTTTCTGAAATTTACCAGTCTCACAAAAAAAAGCCCAAAGTACCTCGACTCACGAACATCACAGACAAGAGTGGGAAGGGCAGTTGAAAGCTGAGCAGGAATGCTGGGAGAAGGCAGAAGGTAAACACTTCTCCGCAAGGTTCATCTGTTGGGATCTTTCAAGTTTTGGACTACAGTAACTCCCTCAAGATTTTCTGAAAGCAAGCACAAAGCACATTGATCAGGAATCTCCTGTCTCCCACATTCATCACAGCCACCCAGACTCCCAAATTTAGGGTTCATTTTCCAGCTCTGCTACAGACTTTGCCATCCCTGCACTTCAGCAGACAGCTATGAAGCCTCCTGGAAGCTGGCTCCCAGTGGGCACCCACCATCCACCTAGCATCATGGCCCTGGTTACACTGGCGGCCTCCAGATATAAGCAAAAAGAACTATGACCATGTGAGGGTTTTCATCTCACTGGAATAACCCTGTTAAGTGTAGCTCTTGGGGTAGATTAGTTTTTTGGGGTTTTTTTCCTTTTAAAATAAGATGACATAATTAGAGATAAAAAGGAAACATGTAAGGGCTTGTGCAGCTCCAAAGCCAGGGATAATTGCAAAACACAAGTCTTACATCATCACTGTCTACTTTCACATTTGGCAACTTCAGCCACAAGACAAATCGGTGCCTATGTTATGTTTTGATTTTTCCTCTTATTTACCACCTAATTTTCTTGTTTATTTTTAAACAATACATCAACTAAATGACAATACTTTTCTTTGCAAGCTTTTGTTTACATTTGTATGTCCATTAAATTAACTATGTAGACTCATTGAATGGTTTGGCTTGACCTTTAAATGTCATCTAGTCCAACTCCTGCACTGAGCATGGACTCCTCCAACTAAACCAGACCTCTGTCTAACCTGACCTTGAATGTTTCCACAGATGGGACATCTACCACCTCTCTGAGTAACCTGTTCCAGAGCTTCAGCATCTTAAATGTGAAAAATGTTTTCCTTGCTTGTAATCTGGATCTACCTCTGGATCAATCCTCTTTTAATTTAAAACTATTACTCCCTGCACTATCACTACAGGCCTTGCTAAAGAGCTTGTCCCCACCTTTCTTATAAGCTCCTTTCCCTCTGAACGACTGCAACGAGGTCTCTCTGGAGTCTTCTCCAGGCTGAACAACACCATCCCTCTCAGCCTTTGCTCATAGGAGAGGTGCTCTATCCCTCTAATCATCTTTATGACCCTCCTCTGGACTCACTTCAACAGGCTCACATCTTTCGTGTGCTGGGACCCCAGAGCTGGATGCAGCACTGCAGATGGTTTCTCACAAGGGCAAAGGAGAGGGGGACAATCCCCCTCCCTTGACCTGCTGGTCACACTGCTTTCTATGCAGCCCAGGATGCTTTTGGCTTTCTGGGTTATGAGTGCACATTTGCCAGGTCATGTCCAGCTTTTCATCCACCAGTATACCCAACCGCAGTGTTGTTCCCTGTAAGGCTGCTCTCATATTTTAAAGCTAGTGGATATTTGGGACTCAGACTTGGTATTGTTCCATTTCACCTTTTCTCAGCAAGCTCTGTTATGACCAGAAATTAATCATTTCAATTAAGTCCTTTACTATTATTCAGAAGAACTTACATTTAAATTCCTCTTTCCTCCCAAACTTACTTAGTACGCTTCAGTAACTACCTTTAAGGATACTCCCTTACAAGAAATTAAACTGCAAAGCTTTGTGATTATTTTTGAGTGTTGTCAGATTAAACTTCATATTAAATTAAAAGCTGTTTCATAATGTTAAAGTGAATGTTCTGTATAATAATCTGCCTTCTGATGGTAATTTTTTATAATTAATTCCACCTTTCCATGCAATCTTTTGTGTTCTAAAGTTTATTCTGTACTCCCACATGGAAAATTAGATCATTCAGCATGTGGAGGCATTTACAGAATACAGCTCACAACTACCCAATGAATAAATAAAATAGTGAAATGAAGGGACAATTCTGTTAAAATATCTTTTTTTTTTTTTATTTTAAGCACTACCAGTGTCTTCATTCAAATGACAGGAAAGAAGATGATGGTAGCCAGTGTTAGAGATCACCACCCTTCACATGTGTGGCTTCATCTCTCATCAGGACATGGAAAGTTTCTGCTGAAGGTTTTTTCCATCTTTCATCAAAGACAAGCTAATTACAATGCTCACTGGAGTGGTAGGAGAGGAAGCAGGTTCAACCCCCAGATCTACCAGCCATGTCCACATACCCACTCTCTATTCAGTTTCTCCTGACTAAATCCATCAGTGGAAGACTGTGCACACCACAAACACAGACCTATCCAAACCCAGGCAAAACATTTTAAAGCCATGCAGGGCAGCCCATCCACAAAACTCTGCATGAATCCCAGACAGCTTGAAACTATGACAGAAGACCTGATGCTCCCTCCTGACTGCCCATCATGCAGGCACAAGGTGCAACATAGAATGTGTCCCCCCTCTCCACCCTCACCACTTTGCTGTGCATTTTTCCTTGCGGAAATCACACTATGGTATAGATCTAGGTAGTGGTTGCTGCAATGGTAAAAATATTCTACATTAATAATCTCATCATTTTAGTTTTTGGATTTAAGATTGTTTCAAAGTCTGTTGTCTATGGAAAGAGAGCTTTGGTGGATCGATGCTGCGTTTATTCCACAGGGTCCCACGTGGAGACGCTCAGGCGGCGCTCTGCCAGCGCCTACGCGGGCACCCGATCTCACCTTCGCAGGTGGTCACAAACACCCACTCACACACAGTCTGTGCACGAACCGGAGACAGAGAGGCGAGAGGGGTTCTCTGCATGCAATTCCGAGGTGTTTAATGGCAACACCCCGAAGAGAACAGAGACAAGAAGAACCCCGAACTGAAAGCCCATGCCAGTTTTATCCTGAGAGCTCCCAAAACCAAGAGTCTGAGGGCTAGGGGGCAGAGGCAAGGTTGAATGGCATAACAGGGGCCAATGGGAAAAGGGATGGGAGGGGGGAGAGGGACAGTGACCAGCAGAATCTAGGCAAAGAGAGAACTTTCTAGCACAGTGTTGTAGGGAGAGACCACTTTTAGGGCAACCTGGGAGGTGTAAAGTGGACTTAGCCACCGCAACAGTTGTCTGAAACCTGCGAGCAATTAAAACCTGTTAAACCTTTAGCAAGATCAAAGTTGGAAGATTTTTCTAATTCTCTGCATTTACGTATTTTATGTTTCAGACACGTAACTAAACTGCTTGAAGAATATCTTTAGAGAAAGTCCAATTCATTATCTTCCACTGCTTTTCCAGTTTCCTAACAGAAAATGGGTGTTTTCCTTTCTTTCCCTAATTTAGCTGGCAGCACCACAGAATCCATGCAGCGGCCAGATTCTGATGTGTCTCAAGGAGGTGCTACTCTGAAATCGTTGGAGCTGCTTATGCATTGCACAATGCAGTGACTTTACAGGACAGCCCAGTTCCTGTGCAGTTTACACAGAAGAATGTTTAGTGGTCACCTCCAAAACTGAGGGTTCCTTCAGTTTTAAATGTACCATCCAGCAGAACTCACAGCATCTTTCATGTGCATTAAAGATCTGCTGGTGACTGTAAGTTGATGATGAAGAAAACTTTTCAAAGATCAAAATATTCATCTATCTTCCAGGAGAGAAGAAACTGGATTCTCAGTGGCAAGAAATAAATGCAAAACCAGAATAAAGTGAAATTGGTATCTCGAAAATAGTTACAAAGTTCTGCCGGAAGAAGCAGAACATTTCCTGTCAGAATGAGTTGTATGTAAAGAATTTTCGTCCTGGTGTTTGTTTCCTCTTGTATCGTCCTCTTTCCACATCCTCCTCTGAGGCTATGGGACCTGATGGCATCCAGTTTCAACCTGGGCAGAGACAGAGGATGGGATTCCCAACACTGTGTTGTAAGGAAAGAGGGAGAAAATGTAGGAAGCTGCCTTTGTTCTTGCGAGAATCGAGTTCAGCTGGGCATCTCATTAGTGTGGTGCCTGGGAGTCCAGGTGCGACCTGTCCAAAGGTAGCAGGTTCATAATTGCTTCCTTTACAGGTCCAGCAGCCCACAGGTTTTACAGGAACAACAAGAAACACCCAGCTTACACAACTTTTCCCATGCAAAAGCATGTAAAAAAATAATACAATCCACGAAGAGGTCAGAGGATGAATCGTGATCAGCTCAAATACCCCCCAGAATGCAAGGATGCCAACATCTCCTCCTCTGAAATGCAGCACTGCTACAAGTATCAACTGCCATAAATATTTTTTTTTAACAATGCAGAATCTGTCACGCGCAGAATATGAATTAGTTTAAGGTTATAAAAATTAAAAAAAAAAAAAAATTTGCATGGTTCCTTTTTGTTCTCCCAAACAACCCCAAGCACAGTGCCACTGTCCAGACAGCAGAACTGTCCTCCCTCCATGGTGCCAAAGGACCTGGTTAAAAGCAAAATAAGAAGCAGCCCCAGTGCGAATTTTTTTTTTAATCATGTGCCAAGTATGACAGCAGCCTTGTGCACAGGAAGCATCTGGACACACTGGAAAGAATTTCCTGACTAGCTTTGAGTGACAAACTCAACTAACAGCTTCTTTACACCAGCTACAGAAGAGCAAATTGCTCCCATGCTATCTCTCTTGGGAAAAAAAAGGGGGGGGAAGCCCCCCTCATTATTCTACCTAAAACAAGCAAACAATCAAGCCCAAAAAGCCAGTAAAATGGATTCAGAGGCTTTTTGATTTGGTCTGTAAACACAGAATTCCATGATACCAGGATTTAACCTGAACTGCTCAGCTATGAGAAGAGAAACTTGGAAAGCAAAACCCTTTTAGAATGCTGAATGAGTAAGATAATCTCTTTATCTTCCAAAATATAACTCACAAAAATGTTATTGAGCAAAAACAAACAAAAGGCCAGGTAAAGGAAACACAGCATGTTACTAGCTTGAGGAAAAAAAAGTGCAATTTAATCTTTAATAAGCTTTACACACAGTGCAAAGCCTATCTCTCTAAATTTCTCTTAAATGGCACTGACTTTGAAGAATAAATCCACAGCTGGTGATTTATGTTGATTAAAAAAGCCTCAGTATTCTCATTCTTCAGGACTTTGAGGTCGTTAGTAATACCAAAAGTATCTAATCATAAAAGATTATTTCCCCCCCTCCTTAAACCCAGATGTTCATTAGTTTTTAACAAAATATTTTTATTACCCTCAGTCCTTCCAAAGTCAGTTAAAATAGAAGAAGCAGCAAATAGAAGTTGTTAGGGAAGTTACACAAAGACCCACCAGAATCCTCTCAAGAGGGAAAAAAAGCAAGAAGAAAGAGATGAGGCTCAGTGGGAAACACAAGTAGATAAAGGTGGCTGAAAACAACTGGTAAGATTTAGAAAAGAAATATGGATAATAATGACCTAAAAAAAACCATGATCACAACCATTCCAACATACAAAGACGGAGGGAAGTGCAAAAATTAACCTGGCAGTGCTGGGCTAATGATTGGACCTGATGATCTAAGAGGTCTTTTCCAAACTTTATGATTCTGTGACTAATTAAAGGCTTCCATTCTTGGGCTGGGGAAGGACCCTGAACAAGCTGAAATATGTATTGTGATTGTTTTTGCCAGGCTTACACTCCAGCACACGGAGCAGTGCTGGATGTGCTATTCAGGGGGGAGTTGGTGAGGCCACTGAGAACAAGAAGCTGTGAAATGGTGTATTTACCTGCTAAGTGAGCAGCTGATGATCAGAAATACAATCACTTTCCCTGTAGTAACTGATGGTGCCACCATCTATACATTTATTTAACAGACTCTGGATTCCTATTAAAGTTTGCTCCTTGTGATTTCTGCGGAATGAGTTTCACAGGTTATACATATTGTAAAAAGAAAAAAAAAAAGAATTCCTGTTCTTAAATAATAATTCAAGGGTGAGAAAAAGTCTTATTCATTTCCTCTGACACACAGTATAGGAAACAGAAGAAATGCTGACTCAAGTCACTCTCAAAGAATTTTAAAGCATTTAATGATACCACAGAAAACTCAAAATACCTTCCCCTGTGATATACCTTCAAGGAAATTTTTCATAAATTCCATCTTTGTTTCCCCTTTCAGCTGTACACGTGAAGCTGATTTGTAAGTGGTTGAGGTTCTGGGCAAGTGCCCGTTTTCTGCCAGTTCACAGGCTCAAGGGAAGTGCATATACACAGGTCATGGTGTTTCAAAGGTCCTACACAAAAAATTTCTGCCCTCCTCCAGAGTCATGCCATGTTCCTGGCTCCTGCTACCCAGCACTGAGGGCATCTCCCAGAGCAGGCAAGACCACAGAGCGGGTTTGTAGTCTTATGGAAAACTATAGCTACTGCCCTAGAGATAACAGAGAAATCAGCTATTCTAGGCCACCCCAGAAAGGCACAAAGAGAACAAACAGGCACATTCTTCAGGAAATACACTGTCCTGCAAGAAGTACTTTATCACAAATGGTCTCCCATGCCTCTGCTTAAGAAACAAAACAAAGAAAAAAAAAAAGCCACAAAAAAACCTGACACTGAGGTCTTACTTCAAAACTTGGTCTGTAAAACAGAAAAATTATATTAAATTTCAGTGTATGTACAGTTCTGGTGATTGGAAGAACACTTTCCTTATGACTTTGTTTCTCACAGTTAGTCCTCACTTCAAATACTTAAACAGATACTTTTCACAAGTCTCTGCTTTCAGAAAAGTCTCCAGCCTCTTTACGTTACTGAAAAAACCTTAAAAGATTAAGATATTTAAAGGGTTTCGTCAGTGGACTGAAGGAAAATAATTTTAAAAAATAAAGTTGTATTTCAAGTTTTTTTCACAATTTTTTTTTTTTAACTGACACACACTTCTATTTTTCTTTCTTCTTTGCAAACAGGGTGAAGCTGTATTTCCTGCAGATGATCATTACTTTGAAATGACAGCACACAACCAAACACACCTGGAATAATAGTGTTAAACAAATCTTCACCCTGTCTTGCAGTTTCTTTCACATTTCCTCCCAAACCCTGTGCCAGGTCCCCAACCTCTGGCCCAATAAACTTTTCACACATCTCCTCCAAATGTTTCTGTCAACGAGGTCAGCTGCAAAATAACCAAAACAACTACTCCGATTTCACTGGCACCACACTGCAGAAGCAAGACTGCCACTAACTCTGCCCAGCACATCCAACCCACCAGTCCTGCTCAGTGCTCCTTCCACCCCTAAAGACTGATACTGTTTCACAGAGCCTTAGGGTTTTGCTATTTTCCCATCCTCTGTTTTCACATTGAATTGTGCACCCATTCCCTGTGGATATCAATCCAGTTTGCCCTGAATGCTGTTCGTGTCTTCACTTAAAAGGTGTTTTCTGCACCATTCTTTTAAAACATGTAGGAGACCAGAAAAACAAAGCCCATTAAGACTATCACACTGAACTTCCAGCATGTTGATGCAATTCTGCAGAGAGAACATCTTACCTAAGCAGGATAAGATGGCTTCACCTGACTGGGGAACAGCTCTGTGGAAAGAGTCCTGGGGGTCCTGGTGGACAAGTTCAGTATCAGTAAGCAGTGTTCTGCTGCAGCACAGAAAATCAGCAGGATGCTGGGCTGCATCAGCATGACCAACACCATCAGAGATAACGAAGTCATTATCCCAATTTACTCAGCCCTCGTCAGGCCATGCCTGGAATACTGTGTTCAGTTTTGGTGCCTGCTACACAAAACAGACGTGGACAGGCTGGAGAGGGTTCAAGCCACAAAGATGATAAAATATGGAGACTCTCTTTTTACAGGAAATCACATAAAGGAGATGGCGGTAATGGTTACAAGGTACTCCTGGGGGGATTCTGATTATACACAAAAGGAGACGTTTTCACATGAGAACAGTCAGCTATTAGGACAGTCTCACCAAAGAAGTGGTGAATAATTCCCCAATGTTGGACACTTTTAAGATTGAGACAGACAGACTGCTGGGCTATCTTGTCTAGCCCATGTTTTTGCCAAGAAAGATTGGAACAGATGATCCTTGAGGCCCCTTCCAACTGGAATTCTATGATTTTATGACTTCATAGAACAAAAATAATGAAAAATTCCGTCTCTCTCTATATATACAAATTATGTATAAAATAAGATATACTTTACTGCAATATATGTAAAAATTTAAAATGTATATACAATCATGCTTATCTCTACAAAATACTAAGCAGAAGAGAACTTTTCCATATGGAGTATATATATTCTGGAAAGAATGGCTGCATCCACCTGAGCCTCCAGTTCAGGGAACTTGGGAATTTATACATCCCTCAGAGCTGCAAGGCACACGGTAAATAAAGCAATGATGGCCCCAAATACCCATTTGCCTCGCCATAAATGAGCCAAGGAGCTGTCTTGCACTGGTCAGATCATCCAGACTAAAGATCAAGTTTTGAAGTTTTAAAGCATCCTTCATTCCCATCTCTAATGTATCATCACTTCAAAAACAGTTCACATTTTTTAAAAATTTAATAATCAGCTGAGAAACTGAGGGTACATGGATTGTTTAGATCTCAAATCTACTATACAGTGCATTATTAAGACAAACTCTATAAAAGACTTTCAACAGGGTTGTGCCATCAGACCAGAGTGTAGGATATTCCAAATACTTCTCAGATCAGTTTAATAGATTTTAGAAGTATTTTGGAATAAAACGGATTTTCTCACTTCCTACTTCACTTAGTCAAAGATACCATGCACTCTCTGATGTGCATATCAGTATTATATGACACTAAAACATTAATTCAAAGTAGACCTAAAAGCAGTATAAACGTAAGACCCATGACAAATAACGAGGTTTAGATAACTTTCAGGTTTGTTGTGAAATGATGGTATCTATTCCCCAGAACACAGCATGATTAAAAACACATTTCAGTTCTCTGCACCTCTGCCTACAAACTCAATGGTTCCAGTCCGTCAAATAAGAAAACCATAAATGGCCAGCTCTAGCCCTATTTAAATATTAAGCTCTAAGGAGCTAAATTCCTTATATTACTATCCTTCCCTGACATCTTTTTATTACAGTGCAGCATATGAAGCTATTAAGTCTTGTGTGCACTGCTTATCCTGTAGGCAAGTTGCCTGTCACACACAGAGCCACAAATACTGGGTCCATGCCTTTGCCTGTCCTCCTTTCTACAGAATTATAGAACGGTTTGGGCTGGAAGAGACCATAAAGATCATCTAGTTCCAAACCTCCTGCCATGAGTAGGTACATGACCTGTTTTCCAGTTGTATAAAAAGGCACTTTATTGTATGGGGACCTCTGAACTTCCCTACAGATGCTGGAGTGACTCATGCAAGATCCCCAGGGAATAGATTATTAATGATGCTTATGATTTTGCATGAACTGGGTCACCAGGAATTAGAAATGTTAGATTAGGAGAATCAAAACTAAATACATTTCTTGTCTGAATATTTTTCCTTTCCTTTCTTCTTACTTGGCTACACATGGTCAGGTTTGCACAGCCTGGACTCCATTTTCTCATGCTCAAATGCTGGGGATAGAAACACAACTAGGAACAGCAAACTTTTACTGCAATCTTGTAGAATCCCTTCTTCAAGACAGATGTCATTCAAAATTTGTAAAATGGGATCTGCAAGTGTTGACAAGTCAATAACTATTCACAGATTTTCCATGCCAACATCAAAATGACTGTTTAACAATATTTTTCCACATTTCAACCCCATGGAAGAAATCAACCTTCACATTCAGCATAATGCAAAAGCGAGTAAAACTGAATCAAGCCTATACTTCACAAAAATAATTTTCTAAAACTCACCATACAGTGTACTGACATGTAAATGTAAGAGGTGCATTTATATTTTCAGAAAGCTTTTAAATTACGCCATTTAGGTATATGACAGATGTCAAGCATCTCGAGACTGGGAAAAGACAGTTATGTGTTGGTGAGCTTGGATGGGATACCCTTCCTTCTCGGACCAGGGTAAGAGAGCACAGGAGGCTGCTGTTCTGCTAAGTTCTTTATTTCATAGTCTCATAGCTTTCTTGAAGGCAGAGTTCAAGGGGGTTACATGATAAAGGCAAGCAGCAACAGCAACAGCAGGCAAAACCGGCTTCTTCTTCTAATTCTAGTTTCTTCTATATGCTCTATATTTTTTCTTCCAGAAGCGTGGATTATATTTGTTAATTGACAGTAAGATTAACACACGATTCTAGTTTTCCTTTTCTTAACCTATCCTGGTCTAATTCTAACAGTCGTAAGTTTTACACAAGTGTTACACAGGTATTACACAGATTTGCATATATAGTTTCTATCAGCTCTCATTGTTTATGTGAACACTCTATCTAAAAAACTTGAACAGTATAGTTCTATCTATATTTTGTCTAAAGTAAAACAATTCTGTGAAAAGGTACCACTGCTGCAGTAAGAACTGTGTTTAAGGTCTCTGCTGCAGCTTTTCAATGTTTAAGGCACTTAGCATATATTTCTACTAAAAGTGAAAAAACCTATACTTCTATTTCACTTTGGTGTGACTTCATGTATCTCAGTTTATCCAAAGATTTTAATTCAACCCCTGTGCTTTGGTTTTCCTCTGGGCCTGAGTCCAGAGATGCTTTCACTCCAACAATGTATAAATTACAGAGATTTGTAATGCCCAAGTTATTTTAGTATAAGCTCATTCATTGGCCAAGCTTTGTCAAGAGACAGTCTTGCCATTTCATCCACAGAAGTAAAGAATAAACAAGACTCCTCTATGGAAACTTCCTGAACAGTGTGTCTTACTTGATAATGTCTCAATCCCTATATTCTTTTCAGGTGTTATATTATTTAATATTTCTTTAATATATTCAACTGTTCTCTTTAGTGTGCATTCTTCTCTTTCTCACAATTATAAAACCACGGACACCATATTTTTAGCAGATACATCTCTTTGAAAATCCCCAAGACTGACAATTTCCTGCAAAACTGGAGGAAAGTCAAGTATAATGGAGGACAGACTCTCCTGCACAACCCAGAGTAGAACAGGTGCAGAACAGGGACAGAACAGCAACAGCTGCTTGCAACGCTCTCATCTCTGCTAACAGATTCTAGGTGCTCCTAGTCACCTTCAAGACACCACATGGGTCTTGTGTTTGTGCAAAGCCTGTGATACACAGAAGTGAATTTGGCATGGCAGCTCTGCTGTGAGAAAACTGTGTGTCAAGAGCTCAAGCAGTAATTGCACATACACAGGTGAGCATTTGCTCCCAGTTAGATGCTTCTAACTTTCTCCAGGAAAGAGGCATTTTAAATTGCCTTCTCAGTATCATTTTGACATCACCTGTAACTACCTGTACATGTACCACATTTCAGAAATTCCTAAGTCTGCCCCCTAAGGTATTGGTATGAGCACACCTGAACTGCATGAGGTACTGCTGTGTTCTGCATTGTAAGCCACAACTGTGAGGATTTGCCTTATCTCAAGTACAAAAGCAGAATCCCAGGAACTAATCTGATCCCTCTATCAACAACACACTTAAAGGAAGATTATCTCTTCCACAAAGACTGGCTGTCCTTCAGTAAGTCAGTTCTCTGCTGGCTGCTACTGATAGCTGAACAAGCTATTCCCAGAGGTACGGCTGCATTTCCCAACCAGCCATGAAGAAAAGAAGCACAACCGTTCCCCAAGTCATGTGCACAGTTGAGGAAAAAACCAAAGATGAACTCAAGTGCTCATTTCCTTGTCTGATCAGAAATATCTGATGATCTGTGAAATATAGCAAACTGTCCCCCCCTTACAATTTTCAACTGAATTTCATCATGCACTTGCAAGACACTAGATGGGAGTTGAATAGTCAGCATTTCACAACAGTGGAGGAGTGAAAAAAGAGTCTCAACTACACAGAACTTATATGTACACATACAAAACCCTGTTTTCCTGAGATTTCAATCCAATCCACCAAATTAGAAGGTCCAATAAGGACCTGAAATTTCTTACACTTATCTGATCAAGGTCTCCAAACCCTGCCAACACATCACAAATTTTGTCATCAAATAGATTCAAATAAAGCAGCGATTGATTTGGTCTACTGGATTTTGGAGGTCTATCAAAATTATGTCCTGATTGCAAAACAGGTATAAATGTGTCTGGGGGTGACTTTATGATGTGTATCCCATATCGCTGCCCTATGCCCAGAAATTAATTCTTGTGCCTTTCTGTGCCTTTAAACTGAGCCTGAGAGGGGGAAGGAAAACTGAGCAAAACTTTTTCAAAGCAGTCTGCAGCTTGTTCAAGGTCACACAGAGACAGCAACTTTTTTTTTCCAGCCAGCTTTACCAGTTTTTCAGTTTCTTTTTCTCTGCAGAGAGACTGAGAGTTGAACTTTTTTTCCTTCCCTGGAATTCCGGATTTTTTCCCTTTTTCTGTGGATTGCTTCAATATCAGAGCACATCGGGAGGACTTTCCACCGGGCACAGAGGGCCTGGCCCTGGGCCAAGCCCCAGCTCCGAGGAGACCAAAGGGAGGACTCGAACACTTTCCCAGGTTTTTTCTTCACAGCGAAAGATTTTATTATTTAGCATTATTATCCTTTTCCCATGTGTTTGTTAAATAAATAGTTTTTATCTCTTTCACTTTCCTTAGAGGAAAATTTATTTTTCCCGAACCTGGTGGGGGAGGGGTGGTTGTGCCTCCTCTCAGAGGATATATCTCTAAATTTGACCAAACTGGAACAAAATGATAGCTGGTAAACACTTGAGAGTGCTGCTTTACCTTTTCATTGGTGTCTGAAAACGTGGCCCAAAGGTTTCTCTTGCAAACCATTAGAGTGCAACTATTATTTATTAACTACTGTTGCACTCTGTTATAAGTGAGAAAAAGATCAAGCAGTTCAGCTGACTATACTTAAGTCTACTAAACCAAGCACAAGCATTGCAGCTGGTCCACTACTGCCATACAGAAATGGTTTGGGACAAATGAATTCACTTCTGACAAATATATCCCTTCTAGTTCTATCCACAGAAATACCTGAGCATCTTCCATTCACTTTCTTAGATACCATCAAACCCCGTGTCACCTTAACTACTAAATCCCTTTCTAGTGACTGCTCCTCCCAGGTCCTTCTATGCTCATTCTCAATAATAACAAGGCTTAGTACTACAGAAAGGGTTAAAAATAACTCCATACACTCTTTCCAAGTGACTCTCCACGCCCAAACTCTCACAAGGTCTCATTTTAACAGAGAAATTTATACTTGTGAAGAAAACAACAAAATTAACCTTAGAGGATAGTCTAGATCTATCTATATTCCCTTCCCACATTCAACACACAGACACTTGTAATAAACAGGCAAATAATCCTTTTCCACAGGAAAGGTATTGTATCATTTTCCAATTGCAGTGCAGTCAATCACTTGAAAGATTCTTTTTGTTTCATTAGATGCTTATCTGTCTAAAAGTGACAAGAAGGTGTTTATTATTACCTTCTCCAGTCGCAAATCTGGCATTTTCCCCAGCAGTAGGGGAAGGGGCAGGTAGTATAGAACTGTACTTTCCCATCCATGTGCAAATGTGCTGTGTAACCACAGTTACCTAATTTTCCTGAAATATGTAAGAAAATATTTTCTAAGTTCACTGCTAAGTGTCTGACAGGGATAAATGAAGGCTACTATTTGGACAAACTTGTCATAATTATTTCTAGATGCTAACGCATTCCATTAAATATTCCTACAGTACTGCCAGTATAAACACTAATGAAATACCCAGAGCAGGCATCGTTATCACTCATGTTTCACAGTGATGCCATGTGAACATGCAGGAGAGCAGACACTGCCCTCTTCCAGACCTTTCTCTCCCATCCTTTACAGGATTCCTGTGCTTTTACATCAGCTGATAAAACAACTTTTAATCATCTGTGTTGGCATATGCAGGCACACAGTACATTTTGAGGCTGCATTTTTGGCAACACATCCTAAAATTTAGCAACAGTCAAGGCTTTGATTCATAAATCGTAAGATCACAAATAACCACATAGATACTTTCAGCTTTTAATCCAGAATGTCATCTAATCTGCACATAAAACAGTTCAAAGAATATGTCTTGCCTACTTCCCTTAGCAAAACAGACAATGGCAAAATACCAAAACTGCTTAAATATTTCTGCTGCCTACCCTAGTATTTTTTGCCCTTAATTTTGGCACTGGCAGTAGCTCAATAACTCAGAATTTTATAATTTATGGAGAAATACACGACATTAAACATTAATGAAGAATAGTAAGTATATAGGGATGTTGTTTTTTTCTTCTAAATCCTGAACTAAGTAATTCTGTAAGACACATTTTGCATAGGGCAGAAAGACACTTTTTATGCCTAAGTGTGTTTATGCATAAGATAAGTATGCATAAGTGTACATGTTTTCATCATGTATTCTACTAGTAGGCAGAATCTTGCAATGTAACAGAACAACACAAAGTTTTTCCTAAGGAAAGCCAACATAGGCACTAATTTTGAGTCATGTAAAGGACAACAGAGCAGAGAAATGGTTCAAAGAGAAGAATTTCTCTGGCAGAGAACTGACCAGACAGTAAATTAAATCTACTGATGATCTCAAAAATTCTCCAGTTATGGGTGCATGTCTGAGCTTTGCCCACAGTGTTTACAGGACCTCCAATGAGCATCCTGAACTACAGCCAATATTCACTAGAAGCAACTACTGTGTAAACAGCTGTGAAAAAAATGTACAGGAAAAGCTTTGTCAAGTTTGTAGCCCACAATTGCATATAGCGGGAATCGATGGAGCCTTTGCAATACAAACTGTGCCCCAAATCTGTTCTCCACACAGAGAAAGTTTCCAGAGATAAGGGACACATGTAAGGCACGTTCTTTTAAAAACCTGACTCCCATTAAGCAACTCATTGTTCATAAAGGGAATGGTGTTTACACAGGAAAAAGTCCACTTTCAACAAATCTGAAATCCAACAGATGTTTCCTTCTATCTAAGCAAAACAAGTTTGTGAGCCATTTCTGCCCAATCAGAAAGCTTCAAAATTATTTCTGCAGGGAAAAAACCCCTCCATACTTGAAAGAATGATCATGGAAAACAAATTCAATAAAACTTTTATTTCAAAATTGCAACTATTACTAAAGTGAATTAACTTTTAAAAAATCAGTGTTCTTTAAAGAGAATGTTTTATGATCTGGATTTGAAGAGATACAACATGACAGTTTTGGTTTGTGAAAGAGAAAGTAGGGCAGACTGTTAACTCACAAGTGCTCTGCATTGCAATTGCTCTCTTCAAATCAATTTATCCTCTCTTCTTCAGTCCTCCTGCAATACCCCTCTAGAACTCCTGGCTGCTCTTGGCTTCCTCAAATCTCATAAGACTTCTCTTCCTCTGCAAACAGCAAATAAATAACAGAAGCGGCTGACCAGAGTATAAAAGGTGTATCTTTTAATTTTGTTTTGCAGTACACACTAATCATACAGTAAGCCTAAGCACTTTGTAGAAGCGTGTAAGACAAAGAATTTCAGGCTTTGCCAAAGTTGTGCAGTTGAGACTGTGCTGTTACACACCTGACTTTGACTTACTGTCAGGAGAAAGTTTCAGGACTTTCAGGATGTACCTGGCAGCATTGCACCACTAAGGAGCAAAGCTGCATCTGGTGACATTCTGTCGCACAACTGAATACTGCAAAGACAACATCTTCCAAGGAGTTGGTGAATTTTCTGTACCAAACAATACCTTGCTTCAGAAGATGAACTGAGATGGACCACAGGTTGCTGAGGATTTTATCAAATTCTAAACCTTTTATAAAATGTAGCTGCAGAGGTCAAATAAATTACCTTAACAGCTAGATACAAACATCAAAGCCAAAGTTAAAAAAGTCTTAAACATAAGTATGACAAGTGTAATCAGCAGATCCAACCTTCTGTGCCTCCTTTACCTCCGTGAGTCCCTTCTTCACTAGATTTCACTCTGATTATTTCTTGTCCATTTTGTGAGTATTATACAAAGTTCCCACCTCTGTAATGTTTTATGTGCAGCACGCTCAGCAATGATGTTTCTTACCCCAGCTGAACCTCTGCATGCCCTGAGAGGAATTTAAGAAGGCAGGACTGAAATCTATCAGCAATGCAATGTGCCATTATTACAACCAACACGAGTACCAGCAATGTGAAGGAGATCCACTGAGATGCAATTCAAATCTGCCTATCAGACAATTATAGCAGAAATTCGAAGTGGTCTTCTCTCTCCCCCAGTAATCCCATTTGTCCTTTAAATAGATCTTAAGCACAGTCTCAAACTGTCAGCATTTCTGTAAAGAAATACCAGCTCAGACCTAATTGGATTGGTCAGACAATCACAGCTAAGCAGTTCTCTGAGATCTAACAGCTGAACAGCTATGGGACAACCTTCCACATTGTAATATGATTATATGAGGGAATATTTCCTCGGAAAGTAAGTGGTAAAAAGACATAATTTGTTGCACAGAACCCTGGGCCTTAGCAACACCATGATGTGGTGTGGCATAGCTAAGGCTGTGTGAGCTGCTGCATATGGGCTATTATCTGCAGTTAACTGTTCAAACACGTCACTTCAGGCTGCTCTGGATATAGGAAAATGGGGGTAAAAAGAATCACAGAGAATTCTGACTTGAACATTTGAAAAGAAAGCAAGTACATATTATATCACATATAAACAGAAAAGATAGCAGAATAAGTATTTTAGCTGAAAAGCAGAAATACTTCCTATTCCCCTGGACTTTTATGTCACCTATATATATATATGTACACACAAAACTTGCTCTCTGTGTCATCAGCTTTTGTTCTGTTCAGGCTTCTACGGGCTGGAATAGTGCATTTTAAAGACAATCTAGGGGATAATGGCCTAAAGGTCGCACCATCCACATCCTTTGAAATGATGTAGAGGTTACATGTTCAGGAAGTATAATAAGCCAAATCTTAAAACACTTCCAGTGCCTTCAAATTATGGTTTCTTTAATGGAGATCTGGATTATTTCATATGTGTCTGGGTCCAGAAGAAAAGTTATTACACAGATTTTATGCTGAAAACTGAAGTGATGTTAATTTCCCTAATTTTAAAATAACAGTCATACATTTTACATTTGTATTTAGAAGAGTATCAACTTAAGCACTCAGCAATGTTATTTTATGTATTTGCAGAGTTGCCAGCCAGCATGACTGAGGAATACAGGTAAACTTTGCACTGAATTCCAGCCCATGCTTTGACCTGGGGCAAAAGCTAATTGAGATAATGTATTGAATCTATCACTATTAGGAGTTATATATTCTCCCACCTGTTGGCTTATCCACACCAAGGAATCCAGCCTGTCCCAGGATTTTAAACACTTTATGTGCTGGGAACTGTCCTTCTTCTTCCCACTTGTCCACAAATGGATTAATCTCCTTGTCAATGATCTAGATTTGGAAAATAAATTGTATTAGTTATTAACACAGAAATTCCACACAAAAACTTTTGACTACTTTCACCTCAAAATTGTAATTTAAGAAGTAATAGAAAAAACAACATACAGGGAAAAATTTGAAAGCCCACCAATTTTCTTACTTCCTGTTGGGAGACCCTTATTCTCCACTCACCCACAACTATTACAACAACTGTAATGAGGCAAATGTAAATCATTCTTTTAGCAATTACTACTAAAACAGGTCTTCAGAACTGCTTTGAGCCTCTCCAAAGTCTATGAAAATGGCTGTTTCCCCCCACCATTTGTTACGTTTTTGTGTACAGTTTGTACAGAGGGCATGATCTGTAACTGCCTCCAGGAAACAGGCAACAAAGACCCTCTGTGAATCCAAACTACCGAAGAGTTAACTCTGGGCTTTCACAGGAATACAGGCAGAGTATTTTTCTACATAGCAATAGAGGCTAGAAACAGGATCAGATACCTGAAGAGAAGATAGGAAATGGCACGTGGAAATCATTTCTCTGTGGAAATAATCTACATCCTCTTTTAAACACATAATCTACATCCTCTTTTAAGACCCAGACAAGATCTTTTTGCTAATTTTGCCTCTTCTGAGAGCTATTCCCTTTTCTGTAGAGGTAGCAGCCTGTAGAGAAGCACCTGGATATACATATGAGACATGTGCCTGACACAGAGCTGTGTGCTCACCCTGTACACAAAAATGGCTGTTTCCCCCCACCATTTGTTACCTTTTTGCGTGCAGTTTGTAGAAAGTGACAGGAAGGGAAGTCTGGATTATCCTCAGAGGAACCTTGGCATAAAAGGTTGATGATCTGTCCTCAATGACCACATACAGTACCAAGAAAGGCAAGTAGAAGAGATTCATTTCCTCTCCCTTTGCCTTAAACACTCTCAAGGAAGTCAGTGCTGTTCAGGGCATTTATGTCTAGTCTGTATTTAGACTTCCCCACAAGTCTGACAAAACATGTACTGGAAAAGTTTGGTCTTCTCCCAGAATTCATAATATTCCCAAATCTAGTCCCTGCACAACTCTTGACTGTGCTACTGCTGCACACCTTCCAAAAGCCAAAGTCCTAAGCTGCCTGACTGCAGTCCTTACACTATTCAGGCTGCTGCATTCCCTTCCAGCCTTTGCAAGCAAAACACATCTGGAGTACAGCCACTACATTCAGCAACACTTTCAGGGCACAAGAGCTGGATGTTTTGCTCCACAAAGTCCCAGATTTCCATGGCCATGGGAAAGGAGCAAAGTGGGAGCCTGCAGGTGTGTTCCTGCTGCCTACCAGCTCATCATGAGGCAATGGTATGGTGCCCACCTCTGCAGCCCAAATCAGGCCTTGGAAAAGGCTGCTTCTGCCACGCAGCCAAGAGCACCACACACCTCTGTCAGCCACACAAGGCGGTCCTAACGGGAAACATCCTTCCCCCAAACTAAACCCTACCAAAACAAACACCAGTTCCCAATAGAAAGGTAATGCCTTTAACCTGTGACCATGATTTTACTACTACGCTGTTTCATGAAGAGAGAATTTGTTATTTCAAGAACTTGCTCCTCTTAGTCTTCTCTTCCTGCTAAATAAACAAGTCCTGTGGTGCTAACTATGTCTTGAGCTGGAAACAGAATCCTCTCCCTCCTAGACTGCTGTGTTCTCGAGACCCTGCGGAACCTTCTTCCAAACTATCTATTTATTGCACATTCTTTGGAGAATTTCAGCCCATATATGGCTGCTTTCTGCCTTCCAGTTGGTCACAGAAATAAGCATACTTGATTGCTGGTAACAGAAAAATCACTTTTTCACTCCTCTCACCAAATTCTGAGAAATTCACATACTGAGCGTTCAACTCATTCAGTAATTATTGTCTCTCTCCCTCTCTTATATTGATTAACATAAGGCCTAAGGATCAATAGCAAAAAAATACTCAGCAGAACCCTATCTAGTAGAGCTCACGTTTCTCTTCTATATTGCCATATCCTATGTGCTCAGATCCTAAGATGCTGACCCTGAGTGTTGAAGGTGGTGAAACACCTTTTTGGCTGTAACAGCTTCTGGCAATGCTCATTGGATAACACCCAGGGGAATGCCTGGAAGAGCACACAAAAAGTTATTCCAGTGTTTTGATGGATCTTGGCAAAAACGTGGTGAATATACTAACAGAGTTTTGTGGTTTTGTGTTTGTTGTAGCTTGTACTGGGCCAAGTGTTTCGTAGCCTACATACAAAGCTACCTTTGAAGTTAAGCAGATTCTGAATGACTAAGCCATGATTTCTGCAGAACCTGTTTTCTCCTGTGCCTTTGAGTAAAACTCAAATTGCTTAACAGATTGGACTTATTACCAGGTGAGGTTTGCCATGTTGAGTGAAAAAAGATCTGCCTTGCATGACACAACAAAAAAACCCCAAAGACAATCTGACTGCACAAACCATAAATTTTGTATGGCTCTAAACTCAATTAAAAAAAATTATACTGCAGTCCAGATACTGATAGCCACAGTTTCTTCTTAGCTATTGGACCATTCACTGTGTTTTTGCAAAGATTTAAGTCCTGTCAAAAGCTTTTACGCTTCAGTCACAAATTGCTTGCAAAAAATCACACGTGATTTTATAATCATAAGGGGATTGGGGGAACACCTTCCCTTGTACTGACACAAACTTAAGCCAAATTGCTGGATAACTGCATTACTGCTCAACTGGCTGGCGCTTCAGCACTGATTACTGGGTATTTTCATCCCTTCCTAGAAAAGCTAACTGAAACAAGGAGAGGTAATTTTAAAGGTCAAGCCAGCAATGACTGAATGATCACAAAATTTAACATTTGCTTAAAACCTTGCTGAAGACAGGTCCAATAATGCTTTGTACCTAATCATTTGATTTATCCCTTCCCTTGGTTTTAGCAACTTCCTCACATCTGTGCCACCAGTGAACTATTTTACACTTGAACTGCAGACACGTATTATATAGCCACCTTAACTTAAACCCTAAGGTTTCCATGCAGTGCTTGGTAAGTATACAGAAGCAAGCTTTCAGCAGTATGTGAGCAGCTGGTCTGCTTATTTATATATGCTTTATCGTGAGAAACATGGAAGTCATGGGTGCCAGCATTTAGACTTGCACCACTAGGATACCAACGATCACAAGATGTAAAACTTCTATGAGTAGAAGTATTTAGCACTGCCTATTACAGATACCATCTGATAGATATTCCCAGCCACAAAGGAAATCTTTCCACCTGATCTAGCTTGCCAAATCTCAGTGGCATTTGGGATGTAAAGTTGATCAAGGAGCCATATAACTTTCCCACCTGCTGAAGTACCAGTAAACCACAACAGAAACTGTTATTTTCCTGACAGCAAGGGCACAGTAACTCTCATGTATGGGACTGGTTTTTATGTCAGGCTACTTCATCTGAACACTGAAGATGCAAATATGAAGGACTAGGCTCTGGAGGCAGCCTTGGTTTAGCCTGCATCCCAGCAAGAGTTCAGGCTGCTCTCTGGGGAGCCTCCAAAAGAATGGCCTCAGGGCTGTTATCAGCTGGGAATTATAAAAACCACTGTGGACACTTGCCCAGTCGGAAATGGATCAAGCCAACAAACTCACTTCATGCTGAATGATGGTAAGAAAAATAAGTGTTTTCATTAGAAATTATCTGGGCAAAGTTTTGTGAAAACAGCACCTGTAGCTCCCTGCCCAGGACTGGGGAAATACTATGGCAGGGTTGGAGAGGGGACAGAGACACAAATTCAGATTTTTTAAAAATAGATAATTCTAATTTCTCTTCAGAAAAGAGCAATGAAAATACCCCCCCAAATCATTGCCACAGTTCTGACTATTTTCCACTGAAACTTAGTATGTCATTTAAATGAGAAAAGTAAAAAAAATATATGATGCTGATGTTCAGTATTTTGTGCTGATACTGTACTAGCAACTACCCAGAAATATTAGCAATTGCCATTTAATTCTGCATTCTAAAACAAATGCATTCTACAACAGTAGAAACTGTAATTGAATTAATTTGGGTACTGAGAGTATGTACAGATGTCCCTTACAGCAATTAAAGATTAGTTTTCATTATCCACCAGCATGTTTACCTTCTATCCTGCAATTCAGAAACTAAAGGCCATACTACTTCTATACACACCTCTTCTAAGCACCCCTTGTAAGACTGTACAGTGGTAGGATATTTCAGCACACTATTAGCAAGATGATGAATTTTGAAACAATAAACTGAATTCTTAAAAAAATGACAAGTCTTTACTAAAGCTTCCTGTGAGTTATACCTCAGCTGAGATTAGACTAATTTACTAGAGAAGCAAGAGAAAATGTCTGAGAAAAAGGTATTTTGTATTAAGAAGATTAAAGGCAGTCTGTGGGGCCAGGGTTAGGTTAGATGTTAGGAAGAAATTCTTTACTCAGACGGTGGTAAAACACTGGAACAGGCTGCCCAGGGAAGTTGTGGATGCCTCATCCCTGGAAGTGTTCAAGGTCGGGTTGGATGGGGCCTTGAGCAACCTGATCTAGTGACCAGCATCCCTGCCCATGGCAGAGGGGCTGGAAACACATGATCTTTAAGGGCCTATCCAACCCAAACCATTCTATGATTGTATGATTTTATGACATAACTGTTCCATATTATATTAGGACCAGCATGTTTTTTCCCTTTAAATCAAGTTACAGCAATTGAACTTAACTCTATTAATATAATAACCAGAGATGACAGTTAATAGGATCTTTAATGTAAAAAGCAAATAAATAAACAACAAACCACTAATGACAGTTCTTGAGTGGTTACACCTAGACATTAGCACAACAATGACTTGAATAGGAGGTAACAGACCAGAGATTCCTTTGCTTTCCGTATCAGCGATAAAGAAAGCAAATTATTAACAGCCTTCAAAACAACATTTCTCCTTTAGTTTTAATCAAAACCACAAGCAGCAATGACTGCACATGAGACAACTCAGCATTGGAGCAACACTGTGCTGAGGTCAAGGTAGCACTTTACAAAGATGCAAGGCAAAGCTGAGGTGTTCAAACCCGTGGGCCACACATGGACGCTACCGAACTTGGACACCAAAACCCACCTCAGGGGTGCAAGGCAGCCAGGACCCCACTGGCAAGCTCCTGACTGGCCACACATGCAGCCTGTGCAGGTCTTCTCAGCTGCTCCCCAAGAGGGCCTGGGGAATGTTTTCCATGAGCATATGGGGTTGAACTGAAAAAGTTCAATTTAAAAGCAGACATCCATTTCATGACCCTGTGAAAAACATGTGGCAGAAAAAAAGTCCTAAGTCCAAAGAGCAGCAGCCCACTTCCCACATGTTGATCTCCACCTGGGTCCCCCCAAGGCATGCATCCCAAGCACACCTGAATGAGTTTCTCAGAGTATATTACTCATTTCTTCTCACTCCTGGGCTTGGAGGTCATGGCCCTCCTTGACTCCCTCAAGACTCTTCCAAAGCCATCATAAAGCTTGATGAACAATCCTTTCCCAGTAATACTCTTTGGAAAGGTAGGGAAAGGGCACAGGGAAGGAGACTGAAGTGTGGAAACACACTCGGGACAGAACTAGGGAGAATACAGTTGCATGAGAGAAGCAGGTCAGCTCCTTGTAGCTGCTACCTAACCTACTAGAGAGTCTCTGGAGAGACTGAGCTTCTGCCACGGCAGCTCACTGATGAGAATGTCTATGACACATAGTAGGCAAAACCATGTCCTGCTGTCCCCTCCGACACCTGTGGAGTCCCTCTAGCACTGGCAGGAGGGATGGCAGTTAGTTGCTTCTGTGCTTCCAGTCCCCACAACACATGCTAGGAGCAGAAGCCAGGAGCTGATCGTGTGCCTGGATCACCCAGCATGGTGGTGGCGAGCCTGGACCTGACACAGTCAGTGCCCCAACAGAAGAGACAATCATTCAGTCTGAGATGACATTGGGTGCAGAAGCAGAGGGAGTATGTGACTTAAAAGACCACAACAGGCTAAAAATAACACCATTAAACAAATATGATTTAACCACACAGCAGCCAGAAAATGTTCCCTGCAGTGTTAACGTTGCCTGCTCATACAAAGTTATTTAGTGCACTTTCTACTGGCAAGCAAAATCCAGTATTATGAGTTTGCCTGTGGTCTGCAGTAATCCAGAGAGCAAAGTTACAGCCTAGTGCTTCCTCTTTCAGGATGCATCACCAGCACAGGGCAAAGGTCTTCAGGAAGTTTTGCAGGACTGTTTTCTGGGGATTGTTTTTTTGTGGGTGGGTTTTTTGGGGTTGTTTGCATTTTTTGGGGGTTGGTTTGGGTTTTTTTTTTTTAATACTAATTGAAACAAGTGGGATAGTCCTCACTCCTCTCATTAAAATATACATTATTATTAGTTAGGAGCTCACCTAGGAGATCTATGTAAAATATGACTCACTTCTATGCAAGTGGTCCTGTCAAGGTGGTGAATGTCCCAGATGCCGCCAGAACACTTCCGTGCTTTACAGACAAGTCTCCTCTTTCCCACAACATAGAAGATTTGGCATTTGGATACAATATGCACCTCTTACTCAATATTGCCAGTTGGCTACCCAGCCAAATATATGATGTGACACACCTGGGCAAAAGATTGTCTACAAGAGTTGTCAATGAAGAATTTGCCCTGTTTGCATATGGGATTTGAGGCTGGGCCTCAATGAAGATATGGAAACTTCCATACTCTGAGCTGTCGTTAGACTGTGTCTGGAAACAAGCCAAGATAACATTTTCCACAATGATATGGGATTGAACTGAAAAAGTTCAGTTTAAAAGTAGACCTTCATTTCATGACCCTGTGAAAAATATGCGGCAGAAAAAAAGTCCTAGAAGCAGAATATCCTGATAATTAAAATAAAGAACAAAAATGAAGTAATTGTGACTTAAGATTTTTAAACATTTGATCTCCCCAACCACCACACACGCATTTCATATGCAGAAGTCAACTACTCTACACGGTGCTTGCAGGACAAGATGTAGCCCACACAGAGAAAAAAACCTACTGGATGAAAAGAACACTTCAAGCCAGCCGGAATTTATCACTGAGAAGAAAAAAGAAAGTGGGTTTCTGCAATACTATTGCACATAGCTGTGGCCAGAGCTGAGCTTCCAGAGAAGCTTCCAATGGATTTTAAACCTATATTCAGGAGGCTTATATAAGGAAAAACCCCAGAAAATTTTCCTAATAGCTGGAAAATATAAGGCTGCAATGGGAAGTATATGTAATTAAAACTGACTAATTAGAGCACCACAATTCCTTTTTGTACCTTCAATTAAGCTGTGACATAGGCAACAAAATAATCTGCAATCTGCTACTGCACTGGGTACCAAAGACTGCAGTGATCACCAAATACGAGAACAAACTGCTACTAAATGAAATTTTCCCCCTCTCAGAGGACAAAAATAGTGGAGGAACCCCTCTCTAATGTAAGAGTTGGCAGCTTCTCATTGTGTAATAAAACATACCTGTACTCATCTATTTTTACAAGACCTGATTTTCCACAGAAAAAAGCATGCACTTACTTCATAAGTATTCTGCCATTTTGCCTGGTCTATTCATTTGTCAGTATCTAGACACACTTCTGTTTCAATCATCGTGTTTCTTCCTTTTCACTGCAACACAATTCCTTGCAACACACCTAATAGATAAAGCAAAGCTGATTACTGGTTCAGAAATTTGAATACTGATTATCTTTTGGTCCCATACATCTCGCTACAGTTGTTACTTCAGGAAACCAAAAAATCCAAACCCTGAATGAACCACAAAGTTTTTGCCAACATTTACTGAAAGCTTCAAATATTACAAGTCTGCCAGTGAGTGTAGAAGCATGTTCTGCCCTCCACCCCATGCAGCTGCCAGCACATCTGGGAGCCCCATTGCTGAAGCAGAGAGGGCACACATCATCACCATATTAAGAAAATGAAAGGTTCAGGCCACCACCCTGGAGTTGAGCCCTGCTCAACCATTTCCTGAGGAATGAGATGGCTAGAAGGCAGCTCCAGCTGGGGAGGAACACACATGATCCCAGCCAACACCTTCTCCCTCCCTATGTCATTTTTCCAAAGACAGTTGCAAAGACGAATCCTTCCTGTGCAGACCTGAGTGTCTTGGCAGTCCCTGCACACTCACAACTGGAACCCCTTCAACTGCCCTATCCAAGAGTATGGCAGAAAAGGGAGGATCCTAAAATCTGTGAAAAAGCGAGTGCTGAGGGCACAGCTATTCCTAGGATCTGAGGGCAGATGCTTTTAAACCAGGGTAGTCCTACAAGATCAAAAATGGGTGCTGTGCCAATCTAGGCACTAACCTTGGACAAGCCTTTTGGATGACTGGGAGATCTGGCTACTGGCATTGAGTTATGAACGTTATCCAGACTACTTGTATTGAGTTATGAAAGAGATACAGAACTGAGCAAGTGACCATCTTTTTTTGCTCCTTTGAGTCATACTTTCCAAAACAGAGATGCTGAGTTGAGATATAGTGTAATGTCCACTAGAGGCTGGGATGTTGGGGTTTGGGTCCTCCTTCTGACTCTGGGTTGCATCCCTGCAGGAACAAAACAATTTATCTCACTGCAGCCTACACCATCACATCTGAACAGCCATGCAAAACCAGTATCAACCTCAGTGTTTACTCAGTCATAAACTGCTTATTAAGACACAATTTTAGTTGTCAGAAGTGCGTAATTGTATTACCTAATCAAACGTGGCAATGATAAAGCAATATAATAGCTAGACCTGAGATGCAAAAATATCCACTAGGCACAGTTCTACTAAAAACTGTTCACTGAAAAGTCTAACTAGATACAGCGGAAATTTGTTCTAATGTTAATATGGGGCAGGCAAAAAATCCAGTGTTAGGACACAAGAAGTGCAATCTCAGATGTATGCACTACTCTGACACCAAATAACAAATATGAGCACTGATTACAAAATTGCCTTTATTGCACTTTTGCTACACAATTGAGCATTTGTACAGAAAGTGACTTTTTTTCCTATTATGAGAAAAAGCTTTTTAGAGAGGTTGGTTGAATAAGCTAAAGCTCTTTTTTTTTTTTTTTCTCTCCTGTTCACCTACACTGATTCAAAAGCACTTCTTGGTAGGGCACTAGTAGGTGTACTGAATGGTCTCTCATATTACAGTGGTATATCCCAGCTGCCTCTTCCAATAACAACAAAATTCAGTCATGAAGATATCCTCTCTGATAAATTGCTACCAAAAATTCTTGGCACCAGCAAGGGAGTTAGACCCTAAAGGTTTGTGTGATGTTTCTGTAAGACACACGATGACAAAGGCTACTGCAATACCCCAGAACCTGGGAATACACTTTGCTTCCCTTAGACAGAAGGGCAGCCAGTACAGAATCTGTGAGCCTTACCAGTGCCACATCTGTTTTCTTCCTGAAGCTTTTAACTCAGGTGCATGATAAATTAGGTTTTTAAATGACAGGTGCAAGTCATGTATTTTTTAGATTCAGCTGTGTGTTTTCTCTCTTCCAACTTAGTGAGAAACTAACGTTTAAGTGATTTTTTTGTAACACCAGCAAGTTACTACTTTGCTGTTCTATAAGAGGGCTTTATGTTTTCTTACAAAGATAAATAAACCAACTCCATCCAAGGTGCTCCAATGCTAATAGTGGTCACCCTTCAGTATTTTGCAGGTAGTCAGAAAGAGTTTTTTTGATGGAAAATTTATAGAAATTTTACCAGAAAGTTAAAGAAAGTGTCAAGATTAAATTCAGATCCTGCGTGCTCTAATATGAAGAGACATTAACGCTCGCAAAAATACATATATTATTAAACAGAAACTCATGACATACAAGCCAAGAGTAGCAAATAAAGTAGCATTGTCTTTTGGGGAGTCTCATTGTCACAGGGGAAATTTTCATCCTACAGACACACAACACAGTGTAACTACACCCAGTCACCACTGGGCATAAAATTAAATGTCATGGATGTTACAGGTAACTCTAGCAGAATATATGTCAAATTTCCCCATTTCCCAAAGTTTCTTACTACTAACGCCAGAGAAAAAAATAGCAGATATACGTTCTGTACGTATATGAATACTGTTAACATACCCACACAGAATAAATTTAATCTCTTTCCTTCAAATCAGTTATACTAATTACTGAAGCAAGCTGTAGGATATCAGTGTACTGCAAGCATTGTTCAACAAGTTAAGCAAAAGCTACGTTTTCAATCTCCAAGAGGAAGGGTGGTGACCTATAAAGTTGTAAAGGAAACCACTCACAGGATTATTTCAATACCTGTGCTAAAAACAGCCCCCTAGAATTATAAGAGTCTCTTCCTCATCCTGCTCAGAACAATTGGGAAATTATAGATCATTTAAAGAACAATAACTTAACATACTAAAAAATAAAAATTATGGAAACAAACAAAAAAACCAACCAACCAGTTCTCACTCATGGAATTGCACTGCTCATTTCTCTGATTTCTCTGGTACTTGCGTCTGGATTTAGCTACTGGAAAGGGTGCCCCAGAATACATAACATGTATACTTAAAATGTGTTGCAGGTACTGAATGGTCATTCTCTCCCAACGACTTTGGGATTTATCCTAAAGTCATTGTCACAGGCTTAACTTAAGCCAACACAAACACTGATTGCTAGAAGCTTTGTGTGAACAACATCAGACTGGATTTGACATAAATAGTGATTTTTCTTTTTTTCCAGTATGAAATCAGATCAAATCTAAAATAAGTGCTACATAAGCATTTTTTTAAAATACAGGACAACGAAGAAGCAGCTTTATACTGTCTACTGTGATTTATTCTAAAATATATTCATCACAGGGCTGCAAAAAATGTAGCATCACATTCCCTCTTAGCCCGTGATGTAATTATCTGCACTGAATCCAGCAAGGTAGAGCATATTGTTATCTGCACTTCAGTAGGCATGGGGGGCATAAAAACAAGGGAGGGGAAAGTTTTTGAACAAAAAAGCATTGTGTCACAGAGCTGAGCAGCAAACACTGCACTAGCAGACACTAATACAGCTACTTCCCCTGGCATCAATAAATACACAGCTGCAAATACTCGAGATACAAAACAATGTGAAGCTTAATCTATACATGACAAAGAAGCGGAACTTACAAAATCTTCCAGATCACTGCCTTCACAAGGTCTGGCCTTTTCCTCTGTATTTCAGGACACCAATTTTTTTATTATTATTTTTATTTTTTATTGATTTTATTAATACAGCTGTTGTCCCTGGGCAGGTAATGAAAAGCAGTGTGCCAGGGAACAAGTTCATTGGGCAGATATCTCTGTAGATACACAGAAATATGAAGGCTCTCTCTAGACAGAATCAGCACAAATTTGATGCAATGGTATTAGCTATGAAATTCTACACTATTAGTCCAGGTGAGAGAGGAGGCTTCATTTCCAGCTTTTTCTACTGGTTCTTTCTGTAGCATCTTATTTCTGCTTCGCAAAGAGTCCAGGAATTTAGACTAATGAAACTAATTTACTAAGAAAGTGACAGGTCATGCATCTCTTTCCATTCTTGCTCAGGTTTCTTTTTTGTAAGACAGAAGATGCATGCACTTCTCCCAAAGCTCAGTGATACCAGATCTCAGTGATAGAAAACCTGACTAATTACACTGGTGTTGGGGAAGATGGAACAGGAAAACCTTGGAAATATGATTGCCTGACAAAAGATTTTGGGAATATGAAAACTACAGGCAACATCGAAATGAAAGCCACTTTTGAAATACCAGGTCTTAGTTACTGAACAACTAGAAAACAATGGTATGGCCACTGAAGTAATCCCCTCTTGATGAAACAATACCCTCTGCTTGCAAACAGGTCCAAGGGTCAGAGCAGACCCTACTAGCTCAGCAGAAGGGGTCCAAAGAGTAGTTTTTAGAAGTTAAGATGTAACACTCTATGGTAATATAAGAACTCTTATAGGCTGTATGTAAATGCTATAGGATTTGTATCTTGTATTAGATTGGTTAGTGACAATTAGAATATTCAGTACAGAAGATGATTTATTGTATTGTAACCAGGACTTCAGACATTCTGATTCTGATTCTCACTTCTCTATTCCTCTCTTCCACTTCTACTCTTACTTCCACTCTTGCTCTTACACCCTCTCTCTCTCTCTCACCTGCTTACTCTCTTGGGCCTGCTCAGAGCTGAGTCTAGCAGCTCTGAGCAGTGCCCCAATACCCACGCCCTTTACAATAAACCGACTGTGTCCCAAGACCTGCCTATAGAGATCTCCATCCGTCTCCGTCCCGACCGAACCCGCCCGTAACTTACACACTGGGTTTGGGATATTTTAACACTGGTAGTGTGACAGTTAATGCTTGAAAAAACAAACCTGAGGTAAACATCACATGACTCAGAAGTAACTCCACTATCTTTTGTCCACAGTGAACTGGAGAAGAGGTGAAATTTGGAAAAAAATAAGTTTTTCCAGGGAAATATAAGATTCTGCAAGTAATTTTTAAAAGCATCCACGAAAGATAGGACAGCATTACTCCAAACTCACGTAAAAAAGTCAGTATCTGGCAATGCAGAGCATACTGTTTAAAAAAAAAAACTACAGCAGAGCACTGCATGACCAGCTAGAACTTGGACACTTGCCTACAGGTCAATCTGAGATGTCCTTACATTCCCTATCGCCTTCTTCTGAACCCATTGTATGTTTGTTCTTACTTGGTGGCTACAATAATCCTGTTTGGCCCTTACAGCAGGTACTGAACTCCAGCGCTTTTCTCAGTGGTTCATAGGTTAAAGGTGGACGTCTCTTTCCCACCGCTGCTCGGCCCCGCAGCGGGCACCACACCAGGGCTCCCTACAGCCAAACCGGCTGATTCTCTGGCTTTGGCAGGTGCTCTTAACAGTACAGGTGACATTGACCTCGCTGACGGGAATACACAGAGTTCGCCGGCCCTACTGTCACTTACAGGTTGCCATTTGGCATTCAATTTACACGCTACGTTAGCAGAAGCGTTTCCTTTTGATTGATGATTTAGTCTCGCAGGAGCTTCCCATTATGTGTCCATCCGTGCGCCTGGAGAACGGGCGCAGTGCCCCAGGGCTCTGCTCTGCAGGACTGAGCCCCCGCTCCGCCCGGGGCAGCACACGCAGGGCAGGGCTCTGCCACCCCGCGCGTCACAGGCAGGGAACACACGGTTCCATTTCTGGCCTTGGCAGAGGGAAGTTTACCTATTTAAGCACACCCCGAGCCGTTCCGTCGGCTCGCTGCCCTTGCCCTGGCTCGCTCCCCGCACGGGGCGGCACGGCCGGGTGTCCCACGGTCCCGCCGCTCCCTGTTCCCTCTCGGTACCTTCCTGAGGGACTCCCGCAGGTCGCGGTGCTGCGGAGTGCCCCCGCCGTCCCGCGGCCCTGAGCTGCGGCCGCGCAGCGCCGAGCCCAGGCGCGCCCAGCGCCCGCCGCCCCGCAGCGCCATGGTCGCCGCTGGTCCTGCTCCCGAGCAAAGGCCGGGGCAGGCCCTGCCCCGCCCCGTCCCGTCTCGTCCCTCCTCCCGCTACTCTCGCCCCTGCAGCAAGTCACGGCAGCTCTCGGGTTACGGGCAGGTTTTCTTTAATGCCAACGAACAGCCATGAAGCGACCGACAAGCGGGTGGCGAGAGGGCCCCGCGCAGCGACAGGGGCCGGCCACGCCGGGGAGCGGGACACAGCCGGCCCTGCCCAGCGGCCGGCGCGGGGCTCGGCAGCTTTCGCGCGGGTTTCTGTATTTTTGTAAGGAGAAATAGAAAATAAAAAGAAATCCGCTCCTGTGCTCGTTCGACACGGACCGGCGGCGGTAGGGACACGCTAGTGACGCCCTAGGGGTACAGGAGGAATGTCTGCTCCGGGGGCAGGCGCGGGGTCCCTTCTCCTAAGCGATGACACAGCCTCCCTTCTCCTTGAAGGGGTTCTTGTCCTCGGGAACCCCCTTCACCAGCGGGTCCTCGCCCGACCGCTCCTCGATGTAGTTCTTGATCTCTTCGGAGCACTTGGACACCTCGAGGGAAAGGACAGAGAAGTGGTTGCGTTACGGCCGTGGGGAATGTACATCAGAGGAGGAAACCCGTGAATTTACATTCTCTCTCATTCGCCTCTCCGCCAAGCATAAAATATCTGGCCACAGCACTAAGCACATGCAGACTCAGCTTCCTTCCTCTCTTTTCACATCCCGATACGCACAGAACATGTTCGTATCTCTGAGAATGTAAACGCCACTCCGAACAGCAGTTCCTGCATAGTTAAACGTATGTTCTTCATAATTACCAATCTAGTTTAATTAAGCTGTGGATCACGCTCTCCCTCAGCAGCAGCGTGACTTATGGTGAATAGTTTCAAGGTCAGTAACTTTGAATTCAAAGTGTTTATGACTTTATGTGTTTTTCACAAACAAAACATTCAACAATGATTTTTCAGTGGTAATGCAAATTCTTACTTTGCAGTTCTGGTATAGCAATGATGCACCTTGAATAAGAGCCTAACTAGGAAAGACAATTTGTTTGCTTGTTACCAGGGGTTATTTCAAGCTATGGTTAATGAAAGAGCCTATTGTGTTATGAGAGACCATAACACTTCCCATGGCACTCAAAGGAAACTAGCACTGATGTAGGCAAGCCTGCACAGAACCCACCTATGGAGAATAGGTGTGTTTAGTTTCTGTTCACTGACACAGGAGCACATGCAGCGCACGCGGTAAAGGGTGTCTGTGGAGTCTGAGAGTGCACAAGGGAATGTCTGGGGCTCCTGAGGCTCCTTGTGCACACACATCTCTTGCTCCGTGTCAGCAGAAACTGTCCTTTGATGCTCGAATACCTGACATACTGGAAGATACCCTCCTGCTCTGTTCCTACCTCCTCCCTTCTTACCCGCAGTCCCTGCAGCAGCACAGCTGTGCAGAGTCAGCAGCAGGAACCAGCTGTTGGCCAGGCCACTAGATGATTAGTATATCTAATTTAAGGCCCCTTGCCTCCTCTGTTAATTATACTTTATTTCAAAGGTAAAACTACAACAAAAGAACCAACAAATACCTGTTGTATCACAGACAACAGAGCATGGCCTGTGCAAAACTAGGCTTTAAGCCATCAGAAAGAACAGAGTTAATTTCCAGTTAAACAGTGCATAAAATAAGATCTAGCTGCCTTAGAGCAAATAAGAAGCTGGGCCTACAAATCCCCTTACACGTCTTGTTCTTCCGTGCATTGCAAACTTTGTTCATTCAAATTGGAGCAGCTTACACCATAGCAAAGTTGCATGCCAAAGTATATGCAGGATCAGGGGTTGTTTTCCTTCAGCCAGCACTGCCAGGATAATTTTCACTTATAAGAAAAAAAGCTTGCTTAAATACACATTTAGAAATTTTTATTCATTCCAAAGGACACTTCCTTTTTATTCTGTAAAGGTGCAAGTGGGGGTCAAGAAAACTTTGGCTGAAGTTTTTACTTTTGGTACCAACAGTAATATGGTTTCTGCATTTTCCTGTTTCTGTAACACCCATACAGGTCCCAGGGGACTGTGGCAATTACAACACAGATTTCATTCTCACAGTGAAGCTTCTGTTACAATGCACTGGTGAAATTGAGCATGCTGTGTGTGCTTTACTACAGGAAAATTGAAAAATATCCATTTTCCTAAAGTGATCAGGGTTTTGGTTTATTCCAAAGATGTAGACAAGTATTTAAAATTATTATTATTTTGAAAACTTTACATCTTGCAGAGTGTATTTCAGTCGTCTGAGAACTCTCTGAGAGATTATATAGATATCTAGACTAGTCGGATGTTGAGCCCTCAGTACTGATGGAGCTTTAGACTATACCACAACATCTACAACCACTGATACCTAACTCACACCTAAAACGTAACTCTGCCATTCTTATTTTCTGGGCTGAACACCTAGACTGCAGCATAATCAACATGACTAATGCTACTGATTCCCACATATAAATGTATTTTTTGTCCTAACTAGAAGCGTTTATTTACGTGCAGTTTGCTTCTGCTTGCATGCAGAATTAAAGAAAAAAAAAGAAAAAAACTGAGAAAAAAGAATATTAGTTTCATCGTGGAGCAAGATCAGTTCTTCACATCTTTCATCTATAGAAAACGTACAAAACCATAAACCTTTAACGGGAAAGTACTCGTGGAAAGGAACAATCAGTGCAAATGTCTAAATGTTTCTATGGCTCAAGGCTGGGTGGATCACGGCTCGGCACGGGCGGTCCTTTGGGTCCTGCCCTCCGCCCGGGCACTGCACAGCACGGGAAGCGGGGCGGGGGCGCGGGCGGCCGAGACCCAGCTACGGGCCAGGGCAGGGTGTAGAGCCGTGACAGGGCTCCCCTGGCTTCCCAGGGTAGGACCACCCCTCCCCTAGCACCAGCACGTCCCAGTGCGTTCTGCCTACAGAAGAGGGGGACAGAACGCGACGTGCTCCTCCCTCGCCTGGCAAGGCTGCCTTGTGCCGGCCTTGGGCGCCAGGGACACACAGGGAGGGGAAGTTAAGGGATGCCAAATCCACCGGGAACAGCCGCGGCGGGCAGGGCCCTGCCAGCCCCTTGGGGCGCTTTATCCCAGGGGTGATGCGCTCCTTCCCCCCGGCTCCACAGTCACCCCCGAGAAGGACCGGCGCTCCTATGGGGTGTTAGCGGTGCGGTGCCAACAGCGCCGTCCCGGGACCCTGACCCAAAGTGGCGGCAGGAGCCGTCGGTGCAAACCGCGGGCGTCCCAAAACAGCCGGGGCTCTACGGACGAGCGGCTCCCCCCCGACGTGCCCGGGGCCGCCTCCCGAGCCCCCGCACCGCCGCCCGGGGAGGAACGGGCTGCTCCCCGCTCCGCACCCGGCCCCGCCGCCCGCCGGGCAGCTTCAGGCCCCTTCTCCGCGCCCGCTCACCGGCTGCCTTTCCAGCTTGACTTCTTTCCGGAGCTGCTCCACTTCCATTTTCAGTTTGTCCTTCTCGCTCAGGTCCTCGATGTTGATGGCTGGCATCGTCTACACTATCGAAGCGCGCACGGAGTAAGGACAAAAGGTTACGTCTGGGCAGCGAGGGCGCCGGGGCCGGAGCCCCCGGGCGGTGGCGGGGCTGTGGGACGGCCGCCCCCGGCCCGCCCCCGGGCTCACTCACACGCTGCCGGCCGAGTTGCCCCGCTGCTCGGTGGCGGCCGCTTCCTTTCCGGCGCGCCTGCACCCCTGCCCCGCGCCGCTCCGGCCTTTAAACCTGCACGCTAATCCCCCCTAACCGGATTAGAGCCCGCCGCTCGGGCCGGCCCCGCTGCCGGGGCGTTGACACGGGTCCTGCCTGCACAGGGAGGTCCGGCCGTCCCAGCAGGAGCTGGGAGCGGGAAAACCCTCCTGTGCTGACCTCCCCGGCCTCATCCTCTACAACACCAGTGCGGGGCAAGAGCAGCGAGCTCGGCTGGAGCTTCTGGCCCAGCAGAGAGATCTTTCCCCCCAGCACCTCCTCCTCACGCAACTCTCGGCCATAGAAATGACTCATGCTCTGTGCCACCAGCATCCTTGGGCTCTGTGTTCTTCTGCCCAGCGGCTAAGGCAGAAGCAGGTGGTGTGCATGGGTACAGTCCTGAATACTTGTGCATTACAACTACTTGTGCATAACAACTGTGTGGACCAAGTAGAGAGGGGAAGGAACCACTCCCATGTCAAGTGCCCCAGCAGGCAGCCAGCCCAACAATGCCACACATAGCAACTTTTTGGTAGGTATGTCTGCAAAGCAGAATTGCAACTCTGTGTAAGAGGGTTATTGTGCCTGGTTAGCACAAAGGGTCTCTGGACACATGGAGTTATGACAGGTGTTGAGGTGGAGTACTCAATGTAAGGGAAGTGATGCATTCAGAAGATGCAAGGAGTTAGGAAATTCTTCTCCTGTGGTTGCATAGTTTTGACATCTAGATCCCAAAAAGGATTCTATGCTTTTAGGAACAGAGTGGCACCTCCATGCATGTTCGTACAGCACCTAGCATCTCTCATCCTAGCAGCTGCTTTCGTACAATAGCAATGGAAGCAGAATTCAGGACCCCTGAGACTGAACATAGCTCCTTTCTCCTCCTCTCCCTACTCACCAGATGTAAGCAGCTGTCAGCAGCATGTAAGATTTACATCTTCTCCAGCACTGCTCCTGTAGTGCTCTTGGGGTTTGTATTCATTTTACTTTAGCCAGTTCACTAAAATCAGTTTCTCTTCCTCTCCCTCTGGCTACTATCTCCCCCTCCCCAGCTGTTGGTATGCACTTTCTACATCCTCATAACCTACACTGACAGCTGCATTCCCAAACCCTACCAGCTGCTGGTCCTGGGCCAGTCAAAACAGATGGAAGGAACTGGCTGGCCAGAGACTCAGAGGAGCCCCGGCTGTTGGTGGGAGCAGAAACACTGTGGTGTGGAGAGGCAGAGAGCATGTGATGTGGTGGTGGCAGGTGCAGGAGTGAGCTGAAAGTGGGCTCTGGCACACCACTGATACGGTTAGGGTGGGAAGAACTTGGTATCCATAGCTCTGTAATGGAAAGCCTTCACTGACCTGTCTGCTGACATGACTAGCTCTGCAGATGGCAGTCACAAATGGGCTTTCTATCACTTGCTGTGTAAACTTTTATTGTGGTTCATATATTTTTACAGATATTTACCTGATCTAAGTTATAGCAAAGGAGAAGCTGAATAGCAGCATTGATGGATAGGTGGCTTTAACTCAGACTTTGATTTATAAGTGTCTGTGCACAGAGGAAATGGAAAATACTGAAAATGGTGTTTGCATTATACCATTCACTTTGCTGCTATTGTTTAAAGCAGTATTTCAATTACTTTCTTTGCAATTCCAAAAAATGTGATGAAAACTAAAGGACATCAGTCGAGGACATCATATTAAAGAACAACATAATAAAATCACTTTTGTTTCCCAATATTAGAAAGATGACCTTTTGCTTTCTTTTGGAAATAGAAAAAGTATGTGGTTGTTTTGTTTGTTCTTTCCTTCTGGAGGGACATAAGATTTAATATAGCTGCTCTGCCTAATAAGCTGAACAAAAGCCCTAAAAATGAGGACACCTGTTAGTTGTAGCTATAAGATTCTAAAGCACGGCAGATATATCCCATCATGATGACTCAAGCTGCACCAGGGTTTATTTTCTTGTCACTAAAGCACCCACTTATCCTTTAGCTACTGGAGATTCTGAAAAAAGGCACAGTTCTGAAAAACAATGGAAAGAGGTACCATTCATATCCTTTCAGAAGTCACATAGGTGGGGTAGGGATTAGATTTGCTCCTTTCTTGCCTTTATGAAAAATAAAATGATGTCAGAAAACTAGGTTGTAATCCTCCACAACATAAGGAAAGCGGAGAACCCGTGGAGAGAAAGTCAGTTCAAATAATCAGGATGCTCCTCCTTACAGCCCGTATAGACTGTGGCTTCTTTCCTGCAGGCCACAGATTTCCAGGGCCCTGTATTGTACCCCATCGAGGGCAGTGCCTGCCCGCAGGACTGCGGCCCAATGTCACTGTAAAGGGAGCAGAGAACAACAATAGGAGATCAGATTAGTTTGTCGTTGTCTATGGAGAACACGCCTAATTTGCAGCCACTCTTATCTCTCACTATATTCAGTCTGAGGAAAACACTAATTAATGTAATGTCTCTAATAGATTAGAGAGGGAAAGTGTGCTGCTGCTGCTCACCCCCTCCTCCCACAGACCACATCCCATTGCCTGGTGGGGTTAAAATCTGCAGAATAAGACAGGTCATTACATTTCCTGAAATCCATCTCTCTTTGCACTGGCCAGAGGTGTTATCCATTCGGCCCCTCGGGTTTCCCCAGAGTCCAAGTCCTCTGACGATGCCTCGATTTTCTCAAGTTCACCAGCGTTTTACACAACGGTAGTAAACTACTGCCGCGCGTTTGTCTCAGCGGCACTCGCTACGCAACCTGTAGTCGATCCAGCTGGATCAGGACCTGCAGCAGGCTCAGCGTTTGATTTTCGGTGCCCCACCGCCCTCTACCCGGAGCCTCTGAACAGGGAGCGGCCTCGGGGGGTGGGGGGTAGGGCACAGCGACGACGTGGGGAGAGAGAGGGGGCTTTCGCTAAGTGACCTGTCCGGATTTCGCCGTGATTTACAGGAAATGCTCTTTGAGCATCATCCCGTAATGTGAGTAGGGCGGGGGGTGGACCCTAGCCAGCTGCTCGCAGCCCCGGGAAGGAGGCCCCTGGGCTATGGGCGGCGCAGCCCTGCGGGGAGCCAGCCCCGGCGGCGCCCCCCGCCCGGCCCCCGCTGCTCCCCCCGACGGCGGCGGGGCGGGGCGGGGGCTGCGGGCGCTCCCCGGAGTCCCGCATCGCGCAGCCTGGCGCGCCCCGGTGACGGCCGGGTCAACGGAGAGCTCCTGACCCGCTGAATCACCCTTCCCTCCCACCACCTGCGCAAGGAGGCGGCCCGGGGAAGCCGCCTCGGTGCATATAAAGTGCTGCCGTCGGAGCGTGAAGCGCTGCTCGCTGCCGGGTCCTCGTTGTCGCCCGCCCGCCGCGCCATGGCCTCCGGCCGCCGCCTGCCGCTGCCCGCGTTGCTGCTGCCGCTGGCCTGCGCCGCGCTGGCCCAGCGCCCCCTCACAGGTAGGAGAGGGCCCTCAGTGGGACCCCGCGGGGCCGGGGCCGCTTCCGCCGGCGCGGTGGCCTTAGCCCCGGTGGCTGGTGTCTCCGCAGAGAAGCAGCGCGCCTGCCTGCTGCCCCCCGACGACGGACCCTGCCGCGCCTTGGTGCCGCGCTGGTACTACGACCGGCACACGCAGAGCTGCCAGGAGTTCACCTACGGGGGCTGCTACGGCAACGCCAACAACTTCCTCACCTTCGACGACTGTGAGAAGAGCTGCTGGACCATCAAGAGTGAGTCCAGGGACCGGCAGTGTCCCAGAGGGCCCCGGGGTGGCAGGGGGCTGGAGGGGACACCGGGGAGGCTGCGTGGCTTGCGGGACGCTTTGCACCTACTCGATGTATCATAGAATCTTAGAAACAGAGAATTGTTTAGGTTGGAAAAGACCTTTAAGATGATCGAGTCTAACTGATGTCCCTCCTGCTTGTTGCAGCTTCTTGCTGATGTCAAATTTCAGGCAGAAAATCCAGAGTGAGATGGCCCAGAGATGATGTGTGGAATTGATCTATTAGTACTTTAAATGTAGTTTAATATTGCACCTACTTGCTAATCAATGCATTGGATTCCTCCAGTAAAATGCAGGTGGGACAAACTGGGACTTGCTTGCAACTGAAGTAATAGTGTATTGTCTGCAGTAACATGCGAACCATGAAGAGGTGAATTTACAGAGGATGAAATTATTTTTTCTGCAGAAGTGCCCAAATTATGCCGGCTGGAGGCTGATGGAGGACCTTGCAGGAGTTATCTAAGAAGATATGCCTTTAACTTGAGCTCGATGCGGTGTGAGGAATTCATCTACGGTGGCTGTTATGGAAATGGCAATAACTTCAGAGATTTGCAGTCTTGTATGGACCACTGTCTGCCAGAAAAAAGTAATGGTTGTTCCAAATTTTTAATAAAATAGATGGTTTGAAAGTGATATGAAGATGATACTTTATTTGATGTTTTTCTCTGAATACCCATACAGTGGTATATTTGAAGACTTGTGTGAAGCAGATGTTTATATTGTCCACTTTAATTTTAATATGTTGTCTTAGTTGTTACTGAAAGAACAAAAATGCTGTGATCTTAAATATACCCACAACTATACCCAAATAATTTCTTTACTTCTAGAGAGGTGTATCTGAAGGGAAATTATAAGGTTGAAGATCTGTGTTGAGGCAGACGTGTCAGAGATTGTGTCAGTCACATTCAGAGAAGTGGTATTGTAATATAAAGCAGAATCACCTTTCTAAAATTCAGGCCTGAGAGATGGTGTTAGGTGGCTCAGGTTTTTGGCACTCAACAGCTCTGCTTCTGATAAAAGTGTTTTGCCTGACGTGACTCTTCACTGTCTCTCTATTTGAGCTTTAAATAAGAATGGTGGTAATTATGAGCAGGTGACTATAACTGAGTTTTGGTATGAACACCAGGTTCATCATTTGGTATGAACATCCAGTTCAAGATAGGATCTTTGAAAATCTACCAGAATGTATGAAAGCTGTTACTGCCTAAGCTTTATTAGTGCTTGATGACATTTATTTGTGGCCGATGACAGATTGTCAGCATTTTCTTAGGTGAAAGCTGAATTATTTCTCTTGCACTTCTAATGAGTTGATAAGGGGTCTACAGCAGGAAAAGTAAAATTTTGTTGAGGCAAAAAGAAACATGCTCTTGAGGAAAGTTGTTGGGTTTGTACATTTTGCTGCAAGCAGAATTTGCTGGCAAAATCATAGCAAAGTTGTGCCTTTTTTTTTTTTCTACAGAGGTTGTTCCACTGAAATTATTGCTATATTCCTATATATATGGAATAAGATTATATAAAAATCTTAGCTATCATATGTGTAGCACCACAAATGGGGAAAGCAGATGAATTTCACTTATGGGATAATAATCCTGTTTTCTGGGATGGTTTGTTGCTTTCTCAAATGCACAACTCACCGGAATAAGACGCAGAAAGTCTCTGAAGTCATTGGTAATAGTGTCAATTCAAGGGGAAAAAGAGCTGTTTAGACACAAAATTTATAGCAGGGTCAATTTTAAGAAGCCATTTACAGAGATTATGTAATTTTTTTTCTCTCTCTCTTTTTTTCCTTTGTCCATTTTTCCTTTGCCCTTTTTTTCCCCAAGCTGGCCCCTTGCTATGCTATAGCCCAAAGGATGAAGGACTGTGTTCTTCTTCTGTGCCTCGCTATTACTATGACTCCAAGACTAAATCATGTAAAGAGTTCAGATATACTGGCTGTGGTGGAAATGCCAACAACTTTGTCACTGAAATGGACTGCTACAATGTCTGTGGAAAAGGTAAGGGTGGTTTTTTTATATTTTGTCAGTCACAAGCAGGTAAAGCAATCCACATACCAGAAACAAGTGTTCACAGTGTTCTTTTATTCACCTTGGCTTGCTACAGGGGTATGCTTTTTGTGTTTTGGACTCAATGTTTTCGAAGGCAGGGAAAATTGAAATACAATGCTAAATCCTTCTGGCAAGATCAGTGTGATGTGAGGTGGTTACACCATATTTGAATGAAGTATTGAGAAGGGCACACAAAAAGACTAAGCCTGCTTTCTAGAGCCCACAGGGAATCAGTCTTCAAACTGTTCAGTACCTCCATGACCACTAATTAAAATATCATTTTATTCTGGATAGTTTTAAATAGGATTAAAGTCAGTTGTGAAATCAATTTACTTTTTTCCTTTTCATTTTCAGAAGTTACCATCCTACCTCAATTCCCTGTTGCCTACTCATATTTCCTATTCCCATTACTAAAGACTTTTGCCTCATCAGTTTTGCTGTGTCAGCTGTATCTGTGGCTGTGGGGGCAAAGCTTGGAATGATAATTGATTTTTTCCTAATGGTTTTACTCAAACCAGCTAATGGCTGTGTTTGTAAATCAAAACAGTTGTGCTTTTACTTGCAGTCATATGTTCGTACCAGCTATTGCAAGTTTTAATACTCTAGTTTAATTCATTTGATATGAAAATAAATGAGAGAAATAGAGAAATGCATAATTGTATGTTGTTCCCCAGAACACTTAGGAAACAGACATAGCTAGTATTTTAAAAATTGATACTAATGGGAAAAAAATTTAAGGCCATATCAGGCATGTACATTGCCTTTGGGGAAAAAAAAGGAAAAACTAAAAAGTAGTTCTGTTTTAAACATAATATGCACAAGGTCTGAGTACTCAGTATTGAAGTTGTGTAGTCAGAAGCCTTATGTCGGGAGATGATTCTTCAGTTCTGGGCTGGAAATCCAGGACTGGGGCAAGGATTGCACCCTGAGTACGGTCCTCAGAAATAAAAGTACTGCCTGCCAGTTAGTCATGACAGCAGTATTTCTGTGGATGACAAGTCTGAGTGTGTCTCTGCCATTGTATTATGAGAGAGTCTCTAATAGTATGTTAAGTTTATCGGAGATGCTTGTGATTATCTAATTCGCATTCATTACTACCTGTGAAGTGGTAGGGCCAGGCTCCAGACTGGAGTGTGTGGGGAGAGGAGGAAGGAAACTGCCTCTTCAGCGTCTCACCTCCACACTGCCCCTGCCAGATTCACCTGGGGCTTCTCTCTTCCTCACCTTTTTGTTGTTGTTGTTGTTGTGGAAGAAAGAAGTAAGGAAATGCTGTCTGTCTTATAACTAGAGCACCAGATAGCCACATGTAAAGTATCAGTTACAAGCTTTTTCATCAGCTTGTGGATTTCACAATTCAATAAGGCTTGGTACAGCCAAAGACCAAAGTTAAGGGCATAATTAGTGCTAATTAATGTTGTGCTATGCATATTCATTTCTGTGGCTTGGCACTGCAACATTAGGCAAATAATTCAGGCAACTTAAGCCACTCCTCCTCTTCTGCTTCCATTATTTCCTCCCCAGCATCTTTTCTGTTACCTTTTGGAGTCTCGAATTCAGTTGACCTTCCCTGTGCAAGTATGCAACTGCTTGTTAAATTGATGTATAGTGTTTTGAGTGAAAAGGTTTGTGATGAATTTCATTTTTAAAAATTTATATTAGAAAAGAAAGCAAACACATTGGAGTGACAGCAAAAGAATTGGCAACTGGCCACAGTGGCTCTGCATGCTGGTAAATAGGTAGCAGAAAGACAAAGATTTTCAGTCAAGACTGCAGAGTACTTGTTTTCTGAACGGCACTCACACAGTTCTTGCAGCCTTTGAAAGCATGTCTGGAGTTAACTCGGACTGTCTTAGGCCACTCTGCAGCTTCTGTGAGTTTTGTGCAGAAACTCAAATTTTCTTTTCATCTCTCAGAAACACTGGGTATTTTTTAACCTTTACCCCACTGTTCAGACAAATGTAAGAATAGTTTGGGATTTTTTGTTTGGGGGGGGGTGGTGTTTTTTGTTTGTTTTGGGTTTTTTTAATAGATGGCAGTGTATTTAGTTCCATTCTGCTGTCACTGCAGGACAGCTAGATAAGGCTTTGATGCCTGCTCAGGAAAAGAGCAACAAAGTAGGATTCCAGTGCCAAAGGTAAACACTCTGGAGACCTTAGAGTGTGAGAATAGGGAATGCAGAACACATTTTACAGTTTCTGATATGTTTGTTATTATTGGACAACTGCTTGAACAGCATAACATGAAAAAAAACCAAACAATAAAGAGTAGTAACAGTTTTGTCATGCTGTTTCCCTAACTGCTTCCTTTGTTTTTTTAGCAGGAAATCAGAAACCAAGGATCAACAGGCCAACAAATGGGTTCCGCAGAAAAATAGTGAGAAAACTGATTAAAAAATCTCAGATGTATAACCCAAAGTCTTAAAGCTGATGTGCACTTGGATGTTTGAAACACTTTTTGTTGATTCCACTTTCTTCTTTTGTAAGATATTTTTCACTAAGTTTTATACTGACATAGTTCTGTCTTTCAGGACTGCTTTTTGTGCAATTTACTTTTTTATAAGGAACTGCATTTAATAGAAGAATGAACCTAAGTTTGGTTTTTCTCTCTGTTGTCTTTGCAATAATACTTTGGAAAGACAGGTGTTTAGAGTTCCATGTTTTTATGGGGGGAATATTACTACTGCCTTGGGAGAGTATTTCAGCTGTTGCAAATCAATTAAAATTTGAAAAATCAATTGTCTGTTAGTATAACTAAGGAGACTACAACACTGAAAAGCTACCATGGATTTTTAAAATTTTTTTTGCATCCTCTGCTTACTAAAGAAAATGAACTTTTCACAAGTGTGTTCAGAGGTTTATTGCTCTGCCATTTACGTACTTTGGCCCTATCATTTAAATAGATTGTCACTTACAGTCAACATTCTTAGTCAAGGCTTTCAGAAGCTGTCATAACAGTAAAAGAAGTACAAATTTAAATGCAGCTCATCCCACAGGAAAGAATTTGGAATAGGGGTGCCTTGATAAACACTCTGACAAAGGCAATGAATAAGCTAGTTGAGTATTAAAATAAAAACATGGCCATTACTTTTCATGACATCTGAAATTTTTGCTGTTACTCCAGATCCTCATATGGCATTAATCAGCATAGTTTTACTGATTTTAATGGAGCTATGCTGATTACATCTGCAGAGGATCTTGATATTTGTGATAATGCAGTAGCTGTTAGAGCAGTAGAAGTTTCTGCAAATTTCATCTACAAAAGAGTAATCCCTCTTTTGAGGCACTTTTATATTTCTTATGGTAGGTTATGCCTATGGTGATACTTTTGCACATCCTTTTATGTTTTGTATTTTAATCATGCCTGAATTTCAGTTAATTTCACCTACAATGTTTTCTAAATATAAATTGGTAAGTAATGTTAATAAAATGTTTTTTGTGGAAAAAAAAAAAAAGATTGTTCTGTCATTTTCCTGAATGAGTTGTATAGACCAATATGTGTAATGGAACCTATAATTTGCTGATTATGACTCTAACAGAGTTATCTCTTCAATCATTTCCTTACACTGAGGTCTTTATTTGAAGAAAGCCAATAAATTGCATTGAGGTTATTCATCCCCAGAAGTTTTGTAGCTCAGCTGGCTCTCTCGAAAGACCTGCTCTCAAAGGGGTGCTTAGTTAAGCTGATTGTCTGCTGCTGGGTCTCCTGTTTGATGTTGCACTATATGAATAGCTTTTGTGTGGGTAACAAACTAGTTGTTTGAAATGACATTGGCTTTCAGTTAGAAAAATTCAGGCGTGTGCTTTAAGCCTATTTTGGAGAGGGAGCATGATGGGCAAACTAGTCAAGATTTTCTTACTAATGTTTCTATCACTGCCAAATTTCCAATTAAAGCAGCTCTCTGTGCTTGCCATTGTCTTTCTACCACTCTGTTTCTGTTTCTTGGTCTCAAAACCCCTTTTTATTTTAATCATCTCTTGTTTAGTGCAGATGAATGAGAACACTGTAGCAGACAATTGCAGGTAACTAGTGACAGAGCTTTGAGTGCTTGTCCCATGCCAAACCTCTTCTCTTGGTAACCAGCCTTCAAATAAAGGGGACAGTATAAACTCCCTGGGGGAGCCAGGGTACGATATCTATGGACATTGCCCGTATTCCTTCCTGTGGGTTATGAATTTTGGCTGTCCTGTTTACAGCAGCAGCCCAAGGCATCCTCTGAATATTTTTTCATACCTAATGCTAATGTTTAGGGCTGTGTTTATTTCATGTTCTGACCATGGCTTATAAAAACACAAGCTTGTTTAGGAAGTCAGAGTTCAATTTAAACATGGTGTTTAACTGTAGAGGATGGCTGTCTTTTAACAGCAACACCATGGGGTATAATTTTTGGGATCATGTTTGAGAAATTTCTATTACTTCTTATGTCTCTGGGTCTTTGACTTTCATAGGAGTATCTCTAGAATGGGGTACAAAAGTGGACCTAGGATTTAAAGGGAGTCCCAAGTCTTAGAGCAGCTCCACTCTACTTTCTGATGTCAGAATTGGGTGCCTTGTCACACATCATAACATGCCCTGAGCAACGCAATACCCTGCTCATGTCCTGGAAAGGATCCAAGAGTTTGGTACTCTTCTGTTCATGCCAGCTCAGGGTCTCAGCAAGAGCTGTCTTGATGTACCAGGGTGCTGCAGTGGCTACTGCAGCCCTTTATAATGCAGTTGTTCCACAGGCACTTTCTTTTCTTGCATAAAAATACAATTTAAAGTCTAAGGGCTTACTGCTAAAGTATGCAGTGAAATATCATAGGTTTGGGTTTTAATCCCTTATCTACCTGGTATCACATAGAAATTTAATGTAAACCATAATTTTCACAGGGTTTCCTAGTGAGCAGGCTGTAGAGTATTCTGGAGGAGGTGGGGCAGGGAAAGGAGGTGCTCATGGAAGTTTTTTCAGTTCCTTATTGAAGCTATTACATAAATTGTACCATATTTCCAGGTAAATGCCTTCATCTCTTGTTTTTTGGTTGGTTTTTTTTTTTTTTTTAGCTACAAAGAATTTCAGCTGTCACTGTGCTGCTCTGCTTTGTGTTCTTAGTTTAGTATCCCTTCAGACTACTGTGACTTTGACTAATCTAAACACTTGTCATCTACAGCCTTTTATATGATTCATTACTTACTTCCTTTTTCAGTTTGCTGATGAAGCAACACAGGCCCGAGGTTGGGCCAACTGTTAGTGTTTTGCCACGTTGAAAATTGATGCAGCCCATACCATCCTGCAAATTAACTTTTATTATAGTAGCCAGTGTCCAGCATCTACTATTGTGTGTCACAGTGCAAATTTCTACTGTAGAGGAGGGAAGCAGTGATTATAATCAGTCAGGTTTGCATAGGCAAACTGCCACTGAAACTCCTGACTAGTGATTTGCACAGGACAGTCATACCTGCCCCTGAAAAGTAGTTGCTGGAATAAGCAGATTTGAATAAACTCCATTGCAACATCATTGCTCTTTAACTTTCATTGTGACCCATTATTCCAGATAATTTCTTAGAGATATCTTGCAAAGAACTGTATAAAAATTATAAAAATGAAAATCTGCACTGATTCTTCATCGTAGGTCTTCATCTTTATATTTCAATGGAATTTTAAATGTCAAAAAGAGAAAAGAATTAATGTGGAACCACATAATATTTTTATTGATAAGCTACATGATGGCAAGCAGAATTTCACCACATATAATTTTAACAGCGATTTGCCCCAATAAATGGCTTTCTCACAATTCCATACTGTAGTAGCAAACTGACAATGAATTCAGCTTGTATGCCTGGAGTCAGATTTCTGATTACCAGAAGCATTCCTGTTTCTCTGTCACTTCTCATCAGTTGAGGAGGTAGAAAACATGGAACTTTTTTTAGAAAGAAGCATTTATTAGAAACAATGGGCCATGTTAAAAAAAAAAAATTAAAAATCCCTAAACTTGTGTCTCAGATCAGAGGTGAGAGATTTTATCCCAAAGCTTGAAGTCAGCCATATGGCTGAGGGCAGCTGTTCTAACCCAGACAGGGAAAAGAAATCTGTTCTGCTAGAGAAACACTATTCAGCTATGACTATGTGAATCTGGAAGAACTGCACTGTGGCTCTGCCAGAATTATTATGCATTTACATCAGTGTTATTGAAAGCAAAATCTGCCTCATTGTCTTTCTAGAAAGGAAGACTATCACTGGCAATAATTAGAAAACAGAAAAACTTGCTTCTGTTGAAGTAAGCCTCATTTTTCATAGTATGGTGGTCCAGTACAATAATGTCTGTCATCTGATAAATTACTTAATTGCTGAGGAGAAGGGGTGTTAATCATAGAATATAGAGCCTGATGAACAGCAGTGATATTTAAAAAGTAATATATGTAAACAAGATACATAAAAGCATTAGCCACTGCTGTGATCATGAGCTGTGATTTCCAAATAAATGCTGGAGAAATGAGCGTTCCCAGCTCATGTGTGAACTATTTATAAAAGAGAGATAGTTCAGGCAAGTTAAAGACTAATCTATGAAATGTAGGACATTGTATCTATTATGTGGGAATAAAACAAGTCACTTTTAATGAAGGTCCCCTTTGTACTGGCAGCGCTGACCATAATTTCAGATGAATATGGACAAAACTGGTGCTCTTCCAGACAGATCGGATTAGGCACAAAAGCACACACCTGCTTTTGTGTGAAAAGGTTTTAAATGCAATTGCAACTCAAAGCACATCACATTGTCTGACTTGGTGGGGCTGAACTTCAAGCTGGTGACCACACAGGAATCTTAAGCCTTATTGTTTTCCCAGGCCAGATCCTCATTAAAGGCCTTAATGTATTAACTACAGGTTAAATGCTGTATCTGCCAGCTGAGTTACAATAGTTTTGCTCAGTGAGCTTTCTTGGAGGTAGGGCACTGCTCGGGAAGTTTGCAGCAGCTTTTCTAAGATGGCAATGCTTGTTTACATGTTTTAAAGCTTAGTGTGAAATGCAGTAATAAAGCTCATAGTATCTAATAAATGCATATGAACTATATTGTCTATGAGATTTTTTTCTGTGTATGGGAAGCAAGATAAAGAGAATGGATTATACTAATAAAGCTATTTAAAGAGTCAAAAGAGTAGAGCGTGAAAAATACACCACATTACCAAATCAGAAAGCTTTGCATTGTTACCGTAATTTTCAACAAGGAGAATCTTGATTTTTACTGATGTTGAAACACTTAATAAAAATGCATCTGGTAGAAAGTAGCACAACTGGCAAAGCTCCCCCCCCCCCCCCCTTTCAGAAAAAGGGGGGGGGAAGTCTAATGAGAAAAACAGTGATGACAAATGGTATTTACTGCTCCCTCATGCATCCAGGCTGCTGCACTGGAGCACAGGGAGCCTGTACAATTTCCTCTGTGCCATCCAGAGGGATTCTACCACGATTTCAACGAGAGCTGGAGTGAATCCAAAGACTTAATAACCTCCTTTTAAGTGCAGAAACATGATCTTGCATAGATCAGTGCTCCTCTGCAGCAGCACATGCATCTGCTTTACCTGAGATCTACTTCTCCAGTGTTCATCAGTGAGTGCAAGCCAAAAAACAAAGGCTAAACAAAAAATTTCCAATCTTTGTTTCAGTGCCCACAGAGCTTCTGCATGTGATTGCTTGATCTGGTGGAGCAACTCTCATTGGTTTACTTCAATATGTCTTCAAATAGGATTCGATCTAAAACTGCTATGAAGCCTATTCTACAAAAATATTGGGAAATACCTGTTTTAATATTGAAGGCATTTCCTTGATTCAGTTTTATCAGGGTTTGTTCCTTCCACCTTTGCCAAGACTTCTTTTTAAATCTAAAACAGTATTCAGATAATTAGATAATCAGTTTATATTGAAGGAGGAATTTAGTATGGTTTAAATTCATCATATAGTTTGGATACTCTTCTTTCTGATATAGTATACACTAGTAGGCACCTAAGTGTCCCTTTTGTACTGGCAATTAAAATGAATTCCTTAACTGGTCTCATAAGAGCAATTTTGCATCCTTCTAGTGTGAACTAACCTAAGCAATACTCAAACAAAACTGTACAGTATGAATAATGTAAGCTCTAATTATCATAGAACCTTTTAAAGCCACAAACACTAAAATGTAGTGAAGTAGAGCTCACCTCATTTTGTTTTCCAATTTTCTATTTTCTTATTTAATAGGAGACTGAAAAAAGATTACTGACTGTGCTCTGCAGTAATGCAGATGGAAAGCTTCTCTTGAACTCCAGATATACAGTAAAGAAGCTCTTTACAAACCTATTGCAATAGAGCTGACAGAGAATTATCCAACTCTATTGCCTCATTTTTGTATAGACACCCGCAGTTTTTCTATCCCCAACAGACTGAATTACGCCTTTAAATATGGCAGTGAGCACTCAGTAGCACTTAAGTTTCAGATTTTATTTTTTCTCAGTTTTGAGAAATCTGACTTCGCAAAATAGCTTTCTGATTTCAGCCCCAAAAGTATTAGGGAGGAGCATGCTGAGTCTCAGCTGCAGAGGGCGAGGCTGCAGATCTCAGAGCCTCAAAATGCCCTCAAACTATTTATTGCTGAAACCCTCAGCTCTGTGAAGTACTGACAAACAGCTCAGATGGCTTTGTGGAGAGAAAAGAGGTAGGACTCTCTTAAGCACTTGAGAAGGGTAGATCAGAGGAAAATAAAATAATCCCAGCTCTTGCATGGTCCCTCCTAATCACAAGAGACATTTTTGAAAGTTGTGCAGTGATGATCATTCCTTGGCTAAGGAATCCTGGGCTGGAAGGAGGAGGGGAGAGCCTTTTTTGACTCATCGCACTTCCTTCTGTTTTGCCCTCTTGAACAGCCTCTGCCTGCACCATGTTCTTGAAAAAGCCAAGAGCCACTGGACCTGACCATGTTCTCTGTGCTTATTAGCCAGATGGTCTGAGCTTTCAGTCCAAATTTTCCAATAAGTATGAGTGACTGTCTCAAGTGAAGAGTAACATAAGGCTGGGAATGGAAGTAAGTTTTCTGAGGACATCACAGAAAAACTAAGGATACAAGTGAGTCCATCCATCTGGGCACTCAGAGCACTTAGGATTGCGATTACACGGGGAAATCCCTATTGCCAGTGCACGTCACAGCCTATGCTAGAAGCACCACTTTGATTTGGGGAGGACATCTGTCCCAGTGCTGTGCAGGGCCAGGGGCAGCTCACTGCCAGGGACATGAGCTGAGAGGTACAGAGCAAGAGGAGCAGGGCCTGAAGAGGGACACAGCACTGGGTGCATCACTCTGGATGGGGGTGGGGAAGTGGCCATGGGAGGGGGAGAGCAGGAGTGAACAGGGGGCTTCCACCACGCGACCTGGCCTGCTGGGATGCTGAGGTTGGTGACAGAGCCCTCCTTCCCTGCCCCTTCTAGCAAACCCATCCCACTGTCTATTCTGTACAGTATGCTCTGTGATAAAAGCTGCATATTTTATTCCAAGGAACAATGTTGATTTATGTTCTTGAGCGCTACATGGCAAACTTGTTGGTCATATGTTCATATTGCAGCACTATCATACACTAGCTAATGTACAAGAAGCAAAAGAAATTAAAAATCAGCTATCTGGACTCTCAGGTGGCAGCATAGGGGATTAATAGAGTTTTGAAATGTATCTCTGTAGTCAGCAACAGCCTAAAAGGTAGCGTTTTTTACCATCAGACAACAGAAAACATAAAATATGATAATTTTGTTTTCCAGCTTATGCAATAGATCTCAGCTGCAGTGAGAGCTCCATAAAACACACTAAAGCATGATTTTTGAGCTTTTTGAACTGGTGGATAACTGTGACAGCTTTCTCTATTTTATTGCTTTCAAACAAAGCAGATGTGAAGAGAAATTGCAATGCATAACTAAATCCATACCTAGCAGTGGATTAGTGGGGCATTCACTCACTATGGTTTGATAATGTCTCTTTCAGACGCTTGGATAGTCACACTCTGAAACATAATTAGGACTCAGTCTTCCTGTGTGTTACTTCTGCTAAATTTCCATTTAACAGTCAATGTTCAAGAAAAATGCTTATTTTCTGAATCAGGTGTGGGATTGCTGCCTTGGCTCAGTGCACAACCTTATGGGATATGTTAGGGCTGTACAATGTCCCCTTTACTAGTAATGCAGATTTTGCAGTCTGTACTTTGGTCTCTGACATTTCTTCAGTTTTAGTAATGAAGAAGAATGAAAAGGAGGTTGTTGGTGAATGAACTGCACAATCTTTTATTTGCACAGAGAGTGTCTGTATAGCTGAAGGTGAAAACAGACGGGATCAGGAAACAAAGATTGCATTTGCAAAGGTTTGATTTGTGGGATTTTAATAACTGCATAGCTTTCTAACCTCTATTTATTGAGTTCCCAAGAATTTCCCAGGAGCTTTTAAAAAAGTGTCTAGGGCTCCTTATCTCTGTCCTTGGACATTTATATCTATATTTATTAAGGTAAATACCTTTGAAAATCTGGCTCCACCTCTCATTTTCAAAGTGGTTGAAGACCAGGTGGTTCACAGTTCATGCTAAATGTCCTGCTCAGAATCACACAACTTAGCACTGCTGAACATAAGACTCTTTCTTTTCTTGAGTACCAGGATCTCACCGTGCAGGTTAGATCACCATGAAAAGGGTGTGCATAATTCTGCCCATTAGGTGGGCAGTTGTGTAGAATGGGAAAGCTGAAAAACAGGAAAATAAGTGAAAAGTGCATGTATAAATGGCTGACTTGGTGAATTGGCCAGAAATGAGTGGCCAGAAATGGTCGGAGGCTGAGCCAGATCCCAGTCTCTGCTGCCTTCTGCTTTTGAATGTAAATTTGAGGCTGTGAATTTTGCAATATTAGGAGTTGCCCAAAATGTAATTGATTTGAATAAAGAAGAAAAAAAATTCCATAAATGCTGCAGTATGAGAAAGCATCAAGATGTGAACCATCCCTGTTTTCAGATTTGCAAATCAGAAACCTGTCGGGCATTTTGTGCAATCAAAACTGCACCCTTTTCCATTCAGCTTTGATTTATTAATGAGAAAGCTCCCATATCATTCCCTCTTTCCATGGTTGCTGGTACTATCTGCAGTTTCAGATAACAGAAAAGAAAACTTGCTGTGCCAAAGATGGCAGTGATTATAATTTTCATTTTTTAACACAGTTATCATTTTCACATTTCTATTTTATGTGTTTTTGAGTTCTGAAATGAATCATACATGGAAAAAAATAGAACACTTTATATTAAATCAGTCTCAGAATGACACGAAAAAACATCTACCGCACCCTGTGATTAATTCATTAATCCATCTTTCAAAACAAGCGGTCTAATTAGCTTGCAAACAAGAACATGACGCACATGTGGCTCTTCAAACAGTGTTGACATACTGAATAGTTTGGATTCCTGCAATACACAGCCTTTCACTTGCTACTTCCAGTTCCAGTAAGACCTAAGACCAGAATATTTTTGATCTCAAAGTTTACTTGATGCACAGTAGGGAATGAGCTTGTGGTCTGTGGCTGGGGCACAAAGAACAGATTATTTGAAGAAAGTTGATACTTCAAGTGCATCTGAGTGGCAGTCCTGAACTGAACACAGTTGACTAAAAAAATATGCAGATGGTAAAAAAATCTGAGTGCTATTGTTTGGCCTCTTCATGAGAACCAAAACCCAACTGATGGCTCATGCCATATATATGTATTTGCATACATGAAAGAGAAGGAGAATTGATGGGAGCAGACTGTGAAGATTGCAAAGACAGATAGGTCTGTCAGCTCAGTTAAGGGAGCTGTACCACATCAAGAGGCTTTACAGTGCTGTATAAAGTAAGGGTGATGGTTTCAGGGTAGAAGGTGGGGCTGAAGCTGAATTTCATATGTACCTCTCATTCAATTAAAAGGCAATCCAGAAAACCTATTGAATAAAACCATTACTATTCTATTCATAATGATTCAATTACCTTTAAATATTTGTGAAAGATTGGCCAGGATAAGCAGACTGGTTTTAATTTCTTATTTTTTGTCCTTAGGTAGTGGTTATTTTCACTTTCCCTGCTTATATCTGACTCTGCTACTATGTCACTAGATCTCAGAAATGGGACTGAGGTGAGCATGTGGTAACCCTCAAGGTCTCTGCCATGGCACCCACATTAACAGTCCTTTTGACTAATGGAGGTACTGCTGCACTGAATTTGTCCCTGTCATCATCCAACCCAACTTCTCGTACTGACTTCTTGACCTTTTACTAACTTTTTTGGCATAGACTGTGATATAACTGGATTTTTTTTTTTTTTAATGTTCAACACAAAAGAGACAATTAAGATGCCAGCTGCATTGCTCGAGATTTTGTTTATTTTGGAAATCTGTAAGGAACACAATCAGTTTCTAAGACATAAATTCTCCCATTGACTGCAGAAAAAAGAGGAAAGCTATAATGCCACAGCAAAGACAAAGAAGATGAATGATCTATCACATTTACCCATGTCTGACAAGATGTCTTCTGTCACATCTAATGTTTGGTTAGTGACTGGGATGGGTGAGGAGCAATGTGTGAAAATACACATACACCTTATGTGTTGTGTAATGTTCTTGCATTGGTTGCCTGCACCAGCTGAATCAGAAAGCTGTGATGGGGTGGCCTTGCAGCAGACGAAAGGCCAGAGCTTTGGGTTCATGTGGATCCAGTCATGCTAGTAAAACAGCAGGGAGGTTCACAAATGCATTGATGGTTGAGAATGACAAACATATGAGTAAACCATGAACTGAGGGAATTTCTCCTATAGAAGGCATACAGAAAGGAACTGGTTTGGAAGCAATCAGAACACTCAATACAATCACTCACAATATGTGTGAAATGCAGGCCTGGTAAGCAGTGCTGCCTGTTGTAACCCCAAATTGCTGTCCGTTGGGTAATCTCCAAGCTCCAAATATTTTCTTTCACTGCTGGGCTGCAACAAAAATGAAAGTATAAATATCAGGTTTTAAGTAAAGAATGTTTTTATAAGATTGAATTGCCTCTCAAATAAATAATTTTTAGTAAAAGGAGTACAAGAGCAATCAAGTCTAACCAAAAAGTCCTGAAAATAAAGATGCAAAATGCTTTGTTCTTTTCTGCCCTATAAAATGTGTGAAGTAGGTTCTCACTAAACAGTCTCACACAGACTGATATTCCTTAACACAAAGTTTGTTTCTTTTGTAATGCTTCGACAAAGCCAAGTCAGAGATTTCATATATACCCAGTGCATATATAATTTTCATATCAATGAGAAATTTTGGAAGCTGTTGGGGTTTTAGTTTAGTCCTAGTTTTTTTCCTGTTAAAGGAATTTTTTCCCATATGCATGTTGCTAGGGGACAAATGGCTGTACTTAAGAAAGACAAAAGAGCTGCCCATTGGGGGTGGGGTGGGCCTGGCTACTCCTTTGTTTCACCTGGGTGTGGGGTCAGTTCGCTCTCAGCGTTCAGAGAGAGGAGCTGCAGAGAAAAGAGCTGCTTTTTCTTTCTGCTGGAAACAACGCCGGGATCCCAAAGCCGCTTTCCCTGCCCTGCTGGAGGCCGGGCTGTGACTGCCCTGCCCCGCTGCCGCTTCCAGCCTTCACTACGTGTTAGCCGTGCTCGCCCTGCCTGCCCGACCTCCGGGGGGTTCCCCATTTGGATACATCTCGTCTGGCCTCCGGGATTTGTGCTCATCCCTGCCGCTCCAGCCTGCCGCTCCAGCCCGCCGTTCCAGCCCGCCGCTCCAGCCTGCTGTTCCCGAGGGTCCGGCCGGACACCGGGATCAGCTGCCCAGGGGTTTGTGAAGCCTTTGTTCCATCCTTCCCGGGATCCCAGGGCACCGGTGCCGCGTGCTCCCCGAGCTCGCTCCGGAGCGCCCCCTGCAGCCGCGGGGGAACCATCGCACCTGCCCTGCTCACCGGGAGCCGCCAGCGCCCCTGCCGGCTGCGAGCGGAACTGCACCCGAGGGGAAAGGGCCCGACAGCCGAGAAGGCTGGCACTGGGTTTGTGATTGTTCGCTGTTACTGCCATGGTTATTGTTGTTTGTTTGACTGGTTATACACATATAGCTATATAATAGTAAAGAACTGTTATTCCTATTTCCCACATCTTTGCCTAAAGGCCCTTGATTTCAAAATTATAATAACTTGGAGGGAAGGGGGTTATATCTGCCACTTCAAGGGAGGCTTCTGCCTTCCTTAGCAGACACCTGTCTTTCAAAACCAAGACAGAAGCCTGGTAGATGAAAATTTGGTATGTTCATTTGACTGAGAAGTCACAAAGAAATAGAGGAAAACCCCAGTGTTACATCATCTGAAGAACTGCAAGGCCTAGGAGTCTTTTCAGGGTGCTTGTACATCCACCGTGAACAGTTATCAGAGATGCTTAATCTACAGACAGGGTCCCTTTATCTGAGGCATTGGGGCTAAAGATGAGCAGATAAGTGAACATAAAGAAAGTGTTTCTGCTTCTGCAGCTGCACAGATCCCTGCAGAGTCATATCATCCATCTCGGTGTTGTACCCCCAGGGCTTTCAGCCTGGAAATACCAACCCAGTCTCAGCCTAGCATGAAAGCACCAGGGCTGCTGCTGGCCTGCATGACTTTAAAAACATTGTGAAGTTGCATTTTCTTGGCACTGCACATGAGCTAGGAAACCAACGCAAAAACTGGGGACCCAGCACATGGCTAAGCCTCAAGGCACAGTCTCTCAGGTTATACATTGTCAGTTCCACTCATGCTGTCCTGTGAACGAGGGAGGTCCTTTCATGATCATTGTACAGAGCAGGAAAGAGAAAGTGTAGAAGTCATGTCCTGTAGTACAGTTAGACATTTCACAAAGTTAGTGAAAATTACTTATAAGTTGGATCATAAAGGACCTAACTTACTTGCCTAAAACAGAACGGAAAGGCTTGGATAGCAGGCAAACTTCAGTTTGGGTAATTCTGGTACCTAATGCCAAGAAAACCAGCTCTCAAATGGGCAGCTGGTTTTAGCACTAGTGCAGTCATGTCCAGCCAGACCACAGTACAAGCAAGGCAAGGCTGGTCCATCATCAAAAAGAAAGATGGTCATACTCTTAGTTTATTTAGCCAAATGTTTTATATGTCAATGCAAATATATTTATATTTATTTACTTTATATTTTATATAAAAATATAAAATAATTTAAAATATAAATACTTCTTACATACTATTTTCTGTTCCACATAAAATATTTGAATTCTTTCTCTTTAAGCACAAAGGTTTGAAATCTAGTATAATGGAAAGCAAAGGTGCTGGAGCAATATCTGACATAGGCAGACACCCATGGGATTCTTCTCACACATCATTGACCCATTTCTGTGTCTCAAAATTGTTTCAAAAAATAAAGTCTCAGCAACTTTTTACAAGCTGAATGAACAGCCATGCTATTTTCTAAAGTTAAATCTGATCAGCAGTTTCTCTTGTTGCACAAGTCTGTTCTTTTTTACTTAGATGAACAGCTTATTTTATGTTTTTTAAAAGACCTGGTCCCTAAAATTTGTCATCTAAAAGACAGATGTATAGAACACAAATTATACTGAGAAATGTAGGAGCATATACATGAGTTCCCTTGTATTCATTTTTCTTATCACATAAAGTGGGTCTAGAAAGTTAAATGTGGGTAATAGACTATTCCTGCTAAGTCATCTTAGGAGTAAGAATTTATTTTTTCAAACTAAGGTTTATTAGTATACCGTAGAGTGAAAGAAGCTATTGTCTCCCATTTAGTTTACTATATAAAATATATATAGTTAGAGGTACATATCTAGTTAGAGTTATTTGGAAGAAACATGGATGGTTCCTTCACTTCTGAAATCACATTTTCCTCTAAAGTTAAAATAGAAAGATTGGTTTACAGAGTGTTTGCAGTTAGTTTTTATTACGCACTGCTGGTTTTATAGCCCAGCATTTTATGATGTTCTGTGAAACTAACCTAGAAGCATCCCACATGTTCTTATCATCCAAAAGTCTAACCCTCCAGTCTTTTTCTAGGTAATACTCTTAATGCAATTCTTGGTAATACCATAGAATTTGGCTTTAAAACATTCTTAGCTAATTTGATGTTTCTGTTTGCTTCATCAGTTTTAATTTCAGGTATGCCCTACTGCAACCAAATATGATGACAGCATCTTTCAGAAAATCATACTAGCTTTGCTCCACTAGTTTCCTTCCCTAAAATTTTGTTTTGCGCTCTTGTACCCCTTGTAACTCAGCTCTTTTTTACTGCTTTTTCTACTGATAGAGAGAACTTTACAATTCTTCCCACGTGTGTGGTAAATAAATGAAAGCCAGTTAGCAACAACAATTAAACCAGGAAATGCTTTTGAAAAAATAAAAACCAGGAAAAATACTAAAGTAACTCTTTTGATACTGTAACAAGGACTTCTTTCCAGGTTCAAAAAATACCTTGAATTGCCCTGTGGACTGTTTTCTTTTTTCCTTTTTTTTTTTTTCACAAAAAAATGCATAATGTACGGTCTCAAAAATTACAACATTTCTGTCTATAAAATCATTAGTGCCTGGAATTGTTTTTGAGAAAACATTTTCATGGCTCAGAAGGGGGATAAACTCACTTGAAAAAATTGATGTCCATCAGATTTCCCAGCTGCTGCTCTCACAGCCCTTGTGGTACCGTTTCTGTTTTGCTGGGGAATAGCAGCAGACTGGGCTGAGTAAGTGATCACCTTATGTATTATTAGAAACAAGGTTTGGGTAATGCTGGGCTGGATTTGGACAGAGAAGTCATGTGGCATTGCGACACAACTACACAATCTGAATTTCCAATATGGAGCAGACATTACCCTGTCCCCCATATAATTTGTCTTTTTATTCCATTTTGGTTCCAGGACACACAGAGCTGACATACCCCACAAGGAAGTGAGATTCATTTCACTAACTACTGGAAAACAGAATGGGAAATTATACTCAATAAGGCTGACTGAGAAGTTTTAAAAAATATAAAATATAACTCAATTTGAAAATCAATAAAAAAGCAGATTTATATCATTTCTCATTACAATCAGAGATAATTCTTCATAAATGCTGAACAGCTTCAAAGTATGTATTGCCTCATCTTCCAGGAAAGCCAGTTTTCTGTGAGACCCAACCGGCATATTATAATAAAGCAAGAACCTTAGAAGTATTTAGCTGTCCTGTTCCTGATCTAGACACACACTTTATGTGTTGTGCCTCCCTATCAGCCTGCAAGCACTCAGAAACCTTCCAGAGTGCTGGGTTGGGCTGTAGTCTTCCTTTCCAGAGCAGAAACTCTGAGATGCACTGTTTCCCACCTGGATGGGATCGCTGGCCCCAGCTGCTGCAGTATCCCTCCCTCCCAACCCTAATTTGCACACTCCAAAACCTGATGAGGACATCCCTTCCCTACATGCCCCACAGACTCCCTGCTTGCACACAGGCATGTGTGTCATGAGGCCAAAATATTCACTGAGTCCTGAAGCACAGCAGCTTGAAAATGAGGATCAAAAAGACAAGATCCTAATTATACCAAGGCAGAAACTTTTCCTCTTCTTCTTCTAGCCCATTAGAAATACCAAGGAGTTTATCTTCAGAGTTCTCAGAGCCTTTGAGGTTATTTTTGTCCAGACAAATTAAATTCCTCTTTGCAAGTGACGGATATTTGTCTCACATGCAGGTAATCTGAAGAAATATATATTTCTTAACCATGAAAATTTATCAAGAGTCTGTTAATACCACATAGTGAGTGACTAATTTTGCCTAACATTTAGCAAGGTTCAGCATGGTTAGGCTGTAATGGATGCACCCAACAAGGCTTAGTTGCTTAGAAATCACAGCTCAGTGTCCAAGACAGCTCACATTGACTGCTGTCACAATATTGTTGTGAAAAGATCTGATGCCTTAGGATTTTAGCTTCTGTATTTTTCATATATCTGTAACCCTGTAATTCTTTAGTTATAATTCTTTATAACTCTAAACTCCATATATAAAGTTAGCTACTGTTCTCCCATTTTGGTCAGACAAAACAATTCCTCTCTAGGCCTGGAAACCAAGGACACCTTACTGTCTCAGACCCTGAGAAATGTAAAAAAAAGTGATTTGGGGGGAGCAAACTTGGGATAAATTACTTTATTACCTGAAGCTGTAATTGGAGGATTAACCCCTGATATGCAAATGAGCCAAACTTATAAAAATATGAAAACCCATGACCTGTCATCCATTTTTTGATTGTAGCCCCTGGGGGCTTTGACTGTCCTAAATGTACCTGAAGGACCTTCAATAAATATAACTGCTTTTTATTCTCTTAATTTTGTCTAGCCTCTGTTTTTAGGTAGTCCTACAAGGCATCAGATCCTTACCAGCTACAAATTAGCACTGGTCAGCTGGATGGGCCACCGAAAACCTGTACCATACCCTTAGTGAAACAATAGTAATGATCTGTCTTTTAGCACATTTTCTGATTTCATTGCCATCTTTTACACAGGAGCTGCTTTTCTGCTGAAGAGGAAATTAGTGACTCAGTGGCTTAATAATGCAAGGAACTGTTTTGAGCCATTTTGATTTCTTTTGAATAGGATAGATGAAATACCTGCAATATCACTATCACTTGAGTTTCTGCCTGAGTCTTTTCCCCGATGTAAGATACATTTTCTTTGTTTCATGAGCTGTTGACTGTAACTGCATTGAGTATCTCAAGAAATCCCACAAAGATGTACAGGTAACATGATGTTTCCTTGCTCCCTCTTCAACCTCTTGAACGCTTGTTTTGGATGAAGTAAAAGGAAAGGGAGGGAAATGTTTTAGATTAAGTTAAAATTTTTTTATCTAGTTTTGTCTGTAAATATCCCACCTGAAGACATTCTGCCAAGCGTGTGCCTGTTCAGTGAAAAGTGTCTGCCTAGGTACAGTCACTAAGAGAGAGAATGAAAGAATAGGAAGAATATCAGGTTAGAAAGGAAGAGTGAATGATTGGGAAGACATGAGAGAAAAGACACTGCTCTGGCTAATGCCATTTCACCATGAGTACTATGAACATGACACTTACTTAGAGGTATTAGCTGCATCTCTGTGCATGTTACTTCGATCTCCTTTTTATCTGTAGCATTTAGCCCTAGATCTCATTGTTGTACTGAAGAGATAAATAAACATTTATAAGGATATTCTACCTGAACTGATAGAAAACATTATTTCAAGCTCTAAAAAGGCCACATAAAAGCTTAAGACAAAAAAGAAATATTTCCAACTGAAGAGCCTTGTGACAGGCTGACATACAGCATCCTGTGGGAGTCTTGCCTTTCAGTGTCACCATCAGATTTCTGCTCACCAGGAAAAAGAATTTGGGAACATTTAGAAGCTGATTTAGATAGTTTCTAGAGAGACGACAAAAACATATTACAGCCACGGGCTGAGCAAGTGTTGGAGCACTCTTGGTTTTTGCTGTTGTGGGAGTCTACATGTCCCAGCCTCCTGCCAGGAGCGGGGTGCCAATACCATGAGGTATGCTTGTCTAGGTGCCAGTAGAAGCTTAAATGTGTACAGGAAAGATTCAGCTATGTGCAAAATCCTCATTATTAGCTGAAGATGATTCACCAAAAGAAAAAAATAAATTCAAGCATACTTATTCAGCCTAACCACAGTTAAAATGCAGAAACTCATAACCTCCAACAACATTCTTAAGGCCCCTAAATTGTACATGGGGAAGTTTAACTGACAAGAAGTATCTATCATAGCCAACACTTAAGGTAGACAGTAAAAAGCAGTTTTTGAGTGCGCCAGTGGGACACAATTCAATCTTAGCAGACTACTGGCCTGTCATTCTGGGGAGGAATTCCCCACTAGGCTCTTCCTTGCAGGGAAGTTTGTGCTAAATAATAATTTTCCTACTGTTTCAGCCATCAGCTCAATGGTTACAGCTCATGCATAGATATGAAGACCCATAGTCAGTTCTTTCCTCTGCCAAAATATTATAAACCTACACATTCGTCTTAAACGCTCTAGCCTCACCATACAGCCTCTTCCAATCTTTCTCGTTGAAATTATTCAATAATTCAGTATTCATTGAAAGAGAAAGATGTTATTAAACATAACTATAGTCCAACGGAATATAAAAAAATGAGAGAGCTGGATTCCAGAAAGCTGCATCAGGGAACATTTTGTATGAAAAATTTAAGTAGCTGCCATCTGAATTTCTGCCTCTTCAAAAGAAAAGAAACCAACTTTACAGTCAGATTCCAGCGTCTGATTCATCTCTCATCTCTCCCATAGCCTCTGTGTGTGCAAGGCTTTCTCATGTATGTGCTCTGAGAATCCCAATGTCTAGATGGTTATGAGACACAAAAGAATGACGACTCAGTAAGTCTCACCAGGGTGGTTATGAGAGAAATGTTTGTTTACTTACAACCACGTTTGAAAGATCTTTAGTCACTAAGGTCTTTGGAGGAAAAAATGTAGGTATCTACAGAATTTAAAATCTCCTAGGTTAGCAAAATTTTGAGGGCCGAAATTTTGAATGCAGGAAGTTGTGGGGCACAAATGAACAAAATATTTAATTTAATTTTGCTCTTCATAACAGTTTTCTGGGCTGTTTCTCCAGTGTTACTCCTCTGGAGCTAGTACTGTTACACCAGCATGCTCAGCTGGTGGGGCAGGTCGCAGTTGTTTCAGTTGTGCTTCAGCACCAGACTCTTTCCGGCACCAGCCTGTTTTCAACATTTTCAGGATTTTATTCCATACTGCTAGTCAAATAAAATAATCCCTAAAATTGCCTGTGAAACAAAGTGCAGCTACAGATCAAGGACTAAATTACAGAAATGAAATGTTCCCCATTCCAGATAAATTACTTCACCCTATATATTTCGCATGTATTTCTAAGTAACTGCATGTTCCCTCCAGAGAACTGACTTCATTTTTCAGATGCAATAAATCCCATAGGTTAAATAATTTCAGCTCTTAAGCAATCCTATTTTATCTATTCTAACTGAGCATTGCACAAGGCAGAGAAATAGCCAAAGAAGTAATTCAGCTAATCATTTCCCTGTGGTAAGGACACCTATGCTAATTTAGGGACTCCTCATCATGCTCTAAAGATCTCTTTTTATGGAAGTATGTCCAGACCAATTGCTAGATCGATTCCCTGTTCCATGGAAAAAAAAGGTGTCGTCTTGTGTTGTGATTTTAATTACCTTATGCTGCCACAGCACCTTTAGGCTGCGTCTCTGTCAGCTGTGAGAAGTGGGGAAGGTTTAAATGAATCAGTTTAGAAGACTAGGCTACACGAGTCCAGATCCCTTTGTGGAGATAATTATTTTAACTCTTGAACACAAATCTGTGTAAAAAAATGTCTTGATTTCATGGGCTAAAACAATCTGATTGCATTTAAAATTCTGCTTTCTCAGTGATTTCTTAAATTACACTAAAGTCTGAGCTGTATTCCCTGAACAACTAGGCAGAAAAAATAGAAAATACCTAAGAAAAGAATTCTGGCAAATGAAATACTGCCATGATAAGTTAATTCCCAAGTAACTCCATAAAGATAGCACAAATAATATTCTCCTTATCTTTCTTTTTTCAAATGAATTTTTAAAATAAAACTTATTAAAACAGTGAATGTATTGCTACAGAAATCAGGCCATGGATGAAATTATGTTCCTTCTGAAGTCAGTGGATGAATAAAATCTACCCAAACTGATTCTAGCATTTTACTTCATTTCTCCCTGCTTCTAGAAAAGTTGATTACCTCACCTATTCAAGTAGGCTTCAGGTATCTTTTTCTAAACTTAATCAATTTTCATGTTAAAATTATTAACTGAACACATATGAATAAAATCCCCAGTGATGATTGATCTACACTAAAATACTGATTGATTCCTACATTTAGTCTCAAAAGCAGATGATAATGTCTGTGTGTAAAATGGTCAGCATTTGATACACAAAAAGTGATTCAGTGCTTCTCTCAGAAGATGAGGAATGTCAGAAACTGAAATATCTTGCTAGAGGCTTTTTTGGACCTCCAAATCCTTCTCTGTTTTGCTCCATGCCTCGAGCCCCACAAGCTGCCTGAAATAGAGTGTGTGCAGGACCCTCAATAGTACCCTGTCATTGCTCTGGACTGCCCTGGATGTGTGAAGAAAATAATTTTCTATACCCTTTCCTCCTAGTTTTATACACATTTATGCTATTATGTTTTTACTTCAGTTGGGTCATCTGTTAAAGGTTGAGGACAAAGAAATACAACACGAAATGGCTTAAAGTCTCGATGTGTTTCTGCCAGCTGGACAGTCTTAAATAAATAATGAGAGTTAACCTGTGCATGCAAAGCTTTTGTGAAGTTTTCTCATTCAAGAAAGATTGCACTCAGCTACTAATAAACTTTTGTATGTAGAAAACTTTTCTCATCTCTTCTTTTTTGCAGGAAAAAGCTAGTTAGAGTAGAGTGTCCTCACACAAAGAAGGCAGAAAAAAAAAGAGGAAAAAATGCTGAGAAAGATTCTGTTTCTACCAAAAACTTCCTTTAATGAAGAAGAACTTCTCGTTTGCTGGACAAGAAAGGTCTAAGCACCCACTTCTAGCTCTGGGTCTCAAGGAAATAACCAGACCAGACCAAGCTGTTTAAATACTCAGCATTGTACCTCTACTAGTGTTTGCCAAATATAAGTGGCATTCATTTCCCATCGTTATTACTGCTGGATAGGTAGGAAACCACAGCCTCCAGGGTAGCACGTTTGTCCTGTAAGGAGTCTGGTCTCATGACTAAGCACAGCTACCTTTTGATGTCACTCTTACATTTGTTTCCACAGCAGTGCTGCCCTTCTATCCCACTTAATTTTCTTGCAGAGTTCTTTTATAATGTCTTCTTGATAGCCACTGCAAGAATGCAAACATAAATTGTTGGATTTCACAGTTCAGGCTGGACTATGAGGAGCTAGATATTTTGTCTAACAAGTTCATGCCCGGCACTTTGAGACATTTCTTTTCTTGAAGAAAGGCATTCCTCTGTACCAGCTGGCATTTTATTTTGATAAAATCAGACAGAACAATGAGTGGTTTTACTTCAGCAATTACATCTATGCAGATTCCAAGTGGTTTATTGTTTGACTTAGTTTTTCAAGTGTCTTTTTTTTCCCCTTTGCTTGCACAGCACTTCCCACAGCAGTGCCATGCTCTGGTGAGAGCGCCAAGGCACTCCAGAGTCTTGACTTACAAATCCAATCATAGAAATGTTGAATATCAAATTAATTCCTGTTTGGTAGCAAACAGCAATGCATTCTTGGGCAATTCTTTCTTATACTTACTAGGTCTGGGATCATTTTTCTACTTCATTTTCATAGGTTTCCTGAAAAAAGGCTTCTAGCAAACATGTGGAGGAGGTTCAATGTGTTGTGGTAATATCCTAGCAGTTAGGAAAGAATTAGAGGAAAACAGTAATATGAAATTGAAGCCCTTTGCAAAAGCAGAGAAAGAGCAGGTTAAAATACTTGTTTCCTTCTATAAAACCAAATAAACTTCATGGCCACTATTGAAATAATAGAGAATAACTTAACATTTTACAGACTGCTTTTTACATCAACACAGGGCATAGGAAAGAGAATGTAGGAAAGTGCTTTGGTATAAGCCTGGTTGCTCTGCAGCCAGTTTTGCTCTGGAGAGTACTCAAAGGAGCCAGAAGAGTGACATGGCTTGCTAAGATCAGCAAGAATTATTACTTGGAGAGTACATGCACTCCCAGGAGCTGGTGACTGGGGGAGTTAGGGGAGGAAATTATGTGTTTAGATGTGGGAAAAGCTAGCAGAGATAAGAGAAATACCAGCTCTGCTGTGGAATCCAGGAAAGGAAGGGAGGCAGTTGGTGGAGGAGGAGTGTGGGGGTCACTACTGCAAAGCTGACCCAGAGCTGACATTATTCACAGCAAGGTTAAAAGTGAAGATGATGAGATTTTAATGTATTTTCTCAGAGAAAATTTCAGAAGTTCATTTCTATCTTTTTCCTTTTATTCTGTAAATATCGAAATGTTTTCTAATATGCAAACCTTGTTGCTTAGTTTCCTTTTAACTTTTGTTCTATGCTTATTTCAGTATCACATTTACATTGGATGACATGTGTGAGTTATGTAGGATGTCTGAAAGTTGAAAAAAGGGTAGTTTATCTTTCAAAAATGACATTTTATCTTTCACAAGGGCATTTTGGTGGAAATTTCCTTCAGATTCCTTAAAAAGATTTGAACTGATAAAAGTTAAATAAAACCTAAACTGGGAATTTTATATGAAGATTAGCCAGGTGAGTGTCTATTACCACTGTCAAGTTAAAGAGACTGTGAAATATGCTAAATAGAGAGAAATGATTTTCAGCATTAAATGAGATTAAATGAGGCAGAAGTAAGCCATCAGGCAACCTCTGAAAATTAGCAGGACACCTGCAAATTTCAGACAGAAGCTCTTGGTGTAACTGCACCTGTCAGCAAAGCCTTGGCAGCAAACTCTCTTCTGGGCACCACTTACCTTTCAGATCCATCATCTATTTCCATAACCCAGGAGGAGGGAAAGCTGCTCCCCTGCTTTAACACCTGAAAACTGGAGAATTTCACCAGTGATCCGAGAAAGATGACACAAGTCCATGCTTAGCTTTATCTTTAAAAGGAAAAAAAGAAAGCAACAAAAAGCTCTGAACTCTTTAACTGGCAGCTGTTGTCACTGGTTCTGATCACTGTGTCATCCTTTTGGGACACTGATGCAGTGCCCATGCCATATGCTCTCAGTTTGTAGGGTAAGTGGTGACCTACTGGTTTCTTTGCCCCAAACTGCTGGAAAGGTTGGCCCATGGGGTTGAGTTCTGTGGCTTTTGCCTTCTGGAGCAGAGGGTGCTGTGTTACTGACCTCGGAAGAGCCCAAGCTCCCATTTGTGTGAGCAGAACCTACAACATCTCTCCTGAACTCATTTACAGGGATTTGTTGGAGTGCAGGATCAATGCTGTTTCCTTGGTTTGCAAGTGGAGGACTGTGAGCAAGCACTAGTGGTGCAGACAAACAGGATTTAAAGGGCAAGAACCACCAAAGGAGCAATTTCACATATTATTCTTGACATAGGAAAGGGATTGTATCCCAGAAGGCACTTACAGATGCACAGGAAGCATGAAAAAACCACTGCAAATAAAATCATAAGCGATGCAAGGAAAATCTGTGAAGAAATGCACTTCCAGACTTTTGAATAAGAAAAAGTAGGACATTGTAAAAGCACTCAAACTTCATGAAAGTTCTGAATTCCAACCTTTTTGTAAATAAGGCTATTTATTGTGCAGCATATTTCAAAATCAGATAAAATTGTTCTTTAGATTGTTTGGATGTTGCAGCAAACTGGGCAAAAGCAGAATTTATTAAGCAAACAATTTTACTGCCTAGTTATGGGTGAAATACATATCTACCCATATCCCTAAATGTTTCATCAAGATAGGATGGGGCTTATCAGCAGTAATTTTAATTTGTTCTTGAAAGGACAGATTAGAGATTAAAAGATTGCTTCCTGTTGCATAAATTCAACCCTTAACAGCCTCCTGCTGGGAAATGGTAGGTCAATAACCTGTCAAGAAGCCTTAGTAGTTTCAAAGTAAATTTTAAAAAAATTAATTAAGAGGGTGATATATCGCAGTTGGCTGGAATAGCTGGGATCCAGACCATGGGTTATATTCTTCCCTTGAGTTTTGACTGTCACATGTAGTGGTGTCATTGCTGCTCCCCTCATGGGAGGAAAATATTTTAGGTTTTCAGAAAAGGGATCAGAGTTGGAAGAGAATCATCATTTAAACCAGCAATAAGTGGGGTGCCACTTTCCAGAATAAAAACTTCAGTGTTGGAGGGAAATCTTGCTGCTACAAAATGCAGCTGTATTGGGGGCTGCGAGTGCTGAACTTGCTCCTTTTGTGTTGGAAAGAAACAAGGAGAGAAAGAATTGGCAGTGTTGTTATGATGACTCATTATTTCTCCTCTGGCATCTCCTGGTCATTCTTCTCCCTCATGTGGTTCTTCCCACAAAAAAAACCTTCTAAATACATGTCAGAGGATCTATTGATGCCTTAGGTTTTAACTTCCATATTTTTCAAATCCTGTACTGCCTAGTGTGTAACTCTGAAGTTTCTTGTAGCCTGTTAACTTCTGCTCTCTCGTGCTAGGCAGACATAACAAAGCCTCTCCAGGGCTGCTCTCCAAGGACACTCAGACTGTCCTAGGCCCAAAATGTAAAACAAAGCCTCTGAAAGGGGGGGTTGGGGGGGGGGGGGGGGGTGGAGCAAGCTTGGGGAAATTACATCATTAACCGAAGCTTTAATTGGAGAATTAACCCTGATATGCAAATGAACCAAACTTACAAAAGTGTGAAGAACTTGTGACCTGCTGTCCAGCTTGGGGTCTATCTTGGCAGTAATAGCCTCTGGCTCCCCAGGGGGTACCTTTGAAGGCCTTTCAAATAAATACCTACCTTTATTCCCTTATTCTTGTCTATTCTCTGTTTTTAGGTGGCCTCTTCAGGCATTACTACAGCCACACTGTCAGCACAGCTTTTGTTTGGCAGCTGCTAGGAGTCTTCTCTGTTAACTGGGGACTGTAAGGAACCACCAGTTCATGCAGTCCAGTTCATGCTAGCTTAGGTGTGAGAGACCTGGACTGCATGAGCACTTTACACCAGCATTTTATAGCGTGAACTACCTCCTCAGTCCCACTAGGTATTTGGAAAAGATTCTTCCGGTGACCTAAGATGTCTAGGTTTGTTTTGGTTGTTGAAATTCTCTCATAGGTACAGAACAAAAGATTTGTGAGCAGAGAGCAACAGGTTCCTTGGCAAAAGCACTCTGAAAAGAAAAACAGCCTTTTGACCTTGAAGAAAATGTAAAGCTGGAGTAATTATTGTCATCTAAAAAACCCACAGCCAGGAAGTTTCATGCACCTCCTTGGAGGCAGTTACACCAGCTAGTGGTATTACAGATCTGTATTACAGATCTGTTGAAGGACAAGCCTGGATGATACATAGAGGACACAGAATAACATAATGCAATTCTTCTACATTATGTTGCAAGTGCCAATTAAAATTTAAAAAAATCTTTCAAGACTGTTGGGAAAGATGGAACAGGAAAACCTTGGAAATATGATTGCCT
>NW_024581137.1:35142524-35227297 GCF_017639235.1 Corvus kubaryi
ACAATAAACCGACTGTGTCCCAAGACCTGCCTATAGAGATCTCCATCTACGTCCGGCCGTCCCGACTGGACCCTGAACCCCAGAGAACCCAACCCGTAACCTACACAAGACATAAAAAATATTTGTACAAACCCAGTGATGTATCCTGGTATTTACTATCTGTGTCAGGAGCTGCCTTGGCAGAGTTTCTGCACATCATGGTTAGTCAACCCCGGCAGGGATTTGGAAGAAGGAGTAACTTGTGCGTCAGGGGATGCTGGAGAGTTTGATGGTTGGGAGGAAATACAGAGCTGGCAATCTCACAGGGATGTTTTGGACTCTCTTCCCTGTGCCTATGATGTTTATGTGCCTAAGCTTAGCAGCGACCAGTCAGCACCTGAAAATGCATCAATAAAATAGAACCTGTTCTTCCTCCCCACCTCAACACCTAATATTTCATTCTTCACATAGTATTGTCCAGGCCCAGAGGTCTGTGGGCTTTCTCTGCTTAGCAGATGACTGACAGTTCATATATTTTCTCTACATATATATTTTTCATGTCATTTCAGCTGTAGAAAAGACACTATCTAGTGCAAACATAGAGGTTTATACTATTAATGTGAAAGACTGTCATATATAAATTTTCATCTGTACAACAGTGGGATAAAAAGTTTTCAAGAGTCCAATTAAACCATAGTAGAAAACCAAGTCCAAGTGTTGTCTAGAAGAAGATCAAATGTTTTATTTTCATTATAGCTGGAGCAGAAAGAAAATGAGCTTGGAGCTGTTCCACTAGGTGCATGTTATTCATGTAGCAACTTTTTATTATATTAGTGATTTGAACAGAAAACAGGGAAGATACATAAATGAATTTCCTCTTTGTTATCAAAGGAAAATAATTTTAATGGGCCAAGTCTATACTATGCATCTTTCTAGGCCCAGACATTATCACAGAATCATATAACAGTTTGGGTTGGAAGGGACTTCTAAAGATCATCTTGTCCAACTCTCCTGCAATGATCAGGGACATCTTCAATAGGATCAAGTTGCTCTGGACAACTAAATCAACCTGACCTCGAACATTTGTGGGGATGAGGCATTTACAACTTCTCTGGGCAACGTGTTTCAGTGTCTCACTGCTCTCGTTGCAAAAATCTTCTTCCTTACAGCTAGTCTAAATTTACCGTATTTTAGCTTAAACCCATTACCCATTGTGTTATTGCAACAGGCCCTGCTAAAAAAAGTCTTTCTCCATCTTTTTTATAAGCCCCCTTTAAAGTACTGAAATGCTACAGTAAAGTTTCCGTAGAACCTTCCCTTCTCCAGGTTAAACAGCTCCAACTCTCTCAGTCTTTCCTCACAGGGGAAGGTGCTCCAGCCCTCTGACCATTTTTGTGACCCTCCTCCAGACCCACTCCAACAGGTCCATGTCTTTCCTGTGGTGATGACCCCCGAGCTGGACATAGTACTTCAGATGGGTCTCATCAGGAAAGGGAAGAGGGGTGGAATCACTGCCCTTGACCTGTTGGGCTTCAGAAGCAAGTCATTCTCTTTTGCTTTTCTGGGGCATTTGTGCGGCTCTTGCTGTCTACTACTAACACTAATTGGATGTTATAAATGTAGTGTCACCACCTACTCAGTGATGCTGAACAGCTCTGGGGCAAAGCCTGAAAATACTACTGTTCTTGGAACCACAGTCCTTGACCACTGTGCCAGATATGCAAATAGGGATCAAACAGTTCACCCAGTTTGTATTTGCATTTCACACTGCAGCTGGCTTAAAGGAGCAGAATCTGAAAATATTAAAGCCACCCAAGCTGTTATCTGTGCTGGTACCAGTGTAAAAATCTTTAGAAATAATTTATAGATAAGAAAGCATTCTATGTTAAAGATGGAGCAGAGACTCACATCAAGAGCAGCATTAAGCTACTGTTGGCTGTGTCCACTGAGCTGAGCCTGAGAATGACAAAGCACATAGTGCACAAGAACATGCACTTTAACAGCCAATCGCCTACAAAACATAGAGTTCCTGACAGGATGCCAGACATGTTGAGGAAGAAGCTTGGCTTAGTTACCTTACAGAGCTTTTTCCTGAACATCTTTATTTGTTAAAGGATGGAAAGATACTAAGTTTTGCTTCCCATCAGGATCCAGTACTTGGCCTATTGACAATTCTGTGGGCTAGAGTCCAGCTAGGACTGTATGTGCATCCAAACAAGGCAGGTTTCTGACGGAAGTACAGATAGATTCTTGCATTTAGTCATCAAGTAGTTATCAAAATATCAAAGTACTTCCTTGGAATATTGCAACACTTAAATGTGGGAGCTCGTTCTTCAGATGCCAGTCTACAAATGGCATTTCATAGGAAAATTTTGCTGATATTTTATCTCAGGGGTGTTTTCTTGGGAACATTATTAGATGTTATGATTTGTGGTAGATCTGGAAGTGCTGGGTTAACAGTGGAGTTAATGACCTTAAAGGTCTTTTCCTGAATTATTCTGTGATTGTGGTAGGTCAGCCCAGCTCTCTCCTCTGCCTTTTCAGCTTTCCAAAGTGGTTATGTATATTCTCTGGTGGAATAAGTTCTATAGCGATGGACACATATTATTTCATTAAAAAATGGTAAATAAAGAAAAACCCCTGTATTTTGTAGTTTCTCACAACTGATAAAGGTATGGTAATTTTAATTCAGCTTTATTCACAAATTACTCAAGAATTATTGTATTTTACTCTCATTCACAAGAAACTGCAAGCACACAGAAAGGGTAAGAACACAATTTGACTGACTTCCTGACCTGCCATCCTGGATCTGGTGACTTGCAGCCCTGGTGCTCAGTCCCTGGAGGTGATCTGTATGCATGCTGCTGGTCATCAGAGTCATGTGGGTTCAGTGTGTAACACTTCTTGAATAATGGTTGAGAAATGAGCCAGAGCTGGTTACATAAACCTTGTCATATTTCATGCACACAGCTGCCAGTCTCTGCACTGTTTGCTGCTGTTTGTCATTTGTGTTTTCTGTCACCAAGATATCACCAAAAATAAATACCTGAAGAGAAAAAATTATGGTTCTGCAAAGCTTTCTGTGCTTTCACTCTCCCTGTATATATATTGTGTTATTCTTTCCCAATGGCTAAAAGAAAAGAATAAAAACTCAGATTAACTCTCCCTTTAAACAACCTGTAAGAAAAATATTGCTTGGTAGTCTTAGTCCAAATACACATAGTCAGTTTTTTAAGATAAATGTTAAGTTTTGGTTTGAAGAGAGGTTTTAGAAATCCAGGATCTGTAACATTTATCCTGTGTCTTTTGAATAATATTTTCACTGCTTTAGCAGAAATCAGGCTGCTCTATGTGGAGCTCATTGCTAAGAAAAAATGGTCTGGTTTTCTCAGACATCAACTGACTACAGCCCTCTGAAGTCAGAGCTCTGTGTCTGAGCCTGTATTTTTGTGGGTATCTACGTCTAGATTTTGGAATGCATTTTTAGCAGCCAAATGTGAAAGTTTCGGAAATGTAAAAATTGCTGCTGACAAGAGGTAGAGATGAAAATATCAGAGTTATCAGTGAGATGTAATTGAAAGATTGACCTTATTATTTCATGAAAAATCAAGTAGTAAGGGACTGCTTAGATCTTAAAGCAATGCACACAGAAAAGCCCTATCCACAAGATAAGGCCAAGGGTCACGGAAATGCAGCATTTCTTCATTGCTGACTTCTCCCTGGCTGTTACCTGCTCACAAAGGAATATGAAGCAGAATTAGAAGCAGGGCAGAACTGCATTTTTTTCTCTGTCCTAATTTGTCATTGTTAATAATGATGGCTGGTCACTGACCCAAAGCCATGCTGCATCTTCCCTGAGAATTACAGAGCTGCTGCTCTGGATGTGGATATTGGATCAAATTCCTGCCAACAAGTTGTTGACTGGGTTTCAGCCACTGCATGTGGACTGCTGATGGCTCCCCTCATCCCAGTGTCTCAGGGAAGACCCTAACCATTACCCTAAACACACCCCAAATTCACTCTTAATGTGTTAATTACCTCATAACATCCTCCAGGAACAGCTGAATGTTCCCAGAAGTACTATCGTCACTCTACCCTTTCCAGTGACACTGCAGCATCAGTCCCATTTTGTCAAGCAGCTCCTTCAAGCATTACCATGGGGGTTATTTCTCTGTGTATGGCTCTGAAAGTGAAGGATACTTGCCTTTTTCAGACAAAGAGCAAAACAAAGCTTGAGATGGGATGTGGCTCCTCCCTGACCATGACAATTGAATGACAATGCTGGCAAAAGAACAAATGAAATAGCAAAATAGTGTCAATTTATGATAGAAATTCAAAAGTGGTGTGTGTGGATCATGAGACCAATGAGGTTTTGGAGCAGCTGCCTAGAAAAAAAATGAAGCAAAAAGTCCTTATTTTAAAAGGGATTTAAGCCTTTTTTATATAAAAGAGATTTTAAGATGTGGTTTTCTGAGCAGTCAGAGGCTCAGTCACTTCCAGTCAGATGTGCTGTGTTGGGAGACCTCTCTTCCCTCCCAATCTCCACTTTTACATGGCCTTTTTCTAGATGAAAGTTTGCCTGGTAGTCCAATAAATCTTTTGTTTATGTGCACAAATGGCATGTTCTCCAGACACCCAAGGCTGCCACAGACCTGATCACTGTAAATGTGTCATGCTGCTGCTCACTTCTTGAACAGCTTTAGCCTCCCTTAGAGGAGCTCAATTAGATGTAAATCTGCTGACAAAGCTTGAGTATTATTTTGTGCTTGCCTCTCAGGTACCTCTTTTAACTGGGTCAGAGTAAACCCATTGCCCTCTATATTTGGTACACAGTAGGAATATTTACCTAGCAGAAGTCATAACTCTTTGATGTTTTCTAAAGTATATATTGATTCACCTAACCTTGAGGTCAGTCTCATTTCTAACTGTGTAGATGAACCATGCAACACTTCTTGTACGTTTTGATAGCAGTATTTCAGGACCAAAAAGGAGATGCGCTATTGTGCAAAAACCACCCTTGGGACTTTCCTTAAGTTCAAGACTTGCACAACAAAGCTATAGGGGCGCCAGGCTGTTTCTGATGTAGGAAAGGCAAGGACAATTTCTCTGAGCAGATTCAGAAACCCTCACAGGCTCGCCTCTGTCCAGACCACTCCCAATAGGCGTTGGTCTGTTTGAGTCTTGCTAACTCAAATCTGAGAGAGATTCTCTATGAAACTTCTATTCCCATTTTAAAATTAGGCAACCACAGGCAGAGGCAACCCATCAAAGCTGGCCCTGCACAGGCAGTCTGTGGGAACTTGCTCATACAACAAAGTTTACTGCTGGGAGGTCTGAAGGTAAACTTTATGTAGGAAAAGGCACATGATTGTCTTCCTCAGGGACTTTGCAACCGCAAATTCTACAACCTATTTTGTAAATGATACTACCCAAACATATTTATTATTTGCAATTTTGTCCTAAAATCTAACATGAGTCTTCTCTGCCTCTACTTAAACTGATTTTTTTGTCTTGCTCTACCCCCAGAGGCTGCCTAGATAATCACCATCTTTTCATATTCTTCAGTTATGTCCTAATTTAGATATCTCTTTTCTATATAAAATCATCCTAATTTTCTCATTTTTTAGGTTTATATTTTCTAAATTTCAAATAGTTTCTACTGTTATTTAAATGTAATTTCTTCTGGTTTTTATGGGTACTAAAACTAAGCTACCTAAGGTGTAATTCTCTAGGTCACAGTTTCTTCCACTTTCAAAAAAGTTGTTCTTTTTATAGTATTTTTCCTTCTCCAGTGTTCTGGGACTTCACTAATTTTTGATAAATGGTTGTTTTGGATTTTTTTTTTTTTTTGTTAAAAAATCATAATTATTTAAGCACATACAGTTTTTCCAGTTCTGTAGGAAATCAAGGGTATGTTCATCTTGTGCTTTCAGTCTGAATATATCCCACTCACCTAAACAGTCTTTAATCTGCTCTTTCCCCTCTCCTGGTGAGGACTTTCCTCCTCAATGTTCCTTAACAGTTTAAATAACAGTCACTATTAAGATTTTTGTGAAAGTGACACCTAATAGGTTCTATGCAGTTTATTCATCTTCCTGATGATTATTTTCTCTCCCTTTCTCATAAAAGATACATGGGTGAAAATGCAGCACATTATTTAATTTCTTATGCATTTAGCCAACATTGGTTTTACTTGCCACTTTTGCACCTTCCTCTTTGAAATTAATTTCACCTCCTGCTTGTGGCAATCAGCTATAAATATTTATAGTTATTAGCACAGTTTTCCCTTTTTATTTCTCTTGGTTTTTCTGGTTTTCCTGGTATTCCTTATCCAGCCCTTATCAATGCTCCACTATGGCATTTTCCTAGTTTTATTCTACAGGAAGACAGAATTATGTTGTTTCCTTGATATTGCTTCATATAAGAATTGACATTTCTCCTGAAATACTTTTACCCTTTGGGATTCTTCTCCGTGAGCACCTTGCCTCCCTGTCTGCAGCCTGCTACACTGGCTGTTTTGAAGTACACTGCTAATAATCATCATCTGCTCAGATTCATTCCTTTCTCTTACAACCATGAGCTCTATCAGAACAAGATCATTTTCACTCAGATTGTTTTCTGTGATTTTTTAAAAAATCCTGGTCAAACACAGTAAAAACCAAGCCAACCAGGGACACTTTTAGAGCCTCTGAATTCTAGGACAGTGAGCTGTGCCCCAAGGAAGAGAAAATGTGCCAAGAATAAAACCAGATGTTCAGTTTTTGCAGCTGTTAAAATTACAAAGGGAACACAGAGTAAGTATGCTGACTAAATAGAGGAATAGCTATTACATGAATTCAACTCTCAGAACAGCTAAGAAATGCAGGACACTTGTGCTGGTGATGCAAAGGGGTGGTACAGTGGCTACAGCAGCAGCAGCTTTATGGGCAGCACCATCTCCCTTGCAGAACTGACTTCCCTGTCACAGGTGAAACACCAGCTCCCGTGGCAAAGCCAGGCAGTTGTCCCACTGGACAAAGCTCAGTTCATTCACCCTTTCTCTTCTTCCAGTCCCCTTTTCTGTCCTTCAACACTCTCCTAGGAGGGGTTGCTAATTTTCCTGCTGACTATAAATGCACAAGGTGTTGGCAGCCCAGCTTGTTCTGGCCTGGGGAAAGGAAGCCATAGAATGGCCGGTTTGGAAGGGACCTTACAGACAATCCAGTTCCAACCCCTGGCCATGGGCAGGGACAGCTTTCACTAGACCAGGTTTCTCAAAGCCCCATCCAACCTGGCCTTGAACACTTCCAGGGATGGTGTATCCACAGCTTCTTGGGACAACCTCTTCCAGTGCCTCACCACCCTCACAGTAAAGCATTTCCTCCATATATCTAATCTAAACCTACTCTCTTTCAGTTTGAAGCTATTTCCCCTTGTCCTGTCACTATATTCTTGTGTAAGTAGCCTCTCTCCATCTTTCTTTTAGGGTCCCTTCAGGTACCAAAAGGCTGCAATTAGGTCATCTTCATCAGATACTTTTTTCCCCTCTGGTAAGCACTCGTCTGTTACTGCAAGAAATACCCTTTTCTAAACTGGGTCACCCCCCCATCAGCAATTGCAGAGACATAAGGAAAAACTACATTCAGGAAGTGTTGAAAGCAGCAAATATATAAATTTGGAATAAACAGGAGCCACTGTTTTGCATCTTTCTTCTTCCTCAGATGTCTCCTTTCTAATCTTCTTCCTCCATCCCCACTACCATACCTTACATTTTGCTTACGGAATTGTTTCATGGCTGTAGGTAGCAGGGCAGTTCTTTGATAACACAGCATGAACTCTCTCTTATTCTGGTTTTTACATAGCTTCAATTGCATGATACCTGAGTACAGTCAACAGCATTGAAAAACTGTGCTTGTCCACCAGGAAGTTAACAGAGATAAAAAATAGGAGGTAAAAAAGTAGAGATCTTGGATGGTTTTTTCTCTGATTTTATTTCTAAATTTAAAATGTCACTTCTCCAGCATTGGCAACAGCACCAGATACAGCTGATCATAAAGTCAAAGAAAACTGCTGAAAGCCTTCTGTGAGCTTCCTTTCTGGTGATGGCTGGTTGGCAAAGTCATGAGGTGCATAACACCAAGGCAGACCCTTCCCACCTGCCTACCGTCTGAAGTGCCTGAAAGCCTTGCATTTATCTCTATTTTGTTTTACTGGAAATTGATATTGGATAATTTTACATTCTTAATGCAGCTACAAAAGCCTATCATTTAGTTCTTTTAGATCTTCTCTAGAAAGAAAGCATGTATATAGAAACCTGCCATACTTTGTCAAGGCAGGGAGGTATCCACGCATATCAACCCAGGCTTTTTTTATAGCTGTGTAAGATAACTAGACTGTCCCAGTGAAAACTCCATTACCACAGTGTTTTTCATCATGAATGCAGTCCAGGTGCTTTTATTTGGTTGAATAAATGATTTTTATAAGCTTGTATGTGTGTATGCCTAAGATGTTGTATTTATCAAAGTGGTTGCTGCTGCTGTTTGTCCAGCTAAAGATATTTTATGTTTTGGCATAAGAAATTATTTTATGCATATTACAGTCTCCAGCTTCAAACCTCTTAGAATAAGCATCCTGACATTTAGAAGAAGAATAAGGATGTCTGTGAATACAATATTTTCGTAGACCTTAGGGAAAGTTGGAAATATTTAAAAGGAAGATGGACTGCTGCTTTAAACTGGAATGGCAGAAATTAGTTCTTTTTCATGTGATTACCTTTACACAATAGTTTCTGCGTGTCTGCATTGTCTCCGCACTAGACTACAGATCTTAATGCTCAGTGTTAGATTCCAGCTGAGTCCTAGGCATTGCTTACAATTCTGATGTACAGCAAAATTTTCATACCACAGAGATATGTATGCATGAAGGAAAGTAACTTTCAACCATAGTAAAGTGAATTGCTAAGAAAAAAAAGAAAATAAAAGAAAAAAAAGAAAAAAAAAGGAAAAAAGAAAAAAAAGAAAAAAAAGAAAAAAGAAAGAAAAAAAAGAAAAAAAAAAGAAAGAAAAAAAGAGAAAATGTTCAAAATGCCCATACTGAATATTTACCTTGAAACAGTAAAATATACCATGAAGCATACCCTGACACAGAACAGAAAGGACCATGCCACTAAAGTAAACTCTTTCCTGGCTATTGTAGCTAAATAAATTCTAGTTTTATCCAGATGACAAGATGAAGACCTTACTGGCTTACAGATGAATAAAAGTGGGACTCAATAGCAAAAAAAGAATAAACTTTGTCCAGTTTAAAAATCAAAATAGTGAATTTTCTAATCAGGTGTCTGTCTGCATCTCATTGAACTTTGAAGAGATCTGGGCTCCTAAAAGTCGTCTTCTCAATGGTGTTTACTGCAGGCTTCTGTCTCTCAAAGGACATCTGTACTGGTGGCATTTTCAGAAGTACCTTGTGGACACAGGTCTACAGAGGTTGCTGTATTCCCCCACCAGCTTGTAGGCCATACTGTGATGGGCAAGTTCTCTTCCAGTATCATAATCCTATCACAAAAGCATTGTTATTTCCAGGGTCCATATTTGCAGAGGGTCTCTTGCATTTTACCAAATTCCTTGCTTTTCCCCCTTCTTCAATGTCTTTCATGTGAATATTTTTTTCTTTTCACAATCTCTTCTGAGTACTTTTGCTCTGGTTTTACAAATGCGAGTTTTTGGGAATGATAATTGACACCTGAAAGTATATTTGCCTTTGACTATTTAACATCCATTGAGCCTTGGGGAAGAAATAAGCAAATAATCTTACATTTTAGCTGTCTACACCAATTTGTGTGAAGCACAGATAAAAAGGTTATTTATATATGTGTTTGGCAGGACAAAGGATTCCTGTTTTTGAAGCATGAGAGAGATGGGAAAACATTCTACTTCCTTCATTTTATGAACTACCTACCAGTAATATGTCATCTGCCACTTCCTCCCCACCACTGTGCAAAGAGAAAAGAATGGAATTTAGGTCCTTCAAAGCCTAAAGAATTGATCCAGGATGCCTCATTCCTGCAGGTTATGGCTGAGCTTTGGTCCCAGGTGACTGTCTCAGTCCTGTCAAGGGAGGGAAAAGACAACCCAGACAGCAACTATTATTACTGTGTGTCAAGAAATGAAAAGCCTGACACATTAGTGTATGTAAAGGAGACTGTGAGATGAGATACCCTGTCTTCAGCACAGGTCCCTCACTCACTCACTTATGTGACAGCCTGTGATAGGAGAAAGTTGACATCAGACATACGAACTCAGCCCACAGAAACAGCAGACTTGAGACCATGTGTCAAAAAGTTTCTTTACTTGATAAGCACCAGAGTCTAGATTTCACATTTGAGATTCATTTTGATCTTCTCATGTCTAGCTGATGATTGCAGCAACTTGCATGCTTCAGCAGTTAAATGAGTCCTGAAAGCTCTTTCTGTTTGAAAGAAATTACTTTAAAAAGATATCATTTTTTTTATCAATCCTTCATTTTGTAAGCCACTGGAGTCAACCACAGAGGAAGTGCCTTTTTTCCTCCCAACATCACACACAAAGGAAAGGAAGTTTTCCTTCTTTTTTAAATAGCAGAATAAACACTGAAAAACTCACCCACCCAAAGTTTTATTTAAAATCTGCCATTTTCCCCAATTACATTGCAAGTTTTCCCCAGTCTGCAGAATTCTTAAATATACTCACAGCAAAGTTGAGATGTTCAACTAATCACCTATCCAATACACTGCACCTTGACAGAAACAGCTACTGTGGGATCTTTTTACTTCATGAGGAGGTAGGGCAGGTAGTCATGGCTTGCGTGTTTTACAGTGTATTGTTTTGGTCAGGATATTGGAGCCTCTTTCAGCACTCCCATATTCCTCTGTGCAACATTTTCAGCTGCTGAAATAGTCCTCATACTCTTGAGATAGCCTATTCTACCTCCCTCCCTGCCTCGCTCCCTGCTTCCCTCCCTATTTTTTTGATACCCATGGCTTAACCCAACCTCTGCGTTTGCACAGGGCTTTTAACTACCAGCCTGAGGCAAGCTGGAAGCAGCAGAGGAAGGAAGGGAGTAGATCAGGAAGCCACTAAGCCAATTTTCCATTAACCAAAGGAGCAGGGTCCTGTAACTTTTCTTTGAGGTAAGGAAAACTGAGAAATGAAAGTCTCTCATAGCTGTCTGTAGGTCACTCATTAATTCACAGCTTACTGCAACTTTCAGACTGTCCAATAATGATTTTTGCTAGCAGGGCCACATTCAAGCTGTTGATACCTTTGATTCCTACTGCTTTGTTCCAGTAATATCTCAACAGACAGGCTTAATTTTTTTAAAATTAATTTTCCTATGTAAAGTCAGAAGTCAATCTCCAGCAATATTGCTCTAAACAATGTGTTAGTGTTATTTTTCAGGAAAAGGAAACTAAAAGCAGTATTCTCTTGCTTAAAACAAAATGCATCCGTTTCAGTTTGGAATTCATGCAGAATTTGAGAGTTGAACCTATTTCATATAGAAATTAAATTTTCCTGAAGAAAACAATTTTTTCTGGACTTTAGAATAGAGTTTCACTTTTATTTTTTGCAGGTACCAAAAAAATAACAGAACAAAGACATCACTCCTCAAGTTAATTTTTGTCATGTTTGGAATTTTGCACTTTTCAGGTAAAAACAATTAGATTTTAGTGGGAAATTGATGCCAACTGTCAAAGTCTAAATAGGATTTATTTTTCAGGATGGACACAAAGGATCTCTGTGGAACTCCTAGGCAGATGAAAAGTTGCTGGGCAGTTCCATGTCAGATAAGGTATATACACACATACCTATGATTCATCCCCATTTCCTAGAAAGAGGAAATGACTTAGTAAAACCACAATGCTGGATGAAAGGTTAAACTTTTCATTATGATGCCTCATGTACAATTATGTACATCCTCATGGACAATTATCACCATTAAAAGAAAGTAATTTTAAGAAAATCTCTATAAAATACTGTCTTTCTCTGGCAAAGAGAAACTATTCTTCACTAGAAGCTCTGGAACACTTTCTGTGAAAAACAGGTCACTTTATTCTCTCATCCTAAATAAGACTGGGTAAAACGGATCTGAAATGTCTTTCCTAGTGTCTCTCCATGTCAGAAATATTTAACTGTGGGTTATACATCCTCTGGAGTTTAGCAGTTCATTCATTATAGAAACAGCTCCAGGTTCGTGCATTTCTGAAAGAAGAACTAATTTCTCTCTGTCAATCCAGGCAAAACCTCCAGATTTTACTCTTTAGCTTTTGCACCTGGTGGCAAAGTCAGACTAAGAAGTTCTTGGCCCTTCTCTTCCCTTGGTGCTCTCACTTCTTCCCAGGAGCTTTGCTCCTGCTGCTGCACCACGTGCTCGCCTCATCTGCACTGCTGCTTGGTGCTGGAAATCAAGTTAGGAATTAGAACTAATTTTTTAAATATAGATAATATTATGTATTTAACCCACATCAATCCCCAATCTGTTTCCCAGAAGACGTCTGGCAGAAAAAAAGCAGAATTATAAAGGTCATATCCTACAACAGAAGGGCAGGAATTAGGTGCTAATGTGGAAATAAATCTTGAGAGTGGCTGAGAAACTGAATGCCTGAGTGTTGGGTTGTCCCTGGCAGAAGGTGGAAGGACACATCAGAGAATGAATACAAAAGAAAATTAGGTTTTTAAAAGTAGGTTCCCAGACTAATGAACCAGATTTGTTAAATGCTATCATTTCTTGCTGTGTATCATTTTTAATGAGTTCTGGGAACTATTATTGACATCTGACTTGTTAAAAGAATGCACTCATTATAAAGGAAGGTATAGACGTCAAAGTGCAGCATTCTGAAAATAATAGCACGATGATATTTGTATCCCAGGGGCTACAAATTATGGCTTAATTTCCGTTGCAGTCAAACTTACTCACAGCATTCACAAAAAGGAAAATTCTTCTTCCCATCCCTTGGGTACAAGGATGATCATCCACTGTATAACAAGGTTCAGAATTTCATAATAGTTTCACTGTGTAAATTGACTTTACCTGGTTGTCTGCTCAGCTGTATATGTTCAGAAAACGCAGTAGGAGATGTCTTGACCTTGATTCAGGAGGCATAGAGAAGAGTGATGGCTGAACAGACAGACTCAGTGTAGGGAGGTGAAAAAAACTATGTAGGGAGGGAGGGAAATTAGACCTCACACATATTACAGAAATGCTCAGCACATGCAATGGACTAAGCAGGAGAAATACTCCAAGTACAGTCTTGTGTGAGTCATTATATTTCACCAGGTGACAGATCAGCATATCCCCAGGCTTTTTTGTGCCTCTGATATGTGCTACTTGTGATTAGATATGGCATGACTGAAATGAAGAGTAACTGGGTGCTTATTCTCTTCCCTCTTACATCCATGCACACCAGGAGCCAAGGGAGTCAGAGATGTCTAAGGGTATTAGCTCTAATTCCCAGGCTTTCATATGACTAGTCTGCTACTGAACTGTTGGAGCAAAATAGATTATTTCCAACTTTTGTCCCCAGGACTATTTCCTCAGCTGCCCTCCTATCTTTCAAAGAAGTATTAATAGATGCAAGCAGGAAAGGGTAGGTTTAAGAAGCCACCTAATGCTCTCTGCAGAGAGAGCACTGGATATAGGATGGATACAGGAAATCCATTGTTTTTTTCAAGCTGCAGTCAGTAAGTTTTTTGAAGATGAATCACTAGGAGCAACTGATAGGCATAGTAAAACTGGAGGTTGTAGTCTGCTTATGAGCAGGAGTCAAAGGCTAATAACTTTCTCCATGCTGGGAAGCCCTTTGTCTGGCAGGCCTGAAGACATTGTTTTGTTTCAAAATCTGTGAGTGCTCCTGTTTCTTTGGTTCCACTACACATTTGTTGGGTCTATCAAGTCACACAGCTGCCATAGTGAATGTTTGTAAACAACCTCCTCCTGGAGGGTCTGAAAAAACACCCAGGCAACACCCTCATAAAGACAGAGAGAGTGAGCAAGAGCAAGAGCTCTGAAAGGAGAGAGAACTCGCCATGATCTGCAAGGCAGGGAGCAACTGCAAGACACTGAGATGCACAGCAGGATGTGGGTGTCTGGAGCTTAGGCACAGTAGGGCTGCTCCTGGGGCAAAGGAGGAGTGTCCATCCCCTTCCAAATGGGTTGTGGGAGCCTGCAAAGAGCACCTGGGGAGCCCATGCTCTGCAGGCAAAGGTATCTCACCTGAGGGAGTGCCCACATTCCCCTGAGACCCCAGCCTCTGGGTGACATCATTTAACAACATGGGTGGCAGTTCTGGTGTGACATCCTGCTTTGCCCAAAAGGATGAATTCACCTCTAGAGCATTTGGTTTTCTGGTGAGTGACTCAGGTTTCCAGCTGATCTGCTGCTCACTTGGCTGAGCAAAGCCCACCCTTTTGCCAGGGTGGCAAGCCCTTATGCAGGAGATGCTGACTGAGCCATGAGAGAGCTGCTCAATAGAGAGGGAACACACATCCCATCCCTGTTTCTGCCCAAGAGAGACCTAAACTCCACTTTTATGAGGAAATATGAGAAAATGTCTCAAACCTTAGAGGAGAATGACATACCAGGTTTAACTCTTCTGCCTGAGATTCTTTTGGGGCAACTTCAGGTCACACCCTCAGGAACATCAACCTCTTGGGGCAACCCAGAGTTCTGCGTGGCACTCTGGGGACTGCTGGACATACATCACTTTCACCTCAGCGGCTCCTTTGCTGGTGCCAAAGCAACAGACCGAATACTCTTCTTGCAGTTAGATGTATTCAACATCTACACATACAGAGATCTATCTCATCTGTTTCAGTTATCCACATGGCTATAAAGAGAATTACAAAGACTTTGGTTTTGGCCTAGGATTACTAGGCATGGAAATTGGCCTAGGATTTGGCCTAGGATTGCTAGGACTGACTCATCCATAGCTGAGCTATGTGAGAACAAAAATTCTTTGAGGAAAGACAAATATTTGCAACTGATTCAATAGGAATTTTCCATCAGCAGTATTTTCCTTCCAGTGTTAGCCCTGAGGACAAATTTCAGATGCATTCTTGACACAGAGAATATCCTAAACTTCTAGTGACACCAGTTTTATCCTCCAGGACACAGGGAAATCTCTGAGGTGGACTCATAGCTTTGCTCCTGGTGTCAGAGAGACAGGTAGCAGTGCCTTTTTTCTCTCAATTCATGAAATGCAGACACTGAGATGTGAAGTACAAGCCCACAAAAAATGCTAACCAGTATTGTTTTGGAGTCACAAATCTGATAAAAATGTTCTCTTCTTGCCAAAGGAAATTCCCTGATGCACAATTTATTCTCAATTTTAATAACTTAGAAGTATTGTGATATTAGCTTTGCTTTGTTATAAAAGCACTGAAACACTAAACGACTATAGAAGATTAGGGATTCTTTTTCTAAGAAGAATATCTGTGCTAGTTCTCTAAATAATATCTAGGAAGTTATTTTTTAACTGACCTTGTAGGTCTTTCAGCTTTTTGTACATTATGTTAATGTGCTGAGACCTATTTCTAGAATTCAAAAAGGCAGGAAAAATCCCTCATTTTCTTATAAAAAGCAGACATTTTCTCAACCATTACTAGTAACTAGGTGTTACTAGAAACATGTGAATACATATACACACACATAGATAATATACATTTTAAAACAGATAATTCTTTGAAATATACAGCCAAGATTGTTGGTACTGTCCACAGTAAATAGAAATTTAAAGAGAGGATGATTCTGACACTGCAGTACCAGCAGCTTTAGAAAGGGCACAATGGCATAGCGTTGTGAAGGAATCTCCTCACATGTTGATGCTGAGAGATGCAGAGCATAGAAAGGAAAGGTTTAAATGCACAGAGTCTGTGTTTGAATCCTTCTGTTGTAATAATCATGAAAAAGGAGAATAATCAGAGAACTATTATTATAAAACCTTTGCTGACACAATTGACCACTTAGTAAAGTATTAATGCAGGACATACGTCTTTGCCATATCAAGTGAACAGAGAGTCAAAAGTTTCCAGTCTTTGCTCTAACAAAAATTCTAAACTTGATGCTGGGCAACCCTCACAATGGGTTAAAAGCCTGGGCCTTTTACATGTTCTGTCCCCCGAGACTTGTCTAGACAAACCAACCACTTCCTTTTCTCAAGGTTGTTTCATACCACAACAGGAAAAGCCACAAGGTCTTGGTCATCTCCTCTTATGTAAAATCCTACAGCAGAAGAGGGCCTGGGGTGGGGGAAGAGCCCCTGAAATTTTCTCCACCACTAGTTGAATACCAATGCTGGAGTTTGCCTCTGGAAACCCAGCTATGGAGCCCTACCCTGTGCACGGCAATTGGGCCATCCCGTCATTACAGGTCTCTATCAGCCACGGTCCTTTCAAGATGCTGTGTCAAAAAATCCCATGAGTGAACATTAACCAACATTTTCTATAGCATAGGCCCCAGAGAAGTCTTAATAAAGCTACAGGTTTTGTAATGTTTTCATCCACAAAAGGCAATGATTGGGTTTATGGCTCTTTCCATCTTTCTCACTTTGCAGCTCCTCTTTCCCTTATATACCATTTACTATCTGTTCCTTCAGGTGAAGAGATGGGGCCTCACTGTCTCTTTTTCCACGCTCTGTTAAGATTATGGCTTTTTTTAGTATATAAGAGATTAATATCCATAGTTTGGAGTGCTGCTACGACCCTCCACTATCTACATCACTTTGGTCAACGGGGAGCAGTACAGAAGTTGCAGAGGTAGAAAAATCATAAAAGGTGCCAAGTACATCATGTAGCAAGGGTTGAGTGTGATAGTGAATAAACAAGTAGTGTTTGCTGTGAAAAATGGTGTCATGAAACAGCATTTCAGTTATGAGTGCTGCTAAGAGTGTTTCTGCACTCATTGCCTCTCATAAAAAGACCCTTTTCCTCCCTGGGACACAAAAAATTCCCATTTCACACTCAGTGCCTCTCCAAAGGCTCTCAGCACTGCAGGCATCAAGGTGAAGCCTCTCCATGGCTGCAGCACCTCCTCCGAGGCTGCCAAGCCTGATACTGCTCCAGCTGCTCCTCTGCCTTTCCTCAGCTGTAGTATCCCCCACACTCACAAAAATCACTGATGAGGGAAAGATGCTGGGGCTTGTATATGAGCTAGAACCTGCTGGGACGCACAGATGTTAGTGAGATTGTAACTGGGCTTGGTGATTCCTATTGATGAGGAAACTTGTTGCTAAATGGGGAAAAGGCAGAACATCAAAGCCTCAGGTAACCTGCTGAAATAAGCCAAACAGGAAACAAAAGCCAGCGCCTTCATCAACATGACCCAAACAGCACAGGTCAGCCTTCAGACAGATTTCTACTTACACATTCTTCTCTAAAAAGTATGTGGTCTGCACCTTCAACTAATTTGAAGTGCAGTCTCTGCAGATCTAAGCTGCCAGCTCTTGATCTGTATGGTGCTTCCTCTACACTTTCAGAGCAGGGGCTCTGCTTCTGTTCCCTTCCTCTGCCACCCACACTGACTCCTAACAGAGTGATAAAAAACTCACATTTAATTAAAATTAAGCCAATAAGGAAAACCAAGAATTAAAATCCATGACTGACCAATTCAGCTTCCAGATGCCGCTTTAGGCACATGACACTACAAAATTCTATTATAACTTAGCTTAATTTATGAAGAGTTTAACATGCCAGTAAAATAATTGGGAAAGAAATTCAAATAAATGGGCTCCCCTACCATGAACAGGTGAGGGGCTAAAGTTATCTAGCTCACAATACAAATGGGTTTGTTGTTCATTCAGATCAACTTCTGTGCCTGCGCCAAGGCTGAATTGTTGATTATGCCACTTGTTTTGTGAACAGATTTAAAGGCCAAAGAAAGAGAGTTCAAAGGCAATTGAGGTGTTCATGAATAAGTACAGCTCTGAGCATGGCACAGACCTGAGGACAACACCTCTTATGAGTCTCTTCTTCCAAAGTATTAATTATTGTGGAGTAGATTGCTGCAGCTTCCCCAAGTGTAGGTGTGATTGCAAAACCACCTTTGTGAGCGCAGCAGGTCCTGCACAGGTCTTTGGAGCTTGTCCCTTCTCTGATCACTGTAATTAATAGCCAGTTTTGGGACTGACTGGTAGCTTTTGGTATCAGTGAATAAAGGGACTTTACACTTTTAGGACAGCTTCTCCAGTGTCAGTGAGCTGATTAAATACCAGCACCTGATGTCTACCTTGGAGTGGCAGGTGAGAGGAAAGGACATTTTTAGATGAATATGCTTTTCAGATTCACAGATAGGGTTGAACAGGTCTGATTTGTTCCCTTTTCTTCTGCAGCTGTTTATAATCAGAACTATGCATGGAGAGAATGAATATTCTAATTATATTTTCTTCTATTAATGAAAAATGAGAAACAGCAGTATCATCTTCAGTTGCAAAGAATAAAAAGTGAATTGTTGTTAAAACTAGGACCACTATTTGTCATGCTAGCACACTAATTTGCATTTATTTCCCACCTTCTCCCCAAAGTACTTTGCTGATTCCTTGAAGACCACCTTGCAACCATTGAGAATTTCACCTTTTACAGGATTATAACTTCATTGAATGCCAAGGAAGCAGCAAGAACCGATGAACCTCTAAATACAAAATAGGATGCTTTGATGAACGAGGTCAGAGAAACACAGTAGCTTCCAAGTCAGAAGGTGTAAGTGTTGGTATGCCAAGGTTTACAACTGAGCACATGGATACTGCCAACTCCATGCTGGAGTTACTCTCCATGGGTGACAACAAGAGAGTGCTGAATCCAAAGGTGTGTCAGAAGGGGCAGCATGGGCCCACTGTGGGTGGGGTGCCACCAGGTTGGCACTGTTACGCCATCAGTGCTTCTGGTGATAGTGCATGACTGGTGTCAAGCAGAGAACATCACTTACCAATGGGCAAACCAGGTGTCAGGGCAGCCAGAGCTTGGGCTGGACAGACAGAGCTACAAATGTCCCAGCACTCAGCACTTCCACGTCTGGCAGTGGCTCAGAGAGGCAAAGGAAAGGTTGTCTCCTGCCTTACTCAACACTAGACCAAGTGACCATTCAAGTGAGGCAGAATATATAAGATCCGCACAAATATAAATGGGTTTAATGCTTTTTAAACCACTAGGACTCACTGTTGGGAAGTATTAACAAAGGCAAGAACGAAATACAATTCAAACTGGACTTGAAATTCTAGAAGCCATTGGGTTTTTGGTTGCATTAAACTTTAAAAACTTTGGAAATGAGGTAAATATCATGCTATTTCTGTGAGCAGGTGAATGGAGGAGAGGGTGGAGGAGCTGAGAAAAAATTTGTGGGCAGCTGATTTGGTAATTATTTACCTGAGTGTTCCTGTACTTCTCCTCAGAAAGTAGCTTGTCCTCTCCAGAAACAAGGTATGAAAACACACTGAATACTAAATTGTTCCCGTAGGCCAATTTTCTTGTGCCTAAGGATCCTCCAAAATTGAACCCAGCTACAAATTTTCCCGCAAATCTTCTGTTTACCACTTTGCTTTTAATGCCTAAAATTGCACTGAAAAGTAGAGTATAAAAATACTTTTCTGGCGGCTGTATCACCACCAGTTTTTTATATCAGGACAAAATAGTTTAAAAGCAAAATTCTTGCTTCCCTGCTTAATAACCTGTCACTTGTTCTGGTGGGCTTTTTCCTCCCCTTATTAAATTTGTTTGTTCTCTCATTTGTTGCTTTGTAGTTGTTTGCTTTTAAAGCCTTCTAGTTCTTTATTTTTTTGTGCTCCATCCACAGCAATAAAAATTCTTACAGTGAGTTTTGACTTCAGAGAAATTTTTATAAATTCATTGCTCTCATGAGCATTTGAACACCAGTCTGCCCAGCAGACTCTCAGAAGCATTCTGCCCTAAACATCAAGAAGCAGTAAGTACCTCTAGTTATCACTGATTTTCACTGACCGCTTCTTGCATGACAGTGATTTTCTTTTCTCCGTGAACCTAAAATCTCCATTTTAATTTGATTGAATTTAAAAATTGATTTAATTTTAATTATATGAACTCAAACATACATATTAAATAAGTGGAATTCAGACTGGCTGTTACTATGTGTATGCAGTAGCCATAATCACTTTGAGGTACTGTGGTTATTTGTTTCCAAATGTCTCCTTAGATTAACAGTATAAAAGTCCAACTGCCATCTGATATAATGTGCCATGCTTCTGTTTAGTCAAAGCATTAATGTCCTGAAGTATAGGTCCAGGTTCTGGAGCAGGCAGGCAGATCCTCCTCATGCCCCAGTACAGGTGAGGGAAGCTGGTGACATTGGTGGGATACGGCACAGGTTGGACACCAGCCCTGCAGCGTCAGAACCACAGACAACAGAAAATATGGAAACATTTCTGTCCATTTCTTTCCAAGACAGGACACCAGGTAGTCCCAGTATGGATTTAATGCCTGGAAAAATAGTTGCAGCAGCATTTTTTATTATTGGTGTTACAGCAGCACCTAGAGACCCATCCTGGGACTGGGATTCCTTCTTCCTGGCAATAGGCAAAGAGGGGCTGGAGGAGGGACCCTGCAATGAAGAGGTTACCACCTAAATGGAAAAGACAGATGAAAGTTGGAGGGGAAGTAGTTGAGGAGCAGAATGAGGGGTTTGCATCTGCCAGCAGATAGCATGGGCTATATTTGAATTTGTTATCACCTAAGCAGACGAGGAAACACAACCTCCTGGTGAACGGGCTGCGTTGACACACAGTGTTTTAGCCTGAAGTTTAATATATGGGTTATCTTTGGGCTTGACTTACCAGGGGAGACATTGTTAGAAATTGAACAATATAAATTGTTTAATGTCTGTGCACCAAAACAAGAAGTTTCCCGTTCATTGAGATAATTCTGAAATCAAAAGAGCTGCAGATGAGGTTATATGGAAAATAAATATTAAGATACCAGTGTTTATCAAAATCAGGTGGCCTTTTGGAGTGTTGTTACAGTGAGCTGGAAATCAGACATTGTGGACTTTATCCAAGCTGCTGTAGGAATAGATCACTTTTTCTGCCTGTTGCCTGAAATGAACAATTACCATAATATTTAATGTTTGCTTAACTATGAAAGGTGATAGAAAACCACAACAATACTCATTTTCTAATACTGCAGTGTTTTAATTAATGATAAAGACCATATTTTGTTTAATGTGTTTGTATTTTAGGATCCTAAAGTCTCAAGTCTGGAAAGCTAAACACAAAATTGGAAGCATAATTAGAGACATTCATGAAAATACTTGCCGTATTTCTCTCTGATCTTGTACTACACTCTTGAAAATTGTGTATTCCACCACTAGAAATAAATTTTTCTGTGTGTCTATAGAAAAGAGAAAAAGGGGTCTTGGCATAGTGTTTATTAATTTTCATTAGAAAGAATATTTTCCCAAGCATAACTTTATATGAGTTAGGAGCACAGTGAGACCTAATGCAAAGTGAGTATTTCCTGTACCTTGCAGACAACGCTTTCAGGAATCTCCATCGCTAGAGAAAAGTATTTTAAAAATATTTTAAGAATATTTTCCTCTTTCATTTGTAGTTAGTGCTGTCTTAAGGAAAGTGTTCACTCTTTAATGCCTGTGTATGGATAAGAATGATACACAGCAAAATATAAGCTTTACTAGAAATAAGTAAAGCCAGGGATGCTTCTGTGTTTATTTTCCCGTGACTTCCTCAAACTAGTGTAGAATTAGATAAATATGTAGAGCTTTCTCTGATGCTGAGGAGTGAAGGATATCCTCTGCTCTGGGAAAGGCAGTCTTCAGCACTCAGCCTCTTTGGTACAGTCCCTTCAAATAGCTATATTAGCACAAATCTGTTTTCCAGTTTTAGGTTTATTTCACTGGGAGAGGTAAAAAAAAGACACCCTGCATTTTTTCACTTCCTAAATACAGTTTCCAGTCCTCAACTTGAATCATCACCCTGAAAACACACTAGAACACGGTAACTGTATAGTTTTACCACACTAACACATATTTACCAGTCAAATAGCATTCCCAGGATATCACATCTGCTATACTTAATTCTTAAATCCCTGAGAAAAGTCCTCTGCAAAGAAATAGGCTCAACTAGTCCACAAACTGGTTTTTAGAGGGTATATCCCTCTTCTAAGCACTCTTCCTTCTGAGTAACATGAGCTGGTTTTTAGTTAGAAAAATAAGAAGGACCTTCCAGGGCCAAAGAAATGGTGTTTGGAAGAAGTTCTGTAGGGCTTTTTTCTCCGTGCCACTCTTCCTCATGCTGGACACAAGCTGTGGGCTGGATGAGCCAGCTGCCCCCACCAGGTGTTAGCACAGAAAGGCGACTCTGAGGGCGATGGCGTCCAGAGCCCACCCAGCTCCCCCAGCCCCCTCCTCTGGGCCCACCTTGACCTGGTTTCACTGCTCTTCACCCAGCTGAAAGCTTGGCTGAAGATGGTTTGAGTGTGGCAAAGATCCTGCAGGCTCCAACAATGGCTTCCAAAGGAGGCTCGGACAGCTTCTGTGGTTTGCAGGACTTGGTGTAGAATTCTGTAATGCAAGAGATGATGTGTTTGCTGCCCTGGTGCCTTGACATGTGAGTGCCTCATCCTGTGATGTTCTTTGGCCAGAAACTGGCTTTTGGTCTTTTATTTGCTGTATAGATTTCAAGTGTAAGCCTTTGTTTTCTTATTGGCTGTTGACTGTTATATCTTACCCATTTGGAGAGGTGCTTGGAAGAGCTGGCTAAGACACCATTCAGCATCTCTTCCCATGGCAACTCTCTGTTAGGACACAACATGAGGCAGGTGAGGCAATGTGCCTGTCTTTCCGTTGTGCTGATGGGAGCTGTGGAGGAATCAGCAGGATCACTCCGCGGTGGACAAAGACCATGAGCTCTTAGGTACGGAGATCACAGTCCCCTCTGCCATGGCACACTGAACTCTCCTTCCTTGGGAGGCTTTCTCTGAAGCCCCACTGTGTGCAAGTGGGCAGATCATCATCCTGTTTGTGTTAAACATAATTTTCAATAATCTCAGTATGGAGACTTCCATTAACATCAAGATCTAGGTTCAGCTTTGTAAGTGGGCACAATTCTTTCAGTTGATGTGATTTAGTCGTAGTTAAACACTCAGTCTGACTTTAAATATGGCTCAAAGCGATGCATTTTAAGTTAAATTTTGTTTACACTAATAGGTGTGAGGTTACTCTTTATTATTTGCTTTGAGTTTGCTTGTCCTTCCTCTTTCAGCTTAGTTGTTTTCTTATTCACATTTTGCTGACTTGTGTATGCTTAGAACATTAATACATTAAGTTACAGAGTGCATTAGTTCTTCAGTTATTAAATAGGACAAAGTAGTGTGCAAAAGCATGTGCTATCCAATGTTTGAAATAGTCCTTAGGCTTTTGTTTACCAGTACTTGTTCCCTGTAGTTTGGATTGCAACAGGTATGCCCAAAGTCAGCCAGGTCAGATGTATGGAAGAATAGTGATCAGTCTAAGGAAATTGTTCCTGCAAATTGGCTAATTGGCTGTTATGCACACTGTTGATCCCTTCAACAGGAAAATTGAAATGGAAAAAAGAGCAAAATACTCATATACCCACTTAATTTTTTGTGCTAAATATTCTGAGCTGTGGAAATAATACAGGAGAATATTAACATCTAGTATTTTAACTTTAAATAGGAACATCTTAGTTGCGATTATCTCAGCTCTGAAATAACCAGTAGGACTAGGAAACAGATCTCTTGAAGTTGGGAGTTCGGCACTATTTTGGAATGGAGGGGTAATTGCAGAGAATGAAATGGGACCTGGATGGCTGGTGAACACTGTGCTGTCAGCAGCAACTGGGTTTGCTGTTATCTCTGCACTCCTGTCCGTGGTTTAAGGGAAGGCACCAGGAAACACTTGTGTCACTCTGATGAAGCTCACTGATCATAAAATACAAGAATAGTTCTTGATGAACTAAAGATAAGTTTATTTCAATTGCCAGCGTTTTCCTGGATGATTGATACCCTAAATAAGGGAAGGAAGATTTATGGGGTCCAGATGAGAGTGTTAAAGACACAGCAGAAAGAGAGGGGGAGCTGGCTGCAGGTGAGCTCTCTGTACTGTAGGAAAATGATTGTCTCCTACTGAGAATTGAGCAAAATGAAATAAAGCAGACGAGACATAGAAGAAAATACAAACTCTTTGGAGAATCCAGAATAAGGACAGGAATATTGGCCAGAAGTCAAAAGTGTTTGGAGTCTTCCAAAAATTTTGGGTGTTTATGAGAAAACTGATACCAGGTGGGACCCCTGCAAGGAGATGGCAAAGAAAGCATTAGAACAGATCATAGGAACAGAAAGAATGTTTTGATAAAATTGCAAGAAAGCAGCTGAGATTGACATATAGCAGAGTTGTAGCCTTCAGAATCAGAATTGAACTCTGGATGAGAAACTCTCTAAAGCCAGAGGGCAACTCGTGAGGCCAGCAGTACAAGGAGAAAGGCAATACTTCCATGGCTTGGGGAAAAAGATGAATTAGGTTAGGAAGTTTAGCAAAATAAACACATTTTATAAGGGTATCGATGCATGGAAGAGAGGATATTAACCACGTCTATGTCTGATAAAGAACAAATAAGGAATCCTTTTCATTATAGAAAACTCAATTACAGAAGAGCACAGAAAGTACTTCTATGAGTCCACTACAGGGAGATGTTTAATAGTGAATAAAAATCTGTCTTCTAGACACACGAGCTATTTGTGGAACGATTAAATTTTGAAGTGATTCAAGAGGCAATCAGGAGCTCAGGAACAACAAAACACCAGGTGCTGATAATGTTGCCACAGAATTATCAGACATGGGAAAGAATATGACAATTCTTTTCCATGATTTAGAGGTTTTAAAAAGAATTCCAAGACAATGAAAGCAGGTAATGAGATTGCTGTAGGGAGAGAATAAAAGGGAAAAAATAGAAACAACAACTCCCTCATCTTATTGCTCTTTATGGCTGATAGTATCCTCTTTTTGGTATTTTTTATCATCACCTCCCTTTTAGTGAGGCTGTATATGAAATCTATGTTCTAGAAAAATATATCTTCTACAAATCAGCTGTTTTCATTTTGTCATTACTGGAGACAAAAAAATGTTAAGATTATTACAACGCTGTATTTTTAATATATGATCGAAGGGTGTTGAAAACCTGGTGCATTTATCAGAATGGTGTAACTGTGAGTTTGGAGTGTGAAATTAGAGTACAAAATGTGGAATCGCATCTGTCGTATTTTGGAGACTTAGGAAAATATACTAACACTGCTGCTGGAAAGAGTAGCAGAGTTACAGCACAGTTTGCAAAACATCCAGTTTTTGCAAACATAGGTGCTGCTTTGGCAATCCTGTGAAGGCAAAGCAAAGACATGAAGAACATTAGGCAAAGCAAAGATTTGAAGAACATTGCTCAAATAAACAGGACAGGGAGAAAATGCCTTTAATAGGAAACAAAGTGCAAAATTTGTGAGAGATGCGGAGAATCCCTAGTCTTTATTACTATGAATTCATGATAGAATTTTTTAAAATTCAAACCATGGTCAACTTTAAACCGTGACATTCGCTGGACAGAATCATACATTATAAGTATCTGCAAAAAGAAGATTTCTTCTGATATAATTTCATTTAACCGTATGTCGTGGTTTTAAGCCCAGGTGAAAAATAAGCACCATGCAGCCACTCACTCCCTCTCTCCCTCACCCTGGTGGAATAGGGAGGAGAATTAAAGTAAAACTTGTATGTTGAGGTAAGAACAATTTAATAATTGGAAATAAAACAAAATACAGTAATAATGGTGATTGATTATAATAATAATAATGATAGTAAAAAAAGAAAAAACAAGTGATGCACAATGCCAGACACCCCTTCCTGCACGCAGATCAGCCATCCTTCTAGTCAACTCCTCCCAGTTTATATACTGGGCATGACTTTCTATGGTGTGGAACATCCCTTTGGTCAGCTCAGGTCGCCTGTCCCAGCTATGCTCCCTCCCAGTTTGTTTTGCACACCTCCTCACTGGCCCGGCATGAGACACAAAAAAAAGTCCTTGGCTCAGAATAAAGACAACTTAGCAGAAAACCAAACCACTATGCCACCAACACCATTCTCATTCCAAATCCAAAACACAGCACTGTAACAGCTACTGAGAAGAAGTTGACTTTATCCCAGCTGAAATCCAGACACCATAGTAAAATGCTACAGACCATCTATTTATATGGCATTATACACTGTATTTTCAACTATGTATTATGGCAAGAATAAACAACTTTTTCAACCAGTATTCCTTGTTCTTGCTTTATTTTTTAAGTCAATGCAGAGATATTCTTGTATAATGTTTAAGGAGCAATAGAGAAGGTCAGTTATTTAAAACCAGCCTTATAGCTAATTTGAAGGATTGAAAAATTCCCATTTCTTCTTATATTCCTGGTGGTAATCCAGGGTCCAAGTGTACAGGCATAGTACAAGGTTAGCAGCTATGACTTAACAGAATAATCAAATCAGTACTATGAGCAGTGCAAATACATTTATTTTTCCAGTCTATAGGACTGATCCCACAAACTGCACTGAACACTATTATCCCACCTTTTTTTTTATGTGAATACCATACATGCAGCATAAAATTATTAGCAGACACTGTGTGCTGGAACACTGAGCTCCTGCCTGCACCTGAGAAAAGAATGATCATTTGGAGGTATTTACTATCCCCATCTTGGCTGAGAGTTCAGAGAAGCTTTCCATTAGAGGAAACAAGAGGAGACAACAACAGACACAGAGGACACTCTTTGATGATCAACTGCCTAGAAAAAAAACAAGCCCAAAAAGATGGAAAATAAAATGGATACCTATATTTTCAACAAAAAATACTACTCAGTTTCTCAAAAAGGACTTAAAATTGGATGTCATATGTCTTCTCTTTTCTCCTGAGGAACCAGGTGCTTTATTTCCCAATATCCAGATCTGTGGGGAGGCAGTTTGATTCCTGAGACCACCCCTGTAACTCTTCAGGACCCAGCTCTGCCTGCTGCTGACCTGGCAAAGAAGGGAGACCCATCCATTGCCTGTAATGCCATCTCCCGCTCTTAGGCCACATAAAGGCACTGAGGAGACCCATTTTTTTCTTTTTTCTACCCTCCCTGCTGCTGGCTAAAGCAGGAGTTAGGGGGGCAGAAAATAAAAATGTGATGGGGCTGTAACTACGGGTGAAAGTTATCCAGCACAGGTTGCAAAGCCAGGTTTCAATGGATGGAGTGAATTTGCAGTACCAGCTTTCAAAGAAAGTGTTTCCATGGAGGGACCAGGCCAGAATTTCTCCTAGGGCTGATGCTGGTGTGAATTGCACTGAAAAGGAAGCCTGGACAAAGCACATAATGTGCCCTTGCTGTGCACGAGAGGGAAATTTAATTCCCAGGGTGTCACTTGGTGTTCACACTGGGCAATTTCTGCAGGACCTTTCTTTCCATCCAAAGGGTTGTTTTTCAGTTTTTTTCACTGTGCCACATTTTAAAAATTTTTCATTAGTATTCATTAATTTTTGTTTCTTTGCTGTATCAGAGGCAGCGTGACTGCTGCCGTCACTGTTGCATTTCTATTTTCTCAGATGATATAACCGCAAGAAACTGAACACATAGAAAAGAGCATCACACTGCTTTGCAACCCCAAAATAGGAAGCCAGAGAATATTAAGTCTCTTCAGTTAGAAAGGCCTCTTTCTGATGGCTTTTTTTTTCCCAAGCCAATTACAGGTTGAGATCAGAGAAATGTTGTGTGTAAACCAAGGCTCATAGTACAGACAGTAGGATTTTGAACTTTTGGGACGGGGAAGTTGGGGAACACTGAGCTGAGGTGTGCTAGCAGGGGATCCTGGGGTTGTATTTAAGACTAAAGGGATGCATCTAGTCTGTTGTTTTCCCTGCATCAGGTTGGAACATGTTTCAAGCAACATTTCTGCCATGTTGTAGTTAGATGTTACATTTCTGCTAGATTTCCTATGGGAAAAAATTGGAGCTTTTACCATTTTTTTCCCTTGGCTTTGTAATCTAGGGCTGGCTGCTGCCTGGAGCCCTCTGTGATGAGGGAGGGAGAGAGAGAAAAGTTTACGACGGCATTTGTAGGCAAGGCTGGAAAAGCAGAGCAATCAAAAATGCATCAGAATGGGGCAGTGATGAAATGGGAGGGGAGAAAAGTTATGAAGAAATGCAGTAAATATGGAAAAAGTGGGTGAAATCCTTCTGCAGTACAGGAATACCTTTAAATTACAGGCTGATCTCATAGTTCTGTTGCTGAAAATCAGAACTACTGCAACATGGCCTGCGTGCTCTAAGCCTTGATAGCACACAGCAGGGACCTGGCCATCAGCATCTCTATACCTTGTCCATGGAAATACACTCCTGCTCTGTGGATAAAGAACTTCAAAACTCACGGGTCTCCTGATAGTAAAAAAAAGTCACGAATGTAAAAATAATGTATATTTAGACAGTGAGAGAAAGCAGATCAGAATCTCACGGGTTCATTTTCTATATATGGAAACATTTAGGACAGAAAACCTCAGTCATTCTATCCAGCACCTAAATAACTTTGAAAGGAAAAGCCAGAGGGTAATCCAGTTATCTAAAGGTTAAGGGAAAATGTGAAGTGTATTACTGAGAAAAGTGATCCAAACCTTTGGTAGTAACGCAGGGGCTGGCCATTTCACTGCATTTAATAGAATCTAAGGAAAAGCTTTTTTCTTGCAGAACTACTGCCTTATTTGTAAGTAAGGTAAACTATTTATCCTATTTTGCATTTATTTTATTCATGCTTATACATGCCTTGAAAAGCAAATAAATTTAATTTTTCTGTTGTAAAATAGAATACAAGTAGACAGCAGAAAAAGTTAGAATTCTTTTTTGGTTTTTTTTGCTAGAGGAAAATACATTTTTCAGTTAAAACACCCAGAAAGTAAGATTCTAGGCATATTTTTAGCTACAAAAATGGAAACTTCTAAGTAGTTCTTTTGAGCAATAAAGAAATCAAAGCTGCCTGCAGAACACAGGCAGTACTTATAAAAATATTGTTTTGCTGAAAACTTAATTTCACATCAAAATCAGTTTTGAGAGAAAGCTTTTCATCAGACAAAGAATGTAGCATGCTGTTTTATAACCCAGCCAGGTCCTACAGTGTCCCCGTTGCTGCTCCTGCCATCCTCCCGCAAATCTTATCCACTGCCCTGTGGAGCTGTGGATCAATGCCCAAGCTGTAGAGAACAGCTCTGCCTCCAGACCATTTCCTAACAGGGAATGGCATCTGGGGAAGGATGATCCTAGAGGTTAAGTCTCCTGAAGGCAGCTGTGGATCCACAGGATAAATTATACTCTCAGTCCTCCCCTGCACAAGGATTGCAGCTGGTTGAGCATCTCACGTTTTTCAGTAGCTCTTCACCACTTTTTCAGCTGTTTAAGCACCAGCTGAAACTGCAGTGAGTCTCAGCTGTTCAGCACTTCTCCCATCACTGATTATGAAGAGGATCCAGTTCTAGAGCTTGTCTTCTCCATCCTTCTGTCGTTTCACTCTATTTTGGTCTTCTAGTGTCTGCATATTGCAGACAAAGGTCAATATAATGGTTTAAAAGCTCCTTTAAAAATGTGTAAAATGATTAAGTGATATATCTTAGACTAGAAAAGTGATGGAGTTTGACATGGGGTAGTCCTGCCGTACAACCCTAATGCTGGTGGGAAGGTGTGCTGGCAGGTAACGTGCCTCACATTGCTGTGGGACACATAAAGACAGCAGAGAAGACAACAGAGAATAGCTGGGTCTATCTGTCTGTCCATGTCTGACTTCACCTTTATCATCTCACTACTGGCACAGAGGCATTACCACAGGATCACCAGCAGGCATTAATCACCCTACTGTGAGAAAAAACAGAAGAGAAAAGAAAAAACCACCAAAAAGCCAAATTAGAATGGTAGCTACTTTTTTCCTCTCTGAAAGAATGGATTTCTTGCATTTATTTACAGAACACAAAAAACATCTCCAAGATTTATATTAGCTTGAAAAATCCTTCAAGGTTTCTGACAGTCACCTTGGAAAATGTTATGTCAGAGCTTTTCAGACGTTACCTCTAAATGAGAGACCTTTTAGCTTCCCTCACCACCCAAAGTCAGGATGTTCAGGGTATCTGAGGAGGCTTGTTTATCTGAGACCCACTGCTTTCTTTCCAGCTCTTAGTGTCAGATAGCAATCACTTTGGGGTAGTTTTACAGCAGAGAGAAAGGATTGCTTTGGTTATGATGCAATGACTTCTGAATAATCAAGCCCCAAAACAACCAGACCACTGCAGTTTGTTCCTCAGACTCACCTCCATGAATGAGGAAGATTCCATTCTGCTCTTCACAGATGGTCTGTGGCTAAGACAAGTGTGTTGCAGAATTGCTTTGTCTGGGAACAGCAAGTGGAGTGCCATACTGAGGCCCTGGGAAAGGGACATGAATTAGCAGAGCTGCCTTCAGAGATCTAGCATGAGATGCTTGGCTCCCCTTGTTAACCCATTTGTAGTAATGAATGAAAAAAGCAGTCCTCAAAAGAAAAAAAAAGGATAAAAACTACCCATAAAACTGTGGCACACTTAATGGTTGATTTACTTGCTTGGATACCTGTTTCTGGGTAAGAGCTAAATCTGATAGAAATAACTCTGGGTTTCATGCATTTATCCAAGCTTGTGAAATGTTCCAGATATTGATCTTTCAGATGTTGTACAAATAAAAATGTGGAAAAAGTCTCTAGTCCTGGACAGTTTGAATTTTTAAGGTTTTCTTAAATGACGAGCAAATAAGATACATTACCAGTGATGCAACTGTGGAACCTTTTTTAGTCATAAATCTATATATTCAATTTAAAGCAAGTTTCCATGCTGGCCTTTATAACCTTTCCATCATGGGTCTTACAAAGTTTAAAATGAATATTAGAGCCAGACTCTGATTCACTGATTGCTCTGCTGTGAGCAAAGCCATATTTGAGCCTGGGACGGTCTGGTCATGTTGGTAGATGAGCTGCTGTGTGGTAGGAGGCTTGACACACACACCTGTACCACTGCAAAAGAACACTTAAAAGCCCATTTTGTCTTCTACATTGCTCCCCCACTGCTTTCATCCCACTTTTTTCACAGAAGGCATAACATAGATATATTTTCTTGACAGACAGGGAGGATTTTCCTTGTTGGAACCTGGCTGTAATATGAAATACAGGCAGAAGTGCAGTGATTATCATTCTGTGTGTATGATTTGGGGGCAGTGAGGGACCACACAGCAACTTTCACTGGCTTGAAATGGTGTTTTTAAGATGCTAGAGGCTCCAATGGAAGATTTTTGCATGTTTCTAAAACAGACGGGAAAATTAGAGGATAATATCTGAAAACTCCTCTGTATTCTGCATCATATTCTGCAAACACACAGCACTGTGAACCAAGTTAAGGAGGAAGGGTCACTAGATAATGTAAGACATTGTTTTTATGGCATTTTTCAACTAATTTTGTCATTATCTTTGCACAGAATTCATCTACATTTTTAAAGGGGAGTACAGAGATTTTAAAAGGGGAATGCTTCTCACAGTGCTTGCAAACAAAATTCAAATATGTGTTCATTCTGGATCCGTAAATGTCCTTTGGCAATTGAAGTCATAATCAATCTTCATTGCATGAGTATAGCTAAGTAGGAGCGATGGGCTTTATATGTAACAAACAGAACAGGCAATCAAGCATGAAAAGAACAGGGTTTATGTTTTACAATTGATTTATTAATAATCTATTTGTGCTGGGGAAGGAGAAGGTGAGACCATGTTTAAAATTACCAAGATGTTGTATCCCTGACTTTGAGTCTTGCCCTGTCTGCTCGTACAGCAGTGCTACGGGCTCATTCACTTATTTCTTGGGCAGGTCAGTAAAGAAAAATGAGGAAAACAGTGGGATAAACCAGTACTCAGCTTGAATGAGGATGGTAAAATGTGGTCAGTAGTCTTTTCCCCATGCCAGTAATTTTTGATGGAAGGTGAAATTAGGTTCAATGACTAAATAAAAACAATCCACATAAGAAGTTCATTTTTGGATTTTAAAAATACAAGACCTCAAGAACTCTGTTGAGTGTAGCTGAACTGATTAAGCTTGTTGGGCAACTTTTTGCACTGTTTTTGGCTATGGTAGAGGTAATTTTCTTCTCAGTAGCTGTTTTGGGGCTATGTTCTGGATATCTGCTGAACACAGGGTTTGCAGTTCAGGGATGATTTTATTACTGCTGACCAGCGCTTAACAGAGTCAAGGCCTTTCCTGCTTCTCACACCACCCCACCAGACACGGGGCTGGGGGTACCCAAGGAGCTGGGAAGGGACACAGCCAGGACAGCTGACCCCAACTGACCACAGGGATATTTCAGACCATGTGGCATCATGACCAGAAAAGCAGAGGGAAGGCTGTTCAAGAGTTCACTGCTCAGGCACTGGCTGAGCATCAGTTGGTGGTGAGCAGTAATTTTAATTTTTATCACTTGTCTTTCTTGAGTTTTATTTATCTCTGCTATTTCCCTTTTAATTACTGTTGTTGTTATTATTATTATTATTATTATTATTATTATTACTATACTCTTCCCAGCCCAAGAGGTTTCTCACTTTGTCCCTTCCAATTTTCTTGCCCCCATACAGCCTGGGTGAAGGTTGATGGAGATGTCTGGTGCTTAGTTGGCAGCTTGGGTAAAACCATGGCACTCTTTCATGCCAAATACAATGTTACATATTTTTTACTGCTGTCTTGAACTGTTTATGAAGGCTGTGTAATTCTTGCCAGACTAGTGTCCTTATAGGATGTGCTGGTACATCCTATATGTGTCTTGTTACAGCCGTGACGACAATGTTAGGACAGAGGCTGGAGGTACAAACATCAAGCAATTTCTAGGAGTAGTTTTATTCTCCTCTCAGTACTATGTGCCAAAAATATGTTCCAAGTTAGATTTTGTGAAATCCTAAGGCACACGAGACAGATGGAGATGCAACTGCATTCCTCTGTATTATCTTGGGTACACTTAAGCCTAATCAGCAGCTATTGAGTTTACTTGCTTGGAACAAAAACAACACATCTCAAAGTTTTTCTGGTTTATATTAATAAATGTTTTTGCTAATGATTTTCTTTCCTAAATAAACTCATATTGCATTTGAGGGAAGCCCATCCCCGTGTAGCAGGTATTTGGCAGTCTGAAACTCTGCAAGAAGTAATATGACACAAACCCAGCTCCCTATTCAAAGAGATATTGACCTTTCATAATAAGATGTAATTCCTGCTGGGAATTCAGTGCACACTTAAAAGGAGTTTCTTCCATAAAACTATCACTTTAGTTGACCTCATAGACGAAGATCTTTGCGCAAAACCAGCAGAGATTATGACTGATCACCAGCTTAAGTACTCTCATTTTTTAAAGGACAGAGGAAAAGGTCCAAGAACTGCTTCAGCTGAAGTACCAAATTCCCTTGCTAACAACAGTGTTTCACTGAAAATGCACCTGTTAAACTGCCTGGTCTCTATGAGGCAGAAAAATAGGCTGTGGTTTTATCTTCAGGAAGCTCAGAGAGTATGCAAAAAGGAACTGTGACGTGCCAAAACAGGACACAGAGGAGAGTGAGGTGACTTGGAGACTCCACCTCCATCCCAGGTAATCGCTGATTGGGAGTCCTGGAGCATATGGACATTTTCTTTCCCTTTGTAGTGAATGCCTGGGGGCTGCTGGGGTGCTCACATGAATGCAGTGCTGGGCCTGTTTGTCATGACTAAACAGAGAAACACATGTAAGCATGACAGCTACATCTAAACCTTTCAAGAATTTGTAATTACAGGTTAATCTGCAACCACTACTATGCATATTCACCTTCTCTGTTCTGGAGGTTTGGTGCTCAAGAAATGTCAGCTCCAGCACTATTGTCACTGCTCTAGGAGCAGGGGTGGTGCATCAGAAAAGACTTAGAAAGGCAAGGCTGCTTCCTCAAACAACAGCATCATGTGGAAGCTGAGCTGTCTCCCCTGCAATCCTCCTTCAGAGCATCCAGGGAAACTCAGGATATCCTTAGTCTGCAAAAGTGGGATGAAGAAATTAGAAGTTCTTATAGGCTGCCAGGGTGACTGTACATAACTCTTTTCTTTAGCCTGCCCAACCATCACGACCAGGTAGCAGCCTTGAAACCAGGATGGAAGTGAAGAAAATCAGAAAAATGAAAACATCAGTGGCATTTTATTTGACCATTAGTAAAAGATATGCAGGAAAGAAGAATATAATGTTATGCCATTCATCTGCAGCTTCTTAGTAGTAACAAGATTTTCAGAACTAGACCTTTGAATCTAGATTTTCCAAAGGAGACAAATCGATTCAGCTGAGAGCAGAAAGTGTGAAACAAGCTGAGAATCATGCATTGTCTCCACTTATCACCACGTTATATGTCTGTGATATTTAGGGACAAGTTCTGCGTCCAACAACATGGAAAATGAGAAAAATTATAGAATTAATCACAGTGGTGTCAGTTCTCTGGAGAGTTGAAACTTAGATATGTACTAGATTTCATAGCTTAAAGTGTAATTCAATTAATTTTTTTAGCTGTGTATTAAATTAATCCTTATTAATCTTTTATGAAAAGATATTCGAGTGGATCTGAGGATAACGATAGCATTATTTCATCTCCACACACAAATAAAGAGATGATATAAACAGTCATCATGACATAAATATAAGAACAGAATAACTGTCTGACCAATATCACAGCAAAGGTGATTTTACTCAACTTTTAAGTCTCCACCAGTGAGTAGCAGTGGTACTTTATGGATAATGTGAATGGAGGTATGCCCAGGATGAGGGGTTCTTAAGCTAAAAGTAGAATGTGAGATATTTTGTTTACTAAGCAGTAAAAGAACTCTTGCATTAATAATTTTGGCCACTGAAATATCCTGCAAAAATAAGCCCTATAGTTTAATTGTAGCCCAACAAATAATTCCAAAATTTTGATTCTATCAGTCCTATTTGCAAACACAACTTATGAATACTGGCAGGACTGGGAAAACACTTTTAGTGCCTAGATAAGCATTCCAGGACTGCCTTTCCTTCAGACTTGAAGGAAGTTGGCAGAATTTATTCACAATCACATTGCTGTCAAGGTCATGAGATCTCAAACAACATTAGGGATTAGAGACAGAGGCCAAAAAGAACCCTTGCCCACTCAATATTCATGTGTCAACTGAGATCAGTTGTTTAATGCTTCCTTATAAACATCAGTAGACAATAAAACTGAAAGTGATCGCCTGAACCAACAAACTAACCCATCACTAATGGAAATACTACTGGCAGGACTTCGAAAGGCAGTGATGAATGAGATAGGAAATGAGAGGAAAAAAAGAAAGTCTGAGATGTTTGACTCAATTTTGTGTGATGTCTCCCTTGGGAAAGAGAAGGCTTTGGAGATTAGTGGCTGTAACCCTCTCAAGCAAAAGAATCAAAGATAAAATGTCTGTACAAGGCAGTGAGTTGGCATAGAACGTGGTAATGTTGCTTTGGTAGATACCACAGGGTATCACAGGATTGCTCTCACATGGCCTCTTTAGGCTATGGACTGGATTAAGAGAAAATTAAACCTTGGTTTTCTTTACACAGAAAAATGAAATATTATTTCATTATTCAAGGAAAAAACATTTACTGTTCTTCAAAGCATAATCATAGAATGCCAAATGGATTTTTTAATTCCTAATTGAAATGCTTTATTTTAGATAGATATATTTAATTTTCAGATTAATTGAAGAGTCATTTTAAAGACAAGTAGTTTCCTTTTGAGAAAAAATTGCCTTTGCTTGTAATTTTTCCTCCTTTTGAAAGTCCCATTCAAATATAAAGACAAAAATGAAGCTACAGGCTTTGCTCTTAAAAAGTACACCTCCATCACTACTTTCTTGATACATGAACATGAAAAACTCTTTGATGTAGCCTTGATAAGATCCAAATGTTCTTGGTTTCATGCAAACAAAATGGATATATCTTCAAAGCAGAAAATCCTCCAGCTCTTTTTGTCTGTAACAGATAAGCACCCCTTAAAAAGAAAGAAAATGGCAGAATTTGTACTTTAAAAAAAAGGATAGAGTTTGAAGATGTATTTCATTCTGTTTACTAGTTGGTGATGCAGGCTCTACAATGATTTGTTTGCAAGGAATAAAATGCTTTTATTCCAATGGTGTTTAGTAGCCAGGATGTTTTTGTGTGACCCTTATGTACATTTTAAAAATCAAATCTATTTTTTTTACTAGTTCATAAAAGTCCCCAGTTGGGGAGCACACTTCTGTCTTTGCAGGAAAAGAGACCTCCAGTAGCATGAACATGACAGTGCAACTCGGGATCTGCAGTTATATCATCTGCTACTGATTTACTCTTGGAATATTTAGTAAATGAGTTCAGACCTGTAAACACAAACAGCAAGAAAACGTATGGCTGGATTCTCAATCTGTATAAACACCCAACACGGTTATTGGCATCTCCAGACAGTGTACATCCTCAGACAATATACTTTTATTAAAATGCATCACACAAAATGAAGCAGTTGTCATTTTTGTTTGTTTCAGCAGCTGAACCATGTCAATCAACCATGAAGCCCCGGAAGACCAAGGATTTTGGAATCACAACTTATAGGAAAAAAAGGAACAAAAAAGGAGATTCTGTTTTACTTCGTAAGTTGCTTGAACACATTTGAAAGAATTTTTTTGACAAAAATTTATACAAAAAGAAAAATTGAAGAGCATAAAACATTTTGAAATGGTGTGCTCTAGTCTTTGTTGACCAAAGTATTGTTTAATTTTTCATTGTCCCTTTCAATGTCATTTGGTCAAAATGTAGGAGAATCCTGAGTATCCAATGCTAATCCATGACTGTTTGGTTCAATCATACCTGGAAATAACTTGATTGATTCAAAGTCTCAGTTATTCTCCAAGACTTCCTGCTATGGAATAAAATAAAGTTTGAAATAAAACAGTTTCCTTTGAAGGAAAGAATATGGAGCTAGACTGAGGTTTCATTAGAAAGAGGTTTCCAGCATCAATCAGTTTTTCTGGCAGCTGGGAGGGGATAAAGCATCAAGGTATCATTAAGATCATTGATGTAATATCTTTGAGTGACCTGATATTAGGGATTTTCTACCTACCGCCAAGCCAGTGTCTTTCAACTTCCATGAAGTAGCCAGTGCTGGTGTCACTCTGCGTGTCAGGATGGAGGCTCCCAGAGAAAGGGTTCACGTGATTTTGTGCTCCCTAGACAGGACGTGCTTCTCTTGTCTTACTGTGTGGAACACACAGCCCAGGAAAGAAGCGGAAATTCAAACTGTTCTTAAAAAGTCACTATTCTCACAACAAAACAAGTCAATGCAGAAAGTCCTGATAGTGTCCTTCTAAAACTATGATGACTTTCTAGTTTTGTCTGAGTTTTGTAGAGAAACTCTAGCTTGGTTTTGATTGGAGATACATGGCCAGTTGAAGATGATGAAAATGAATGTGGCAAATGGAAAAATGTTTGTATAAGCCACTGGAAAAATGACTTATGTTGTTTTCTACAACTGTCTCAAGCTGGAGACAAATGCTTGTCTTTCTTAAATACAACAGTAAAACCAGGATGCTGGAAGCTGATTTGCAATTCACCTACCATTGCCACAGCTGTGATTCAGAATTTTGGGTTCACTCTCAGAACTGTGTATGGTGCCCCAGAGCTGGCTGATCTTGCAAGTTTTCTGCCTTTCTTGGATGTTTGTAAAGCTACTCTCAGGATATCTCTTTACTCTTGCAGGATAGAAACATTTCTCCCCTTTTCATGCCTCTTAGCACATCTGTACTCTTCAGTATCTGCAAGCTAAGTGCTTGAAGAGGTGCTGATGTGCTACAACCTGGACAAAAACTAAACCATTTTCAGTCCTGTTATTTAGACAAGAGTGGCTGAGTCTCTCTTAAAAAATGTGCAAACTTTTTCAGACCTTTTTCGGTTTTTTTGGCTCTTAGCTGACATTCTAAGCCTTGCTGGTGAGCTTCCTCTGCTGATCCAGAAATGAAAGCTACCAATTGCCTGGTTTGAAACAGAGGCAGCTTGTTCTGGCTAATCTGACCAGAAGTGTCATCGTACATATCATTAACAGTTTTTTTCATACCTGGCAAGGGAAGAAAGAAAGAGGCTGATAAATATTATTCTCTTACCTGCTGGTTACATTTGAATGAAGAGGGTTACAAGCAGCTGTTGCAACAGCCGTAACAGAAAGCGCTCTTACTCAGCACTAAAGACTTTTCCAAAAAGCGTAGTAGAAATGTGTGAATGTCTTTTCACTCAGCATCATACTAGAAAACTTCTAAAAGTTCCCTGGATCCCACCAGTGATGGTACTTTTGGCAGCTTAGTGGAAAACAGAAACTGGCTGAAGTCTTTCAGCCACATTGGTTTCTGGTTTCCCCTCTCCTGTTCAGCATTTTTCTGTGCCTTTCTGGTCTGGGAACACATGAGTTCAACATTCTGTCACTGCTGTCCTAGGAAAGTGGGGTATTACAGTACTTCCTGCATGCAGAGCCTTGCCTCCTGGGTTCAGCTTCTGCAGGCAGCAGCCAAAGGCTATTAGCATTACTTTCTGTATTGTTACAGTGCCTGAAAATTCAAGGCAAGAATCAGGCCTGATTGTGATGGGTGTTGAACAAGCACAGCTGGAAAGTCCTGCTCTGAAGGATTCATGGACCTCTCAGCAATAATCCTGATTATAATAATTTACAGACTTACACTAGTAGAACCTAGGGCAATTTAGCCTGTGAAATTTATAAGCATGGTGTGGAGTAACTCATGAAAATGGCAAAAAGGCATATTCACATGAAAAACTTAGTCCATGTGCCGAGGTTTAGGAGACTAATTTCACTCTACAGTCACTGGATGGTGGGGAGGATACAAGAAGCAATTCAGGGTCCTGCCCTCAATCACAACCTGGAAAAGCTCTTGCCCCATATTCCCTGAAAAAAAAAAAAGCACTTCCAAGGTGGACACAAATCATAGGTTTCATGTTTAGGCTGTTTTAACACCTCCAAAAACAGAGTTTCACAAAAAATGGACCCTGATAATAAGTCCTATTTAAAGCATGCCAACATTAAATAATTCTAAGAATATGTGCAGTTTCATAAAATTTTAAATACATTGTACAATTAAGTTAGTTGTAATGAAAGGCCTTGATATAATAATTGGAAGTTTTAATTTCTGCAGAGTCATCTTGATCCATTTCTTCTTACCTTATTTACTATATGAAATACTGATTTTAACTTCATACCTAATGTTATAAGCATACAATCTTTTGCATTTCAATGTTAATCTAAGTAAAATTAATGGAAGCTTCTTAAACTTAACAAAATATATGCCTCTATATTCATACAGCATTTTTAGAAATTATTATTATTGACCTATATAGATGCTGTTTGCCTATAAAAGATAACCTAGGCTATATATTATCTATAGGTATTTATATAAAACGTGTGATTTCTCTGTACAAGAGAAAGTTGCCATGTCATATTTTAGCTTATTGGAAGTTTTGCAATATCAGTTGTTTTTCACCATAATCTAGAATTACTAGAAGGAAGATACAAATGAAAGGCCACAGCAGATGATTCTGAAGGTCTGTACAGCTCAATGTCCTCTCTCTAACTGGATCCCAGAGCAGGTGACTGAACGGGAGCACAGACACAGGAGAGCACACAACCATGTCGGATGTGCCAAGCACAGTCATGGGTCTCAGGGCTTAGCAGACCAGTGTGGCTTCTGTGTCGTCAGTAACCCTTAATAAGCTGGTTTTTCTTGGACTTGTCCAGTCTCCCGTGACCCCATGTAAACTTTTAGCAACACAACACTGCAGCCAGATCATCCACATCCCAAGCTTTTGAAAGTGTGTTTTGAATAGGTCTCCTTTTGGTTTCCTTTGATGCCCCCTGTTCTTTTACTGAGAAAGACAGAAAATCAATAGTCCCTGATTTGCTTTCTCCTTGTGCCCTTCATGACTTTATGGAGTTTCAAATTTCTGGAATGCTGGAATTTTATTCTACAGAAATTACTGTGGAACAGGCTTCTGGTTCTCAAAAATTTAAAGAGAAGATTGTAATTAGCAATAATGGCAGTCCCTTCAATAGATTGTTCTCTAGTGGCTTTGGACACAGTCGTATGGGTAACATACGAAGATATATTCCTTTCTAGGTATAAAATTTTTAGAATCTATTTTTGTTAGTGAACTGCAGGAAAGCACAAACACATGCACACATGCAGAACAACAAACCTTTCATTTGCTTTCTGTGAGAGGAGACAAAAATCCAGTGCTTGCCAGTTTCATATTGTTCAGATTTCTAAATATGATGAAGGACTGTGAAAATTCCCGTAAACTGCAGACACAAAAGTCTTATATTTGATTTATTTATCAAAACTACATTGTACCATGTACAGCCAAAGATTTGCTACTTTTTAGGATATTTTGGAGTCTAGATGCTTAGTGTTATAAAAGAGCCTGAATTGATTAACTCCACCTCTAGTTATAGAAAGTGATGCATATTCTAATAGTTCACAGGCCATCTTTCAACCAAAAAACCTTTCTATCATCTTGTATTGCTTGTTATTATGAATCTCACAAGGTCTGAATATACTTTGAAAACATTTTCAAGCATTATTCTCCAAAGCTCCCAAAATTATGGCAACTCCAATGGCTTGCTGACATTTTTAGAGCTACTGCATAGCACTGAGGTATCCATGTGATTCATCTGAAGTGCAAAGCAGGTGGGGCAACTGAAGACAGAAATATTTGATGAGATTGTTGCTGTTGTTGGATGGTTGCTCTGACATACAATGTGGAAACTGAAGGCATTTTGGAGAAGAACAGGGAAGGACAATTTGGGATAATTTTGTAATTTATGATGCATGGAGTCATTATGGAAAAATTGTTCTTTTATACTTGGTAGGGATACCATCTGTAATCAACAAGGCTTTGAATAAGTATTGCATCATTATTTGCTGTTATATCAATGCTATGTGTTTCAACCACTATGATTTTGAATTTTGTTTTTATTAATTTGGAAATCTGGAATACTATGAATAAGCAGCAAATTTCTGCTGAGGAGGGCTGGAAGACCTTCACTGGATAAAGACGTCCAGATTTTGGATAACCTGTCAGGTAACAACAGCTGGGTTGCAGCTGGCTGCAGCTGGAGACAGAGGGCAGGGGACAGACCTGGAGCTGAAATGTTTGCAGAAGAGATGCTGCTGGCTTTCCTTGGCTCCTAAGGAGCCACGTGTGTTTCTGGGACAGCCTCAAGAGAATGAAGAATTTGCGAAGTTGTAGGCAGAGAGGCTTTGCCTCATTTTTTCAGAAGTGTGTGGTGTATCATCTTGTTATTATTACTATTGATAGCAATGTGTGCTACATCCAGCACACTTATTATGCTTCATATTAACAACAGATGCTGTAGGATGATAATACTAATGCAAAAGGAGAAATAAAGCAACAAGTTAAACAACTGTGAAATTGTTCATTGCTTCTTCAATACCCCATTAATCACACAGCTCACTGATGGATATTGGCTGTGAACCAATGTGACAGATGCTGAACAAAAATCAATGTCTTTTAAAAACCACCCACAGCAATATATTTCAGTTTTACATTTTGGGCCTGCTTCTCTTCTTCTAGCCATGAGGTAACGCAGCGTAAATATACATCTCTGTGAACAACAGCAATGAAAGGAGGTCCAAATCATCTTTAAAATAAAATGTAGGATCATTTCTTAGAAATACGTAACTTACTTTGGAATTTATTTTCCAATGCATTGTGGAATTTATGTTACCTGATAGTACTAACATGAACTGTAATTGATTGTGTGCTTAAAACGGAAATGGAGAATTGTCACTGAGAGAATGATCTCCAGGTGACACAAAAAGTCACACTTTAAAGTTTTTTTTAGAGATTGCGTAAAGGAAGACTAATTCTTTTACCCACTCTTTACCACCATACTTGTTCTGCAATCCTTGTGTTATGGCTTCCTCTATTGTCAAGCCCACAGCTGACATAAGAGTCAACTGGATTAATCTTCTCCTCTTCCAATAATTTTCAAAATTTACTAATTTAGTGGCATTATAAAACATTCTGCAGTTAAGGTGTGGATACCTTTAGAATTTTCATGTACTTAGGTGTATAGATACTGTGGTTTTTTGAAAATAACAAAATTAAAATTATTGATCTATCTTCAACCAAAACTATTTGGGAATCCAAGAAGAATACCTTTAAATATTTTTTGACAGAAAGTAAACAAATTTCAAAACTTCACATGTTTTGTTTATACGCTTAAAAAAACCAAGTTCTGATTTCCATTTCTAAGTGAGGTTTTTCAAACTTCCAGGCTGCACAAAGAAGTTGCCCTAGGTCATGTTGTCAGGCATAGGCAACAAAAAAATACATATGAAAAAATTCCCACTCTGATGAAAATCACCCACTGATTTACACCTAGTTTGCTCCTTTCCGTTTCGTTATCTCACTCTGTGATATCTGACACATTTGCTTTCAGTTTCTGAACTCTTTTAAGCATGTCCCTTATCTAATTTTCAGAGCATCTGTCTCTTTTCAAAGATATACTTATCTAATATTCCACTTATGGTGTCTATTTGGATTAAATATGGAATGTGAGTGCAGTGATTTGTATCAGTGCCCTGGTTCTGGCCAGGAGCAGGGTTAAAATTAACCCTGTCTTGGCCGGAACCAGGATACAAATGAAAAACTTTTGCTAGAAAAATAATGGTTCTGAATTCCACTAGGGTGAAAAATGATGGATGCAGCATTCCACCACGTCTCTCAGCTTACAGCTACCTGGGCAGAAAGCAGATAACCAATAACAACTCTTCAGATGGCTTACCTGAAATAGATGTGCAGGTTGAAGCAGAAAGGTAAACAGACACCCAGAAAATGTGCCATTATGACCTGAACAACAAAGCAACAGACTGGGACAAAAGCCAGGAGGAAGAAGCTGGCCCCAGGTGGCTGTCCCAGCCGGAGAGCCCCAGCTGCCCTCAGAGGTGCCAAGAAGCTCAGTGCAGGGCTGGGCTGGTCTCACATGTGCCACATGTGCTGGCTGGATGAAGGACAGCCAGGCTGCAGGATGCTGGTGCTGGACCTGAGCAGTTTTAAAGTGCTGACATCATGTGGACAACTACAAAGTCAAATCAAGATTTTTGCCCTTTTTCTTTAGTGGCTAGATATATTAACAAGACAAAATCCTGCTGTCAGGTTTGATTGCCTGAGTACAGTTAAGGGCACATAACACTGTCTTGCCAAACTAAGTTTTAGATCCAGCTTTGTTTGTTGCTTCTGGTACTACTGCAGGTTTGGTTTTTTTATCAGATATTTTACTGCTAATATTTTATATTTTGTTGTGGTGGTGGTGGTTTTGGTTTTTTTCCTAGAAAACTTACTTAGCAGTACTCCTGAAAGAATAAGCCAGTAGCTGCACAGCAGCACTGATGAAACTTCTAGCACCCAAAGCATCTACAATTAAAGCCCATTATTTCAGTTTGCTTTACAAGATAAATACATTTCAAAAAATCCTATTAAAAGTTAAGCACCAAAATACTCATTAAAAACCAATTAAACATCTTTAAATGTTTAAAAGCTGTAAGAATTTTATATTGTGACTGAACTGCCAACAATAATGTTTTATTAGCAGCCCTCCGCGCTGTAAAACTGTAGGAAGCAGATGCAGTATATCTGGAGCATATGATAAACAATTTCACAAAGTGTAAAATCAGAAAATCTGAATATGTTTTCATTAAATGCTCTGATGGTCATGAGCTGATTGTAAACAGAATGTCAAACATCAGGATAAAATCTTAGCATATTAAATACCCCAAACACGGTATGCTCCAAGTAGATCTATGCAACAAGGACCCATATCAAGTGTTGAAGACTGTACTTCTAAAAAAATTGCAGCATAAAACAGGTGTTTCACTAACAGAAACTACAGATGGTCCCAGTCCAGAACATGATCCAAGCATGATATGTGGTCCAAAAGTTAGCATCAACATTGCTTATTTACAGTGGGCAACATAAGCAAATGTGAGTGGAATTGCTGCATCTTGCAAATCCTTTGGAGATTTTTCAAATCTGCCATTTCTCCAATTGTATGAACTTTTAAATGCATCCATATAACTACTTAGACCAAGGTGATCAAACCTGAGGGTGAGTGGCTCTAACCTTGTATCCCTTCAATTATTTCTTGGGAAAAGAAGTTGCCATAGGAGAATGACCTGTTACAGCCAAAGTCTTCTACTTCTGTTCATCTGCTTATATCTTCCACCTGGAACACACAAGGCAGCTGCCCACTCACCCTCTCTCCTCCTGCCTCCCATATCCTGCAGATCCTGCAGATCTGCACTTATTTATACTCTGGTGTGAGTTCTCACCGCAGCACATGTAATCCCTGGAGAATGCACTCCAGCACTGCTGCTGGAGCTCTGTGCAAGAAAGGCTACAGCGACGTGGAGCTAGCAGGGCACCAGGATCCCACCACAAATCTGGAGAACAAGGAGCAAGAAACTGAAATGACACTGCCTATATTGCATGCAATGACAAGGTTTTAGTGTGTGGATTTTTCTGCACTCAAGAGCCTTTGGCAAAAGAAGCTCTCACTTCATGTGAAAACAGATAGAAAAAAGACACAATCGTATAGACAACATGAGTAGCTGTGGATTAAGACCAAAGTATAAAATAAGAGGCATATGAATATGAGATGCAAATCCACCTGCATGTCTCTAACTTGCAAACAGCAGTTAATAATTGTATCTGAGCATCATGATCCCCTTATAACAGAGATACCTATTTGAGGGACGGCAAACCCAAGGTATGTTTGAATATTTTCTGGTTTATGTAGTCCAGGTAAAAATAAAACTTGGTTACCAAGTAAATCTGATCTTACAAAACTGACCTTTGTCTATTACAGACAAAGATGTTGTCTTTTGGCCAGAGAAAAAATTATACAAGTTTTAATAACACATCTAAAATGATCCTAGATCTGCATAATTTTTATTTGGGTTTTGCAAAAACCTTTGCAAAATCTTTAGGGAGATACACCTAATATACAGAGTCAACCATCCTTCTTCAGAGGAAAAAAAGTGTATTTTTTTATTTCTGATACTGTATCTTGTACTGAAACAGAGCACATGTTTTTCTCTGTTCTGCTTTCAGCTATTTTTGCTTCTCTTCATTTGACGCTTGGCAACAACAGAATTTATTTTCCCTGTCTGCATTGACTGAAGCGATGTGGTCCCTTCCTTCCTTGCTCTCAGCACTACTTGAACACTACTGTATATTAGCAGAGGGTAAGACAAGACATTAGATATTAACTTTACAGAGTGAATCAGTGGCTATTTTGCAAAATAGAAGACAAATCATATATAGCTTGACATGTGAGTAGTCTAAATTAGAGCAACATCACAACACAAAGGAGGCAACTTCTGTAAGACTTCAATCCTCTTTACTAGCTTCAGCTTTCTGAAGACAAAAGTTGCTCATCACATGGCTGTTACCCAAACACCTGTTCTGTAAATTAACCAGTGATTTTCACCTCCAGTGAGGTCGATAAAGTATTTCAAACCCATCTTTACAAAGTATGCTCATTAGACAAAACGGACATGCAATAATTCTCTTCTAAAACATATAAAGTATTTCTCTAGAGCCTTATTTAGTCTTCTTTTTCACTCTGAAAATAATTAGATACTCAGAGTGAAGTGCCATACAACTTTGGTAAGGACAGCAGAATGATTCCTCTTCTGTTTGTTACGTGGTCCTTGCGGCAGCTCGCGGGTTCATAGCAGGAGGTGATGAACGGGACATTACACCAAATGTCCTCCAGAGGCAGCTTAAAAACTCTTCTCCCTGAACCATTGCAGCCAGCTCCATTTAGACCATTCACAATCAAAGATTTGATTAAAAGAGTGTATCCAACAGGAACTCATCAACCTGTGTCACTAAACAAGAATTAGAAGCCTTAGAAAGAAACCCCTTCTCTGAACCCAGGCCAAATTCAGTAGATTTGCTTTGCTTTCAACAGACTCAAACAATCACATCCAGCACCTACCAGGAGAACCACCCCTGCATCCTGGAGAGCTGTACTTCTCCAAATTTCTGTCCTGGATAACAACTGCCATCTTATAAGACAGGGAGGGCCAGGAACTCCTTTGTATGTAAAACTTACGTTTTGCATTTTGCAGGTGTCAGTTGAGCCCTGTTCTCCCAACAGGATAATTCATTTCCTTCTGTGTGTGAGTTGGCAGGGAGAACAGGGACAGATGGTATTATTCCTGATATAAAAGGGGGAATTTAGGCATGGAGGAGAAAAGATAAATATTTATTAATTTGAATGTCCTGTTTGAAGAAGTAGGGTCTGAACTTCCAAAAATCTTTGTGCTATTTAGATATATGTGTTCAAAAGAAGACAAATTGCAGAGACGCCAGCTGTGGTTGCTATTTCTCTATGTTTTTATAAACCAGAGCTCCCAAGTCAGACAGCTGGAAAATGGGTAAAAAGAAAACAAACCCAAAGACTGCCTGTGAAAATGTTGGCTTACCTGATCTCTCCAGGACTACTCAAAGCCTCAGTGGGTAAGTTAGAACTAGGCCCCAGTTTCTGGGGCAATGTTCTTTGCATATGGTGACACCTCTCCCTTTAGTAAGCGATCTGATCCTCAGCTCTGTGCCTGTGTTCTAAAACAAATTAAGCTCCTGATGCATTCCCAGACCAGCTCTACACTAGGCTGCATACAAGGGAGTCCTGAGGTTAAAGACAAAAATGACCATGCACAATGCAATTTCTAAAAGTGTCATTTTCTCCACAACTTCTCTATGTTTTGAAAAAAAATTTTCTTACTATATGAGAAACAAAAAACCCCAACCAAACAAAAACACAGTAGCTATTTAATACAAATGAGTTGCAGATTCTGAAATCTGGGCATGTCATCTTTTGCTTGTTCAGTGGAGCAAAATGGAGAAAATCCCATAACTTCATCATATTGATGAATATCTTTCCCAGTGGAAACATTTTGATTCGCCGTTGCTTGAGCTAATGAGCCTTCATTAATGCGTTGTGATCCTCCTTGAGGACCAGCCCTAAAGAGGGAAAGAGATGTTCGGAGACCAAGTCATGTACAAGTCTTCTGCCAGAAAGAAATGAACTTTGGAAACTCTTTTTTTTCCGAAGGAATGGCAAAATACAGGCACTATAAAGTCATCCTCAATCCAGCCCTTCCCAGCTCTGGCTCTTGCTCCCTTTCTATTGGGCAGTTCCTTTGCATCAGCTGAGCTTTGATGCTGAGATTGACAGGTAAATGCATTTTGGGATGCAAATGGTAAATTCTGCGTCCAAATGAAGTGTACCTGGCCATGTGCTCCCCCATAGAAACTCTTGATAAACTTCATTATTTCTTTTACTTTCAGGGAAATATACCTGGCAAGCTTTAGTAAATAACTTGTCTGTAAAAAATACATGAGCAGTGGTAAGAAAAGGCATATCTCCATTGTGGTCTTTTCCATGTTCCTATTTTTGGTTTTAAAACAAGCAAAATAAACAGAAAACCCCAAACCTTAACCAAAATGACAACTTTTTTTTTTAGGTAATCAGGATAGCATATTTTACATTGACCTACATCTTAAAAAATGGGTAAAGGATGTCATCAGAAATTAAATTAAAATATTCAGTCTGTGGTAGGTGCTTAAAAAGAGAATTTATTTTCAAATGCTTAAATTCTACAAAAGTTATATAACTGAAAAAGGATTAATAGTGAGAAATACTGAGTAGGTTTAAAATAAAGCTGGGTCTGGAAGTAAAAATTCTATTTCACTACTTTTGTTTCAAAAGTAATACACATACCAGCTTATGCAAATTATTCATAAATTCATGCTATATTTTGATCTTTTGTCAACAAGAAAAATAACTTCACAATGCAATTGAGAAGCATTTCTTAACACTTATTGAAATTTTTTCTTTTACTCTCTTGACGTGACATTTTGACAAGTGATTTGCATAAAATTGAAAGTCAAAAAAAAGGTAGGAGGCGGTTTACCCTTCCATTTCAGGAGTGAAAGTTTAGAAGTTTTTTTTCAGGTCAGATCTTCAGGAATCATTCTTTTGCCTGCTTACCAAATTGGAAAATAATCACCCATACACCTCTAAATAAGTGTCATCCTGATCATTCCCTCATTTTTCCACTTTCATTTAAAAATCTGGAAGTGAACAGATAACACACTTTGGCCCTGAACCAATCAGAACATAATTACATATGTAATACATACATAATTACATCTTTATTCACAAAGTACCTGCATGGTTTTAGCACATGCTTAGGTCCTCTTCAAATTTAAATCTTAAAGTAGATGAGGAAGAAAAAGTGCTCCAGAATGTTTTTTTTAAAGCTGTGGCCTCCCATTGTTATCCTAAAAATCAAAACACTTCCAGCAAACAGAAAACAGACACTTATTTCAGGATAAGCTGATGAACCTGTGACAATTTGGCATGGCACTGATTTAATTCCTATTAAGCCAAAAAGAAAGAGGTTGAGCCCATGATGTTATCTGGCAGAGGTTTCTGCACTAAAGGAACAGCTGTTCTTGTAACGGTTTCTGTCCCTCTGAAGTCTCACTTAAAGGAATGGCTTCATGTAATTTTATTCTACTGAAAAGGGAAAGAGAATAAAAAAAACCCCAAACAACCCAAACCAAACCAAGCCCTTTTAATAATAGGCGAACTTTGTACCTTTGGAAGAGCTTTTGTCACAGCATAGAGATCAGCCATTTTTAACTGGCTGCCATTAGCCCCATTTGGTCAACAGAACCAAATAATCAAAATGATACCACCAAAATAAATCACATAGTCAAATCTTTCACCAAAATGCTGATATATTCAGAAGAAAACTGCTGGAGTGGATGAAAACAGAAACATCAGGGGGAGGCACATGCATCCTTCACAGAGTTTAGGCAGTGTTAGAGCAATGAACAAAATCCCACAAGAGTAGAGGCAATTGACCTGCTGTGTCAATGTATTCATTAGACCTACAGTCCCTGGAAAAGCTTCTTCCCCAAAGCACTGGATTCAGCTGTTGCTTGCTGCTTCAGGGAATTCTGGCTGCCTATTTAATTTTTATCAATCAACAATTAATTAGCAGTTTCTTACAGAAAACTTATGATAAACAAGCATAAAATAAACTCACACAGAATTCCCTAATGATGGCCTCCTCTTCAAAACACACTTGAAAAGAAAAGCTAGTATAAGATCTTTTAAAAAAAGGAAACCAAAGAAACACTCTTTCATTTCAAGTGATTTATCCAGAGTGGAAGACGGATGGTCTTTGCACCTTTGCCAATTGTTGGTTTATACTTGGCAAATATAAGGATCTGCAAAAAAGACAAACAGAACACTAGAACTGACCACATTTCCTCCTTGCATAGGTTTGCAAAAACGCTTTCAAACCTCAGGTCTAGGATAGAACAGAGGAAAATTGGGTATTTTAAGGGTAGACTAAAAAGGACTTTTGTGTGAACTGCTTGAATATCTACTTGAAAGGTAAATGTAAAATGCTTATTAAGGTTATTTATTAGTTGTGTCTCATTCAATTTCACCCCTGGGTCTTGCCTGAGTTTTAGCGGAAATTAAGTTCTTTGAGATATAAGGAAAACACAATACTACTGATTTCTTCCTCTCTTGTTCTCATACATGACTTGTAACCTACAAAATATTCTCACTTTGCCGTCAGCAATAAGAAACATAATGATTGTATAAACAAATAGTGAAAAAAAGCTATATCTCTTCAAAGCAAAGGAGACTGTCCACAACGTCAGCTGCATGATCCTTCATTTCTGATGCAGTGATAAAGTTGCAGGATGCCAAATTTGCTGGAAAGCTAAAAAGGAAATGTTGGGATCAAGTATGGCATTCTACAATAAAAAAGTGGAGCAATAAGGCAAGGTGTAAGAACTGTGAGCAGTCCTCATCATTCTATTTTCTGAGCAAACATGGAAGTTTGGACAAGTCATTCTCCCTGTTGAAAACTCCATTTTCAAGGAGAGGGGGTGGAGGTGATCTAATTCAATCATACATTTGTTATTGTTGCCCATCTGGAGCAGGAGCTGGGAGACAGCTCCAGCTCTATATTCAGGAGAGGTGGGCTGGACTGCCACACTAGTGGCTTTGAGGTCAGATTTTGGAGAGCCTTTCAGAGGATCCTTTTTTCTATGATATATGTGCATCATCCTGCAGCTTTTGTTCGCACACAGCAGGCATTGTCCATGTGGATGCAAACAAGTCTCTGTTGACACTAATATGTGTTCGTGGCCTTGTGCAGATCCTGCAGTTTCTTGGTGGTGTGAGCTTATTGGTTTCTCCAGACACATCAGACTCTGCAGCTTAGCACATTGGGGAGATTTTCACCACTCTCTCAGTATGCACTTTCCCCCTCTTTGGCCAGCTGTTTCATAGTGCCTCCTTGTTCCTCCAGACTTACACTCATGCACAGGAAAAGGGACTTCTAGAAGATCTATTTCTAGTACTGTGTGCTTGCTGGAGATAGCTTTAGCCATCCGCAGAATTTGCTTCTAAATAAACACAAAATTACAACACCTGCAGGACTCAAGGGTGATGTTTGGGGACAGCATGGTGTGCTGCAGGTGTGCTGTGGCCCAGCTGGGAGCAAATCCCAGCAAAGAACCAGGCTGCTGCTGGAGGCAGAGGAAGCTCCTGGCAATGCTATCACTTAAAGTGAGAGGAGAGCAGGATCCTGCCAGCCCTAGAGGAACATGATATCTCTTATCTTGTAAACATATTGATGTTGCTGAAATGCTCCTTTTACTGAGAGCTGAGTGTCCCAGCCTGCCATAGTGCTGGCCCAAAGCTGGGAGACCTGACCAAATCCACAACAATTAGAAATCCCACACAGCCAAGCCTCTGGGCTTTTTATCATGAATCATAAATCAGTTGCTGCTTTTAAGAATGTTTTTGGACTGCCATGTATGCCTGTATGTTTTATCAGCTTAGTCCAGTGTTGTTAAATTTGTCATTTCTCCCTTTTGGAAGGAAAGGCTTTTGAAAGGCAGCACATCTGTGAGTGCTCTGGAGGGTATAGCCATGCCAATAACAAGAGGGGAATTTCAGTATAGGAGCTTTAAAATCCTCCTGCCACAGCAGAGTGAGGAATGATTTCATTTGCTCTGGTGGATGATCAGGCTGTACATACAAATTCATTATCTGCATTCCAGGTGTCTAGGGAGATTAGTAATTCACTCTAGTGTGTCTCTGGTGGCTGAAGAGAACATCTGAATTCCTGGCTATGTCTCCTAACTGCACAGTTGGGAATGCAGTCAGAAATATTAAGCAAAACCTTCTGAATGATAGTGGCAGGAATTTGTCAATCCTTACTTGAATGATGTGATGTTGAAACCTTAAAACATACAAGTCTTGGGTTTATATTCCGCACCAGTGCCTGGAACAAGGTAGAAGGGGAATTTAAGGCACATGAAAAATATTGTCATTCCAGACAGACAGCATGCAGCTAGGAAATTAACTCCTTGGATACCTCCCTGACTAAGGCTCTCTGGGTGCCTAGACCTACTCTCCAAAATGTCCCCAGTCAGACCACCTTGTAGCCTACCCCTAAGCACAGCGAATGCCCCACCCTCTAAGCTCCCTGTGGGATCAGATCTAGATCAGACCCAGAAGGTGTTGCCAGACAGCACCCCACATACAGCCATCAGGCTCCTTTGAATCTGTAGCAACATATTTTCTGCAAGATAATGTGGCTGAGTAGCTACATATCATGTGTCTTAAGGGGGTATATGGAGATCCTTCCTCTTAGAACAGTTTGTACAAGAACCTGTCTGATATATTTTCTTTTTGATGTAGCATTCTTGCTTCACTTCCTAACTGTTAATTTCCAGAACCCAGTCCACTCTTGCATGTTCTCATGCTGGCTCAGTGGACCTGACATTTTCTGCATTGCTGGTGACCCCAGAGGAAAGGAAGGAGAACCCATAGAGGACAGCCTGCTGACCAATACATTGTCCTGCAGGGTGAAAAAGCTGCGTCTAAACTGTCTCAACATGAACCTTCATCATCCATACAGTGGCTAGATACTGTACAACTGAGGCAGCAGTAGTATAAGTCTTGGTGCTTAATTTTTATGATCATCCAATTCAGTGGGGGATGGATGCTCTGCTCATATCCTGAGACAACAGTCTTTTCCTGTGTATTTTGCAGGGAACCACAGGTTTTTTTTCCAGAACTCTGTATTTCATTTAGATCCTTCAATGAATTTTGCTTTTGTTTTTTTGTGTTTGTCTGCAAAAAACAACCCCAGCCGAGAAATGCACTGAGTGAAGTGATGGAAAAACATCATAATTTGAAAAGGTTGCCCTGTCAGTAAAATTGCACTCTATGAACACAAAATGCCTGAACATAAAGTGATCTTCATTCACTTTCTAGTAATGAGAAGTACAAGTTAGTTGGGCTTTATAATAGGAGTAGCTCTCAAATCTGTATGGCAACAATTCTGAGAGCAGAGACATCTTATACCAACTGAGGAGCAGTATTTCTCCTCAGAGCCAATATTGGTGTCAGTATACAAAAATCTTTTCTAGATTCAAGCTTAATTCTACAACCAATTCATCAGAAAGAAAACACAGCCAATAGCTACTTCATACAAGGATCCCTGGTGGCAGCTATATTGATAATCTCTCTTGGATCTGGAAAACCTGCTCCATGCAATGAGATGTCATTGTAAAGAAACAAAAAACAAGCTTATAATTTTCTCTCACTTTCTTGTCTGAGCAAATGCTTTTGGCATGACTGGAACCTTTGATTTTACCTGGTAATTATACAACATTCTTAAAACATTGATAGTTGACTGTTTAACCAGAAATTCACTTTTAGGGAAGAAGCTCACCAGTTAAGTAGCTGGTGAATCAGATGCTTTCCTTCCAAGCTCCGGTCTTAGCATCTGAAGCAGTGACCATGCTACTATCAGCACTTTGGTTGTAGATCTTAACCACATGCACTTGGATCACAGTTCTCTCCACTCTGGACCCTGCCCTACTACAAGTTCCATGTGAACTGATGATTCAATCTCTACTGAGTCTTGCTGAAATCATGATGGTAGCTGAGGATGAGAGATGACCAAGCTTCCTTGTTTTGATATTTTATTAATAAAATTGTCATTGGATGAATATCAATGAATTTTAATAGCCATCAGTGAATATTAATGAATAGGGAATTTTTTTTTTCAACTAGGGCTGATAAAATTTTTCAGACTCTTTTTTTTGCAAGAAAGTAAAAATGCAAAGTATGAGGATGTTTTTTCCACTTTGAAACGTACCTACAGGTACCTAGAAAGATTAACATTTGAAAGAGTGACTTCCTTTTGTGTTGGTTCCTTTACAAGCAAATTCTCAAATCCATACTAACAAAACTGTGGCTGTTTTCAGAAATCCCTTTGAAGAATAAGATACTGTCAATAATCTATGCTCTACAATTGAATATCTGAATATTTGTACACATATACATAACATGTTTTAGTTGTCTTTTGCTAATTTAAATAGGAGCAATCAAAAGACTTCCAAAGGTTCTTAGTTTCACTGTATTTTAGGCTGAATTTATGAATAAATGAAATTCGGTAAAGAATTCTGAACATTGCCCGCTCATTATTAACTTTTTCCCGTTTATATCTGTGTGAGAATCTCAGTTTCAATTTTCTTTCATTATGGAAAAGTCCTTTTCCACAATTTTTCTATGACTTTATGGAAATTAGTATTTTAAAATATAATATTCTTTCCCAGTTCTCATTGTGAAAGTAACAAAAGAAATACATATTGTGCACTGATCCCTGTGAAGTCTAGATTTGTATTTCCTTTTATTGAGGACATATTTTAGATTTCTTGTGGGTTTCAGGAAAACCAGGGCATCATCTTGTTTAACAGGCAGTTCTCATAGAGCTCTTTTTTATTCTCATCCCATGATTTCTGACTGCTGTGGCTATACACATCTTCTGCTACTCAGACCCCCTGAGAAGCTTTTGGTATTGATGTATTTTATAAGCCTATTATATTATATTAGCCTCCAGACATTTGAAGTAATTAAAGGAAAAGACTGCTGTTGGAGCAACTCTTTCAGGGTGTAGTGACTGTGAGCAGCTTGGCAAAGATGCTGCTGCACCTTTTTCAGGTTCTAAACACTCACAGCCACAGAAGTCATACTTTTCCTACTGTGGCAAAGCAAGGCACTATGTAAAGAAAAACTTATAAAGGGAGTTGTGAAGGTTAAACCAGCAAGAAATGAGTTTGTGTTTTCAAAAAGAATGGATCAGGATGATAAATAAAGGGAACTTTGAGCATGGTGACCTATGAAACAAACCTCTATAAAAAGAAGAAATAAGCACCTAAAGGGACCTGTAAGTGAGCATTCATTCATTCCACACCATGAGGTACTTGAACTCTGACATTCCACTGCCATTTGGAGTCTTCTTTCTGAAAGATTTCATGTCTGGATTTCGTCTGGAGAACGAACAAGTTTTGAAGGTGGATAATGATCATGAACACAGAAAAACTCTACAGTAATGTAGAACAACAAACTGTTAATTATCTTGTTATTTTTTTGTAGTGTGGGGTTTTTGCTTGCTCTGTTATGGTTCCACCCCACTCCCCCTCCCCAGAAAGCTACAGTTTGTCCATAGAGTAGAAAGACACCCCCAAGTTACAGATAAACAGATGCAAAAACTAGTTCTGATAGGATGTCAAGAAATTTATCTGTTCCTAAAAGCTCTGAAACTTCTTCAAGAATTTATTATTAAAACTAGTCACAAAGTAGGCTTTATCCCCTGCAAAATTTTGTCAAAAATGTGAAATTCAATTATGGCTTTGACTTCATTAACGCTGCATGAGGTGCTCAGTGTTCTTCTCACCTGAACAGAGATCAAGAAGGAGCAAATAGCTGCATATGATGGAGACTTTGAATTAAAAAAGTAGATTAGCCCTTAGAAAATATGTTAGTAGCCTGTATCAAGAAAATATGATTCATTTCACCTGAATGAACTTCATGTGTTAGTTAATGAAACTATTCATTAGTGGGTTGTTACAGAAACACCAGCTTCGTGTCTGCAATATGAATTTTTCGCTTGGAGTTCTCTATATTAAGCACACAAAGCACACCTAGTTTTTACACTGGCCTATCTGTGCAGAATTTAGGCATTAATATTTGAAAACTGATCCTGTATCCTGTTCAAGCCAGGAAATGTATTTTATATATTTATCTATATGCTGCCAAAAGGGCTCTATTTGTTACAGCTAAGGAAAGAATCCCTCTGTCAATAGCTGTATAAGGGCCAGCTACAATAAATTCCTGCCAGCAGGCTTCAGTGTAAGGCCCAAATTGAGCATCCAATGTTTGTCATGATTTGAATGGGTTTCTGAAGTTTAGAATAAATTGACTGGAGTCTTTCAACCACTTGTACTTGTGAAAGTATTTTGTTTACTTCTCTTTTAGTTTTACAGGTAACAACTCATTAAACCTGATTAAAAAAAAAAAAAAGAGTAAAGAAAAGCCATTTGTTTTCTTTGCATACATTTAAATGGGGCAGGGACTTTAGTTGCTTTGGTCCATGACGTTCTGTGTGGAGGAAAAAGTTGTCATGCTTTTGCATTTTCCCAATAATTTCCTAGAACCAGATTATCACTTGGTGGTCAGTGACCTTTAACACCCTTATCAGTATCATTAGGAGACAGCTGTCAGCTTCTTTGATACATGGCAGCAATTTTTATGATAAATGTGTAAAATGCGTTTGGTTGCCAGATCTAACAAAGCCCAAAAGGAAAAAAATATTTCTTCTAGCTGTAGGCAACTAGCCATAAACATGTAAGATGAAGGAGAAACAAAAATGTTTATTCTCTTCCAGTGAGCTCAATCTCAACTTCATCATTGATAACCAAATCTTTACTTAGAAATATAACTTCCTGCCTTACAAGCAGACAAAACAGAAGGTCAACCAATTACTGAGTTTCAGTTCTTACTCTAAAGTCACAGAACATGTAAGTGGGGTTTTTTCAGATTTATCTTCCATATTTTCAATCAAATTCTATACACTGGATATGAAGGGCCTAACTGAAACAAAGCAAACAATGAGCTGTAGGCAATATGATCAATAAAAATTCAGTGTTTGAAGGTTAAGGATCTCTAAAAGGCAATGAAACCAATATGAGGTAAATTCTACTAGTAAAATTATGTAGTGAGTTGTTAAATAATTTGGAATGGAAACACACTTACCTGCTCCTAGATGTTTACTAGTGTCTTTATTTGTTACATAACCCATAGATACGGTTGTATAATATCATGTGTCAAAATACATGGTTGGGAAATCCCAAACTGAGCTTCCTTCCAACAGATACTACAGTGAGAAGAACATGAGTGACACTTGGAAAAGAGCTTTCAGCTCAGATGAAGACATGCAGCTTTCAGATGCTGAAGCTAGCACCAAAAGTCTAAAGTGTGTCCTTGCTAGTAACCTCATGCAGAGATGATGATCTTGCTCAGGATCTTCTTTAATTCAGATTGAGATGAAATAGATTACAATGCAGATGGTGCAATCAGCGAAACCCCTAAAACTGAATTAAGCCCTTCCAATAAAGTTTTCTACAGTATCTCTGGAAATATGTCACAGTTTAAGCTGGAAATTAAGCACCACACAGCAGCTCACTCAACCCTCCTCTCCCCAACCAACCTGATGGAATAGGGAGGAGAATCAAAATAAAACATGTAGGTTGAGATAAGAACAGTTTAATAAGGAAAGCAAAAGCCATGCACACAAGCAGTAAAAAACAAGGAACTCAGTCACTGCTTCTCAAGGGCAGGCAGGTGTTCAGCCATCCCCAGGAGAGCCCGGCCCCATCACAGGTAACGGTGACTTGTAATGACAAACACCATCACTCCAAATGTCCCCCCAGTTCCTCCTTCTTCCCCCCTCTTTGTATACTGAGCATGACGCCATACGGTATGGAAGATTCCTTTGGTCAGTTGGGGTCACCTGTCCTGGCTGTGCCTCCTCCCAACTTCCCATTCACCCCCAGTCCCCCTGCCAGCATGGCAGAATGAAGAGCAGATAAGGCCTGGGCTCTGTATAAACTCTGCTCAGCAATAGCAAAATCATCTCTGTATTACAGCCACTGTGTCCAGGACAAACCCAAAACACAGCCCCGTGCCAGCCACTGCGAAGACAGTTGATTCTACCCCAGCCAAAACCAGCATAAAAAGGTAAGCAGAGGTTCGAGGTCTTGTCAAAATGGAACAATTCTCTCACTCCATTTGGGGAGTGAGATTCATCCTACAAAAAATATTATCTGAACTGATTAACTGTAAGAAAAGCATCTGACTCACTAGATGAAATAAGTCTCTGATCAGCTATTTACAGCTTGCAAGCAGAAGCAGGCAGACATGCTTATCTGTAATTGCTTTTATATTGAATTTCCATATTGACTATAATCTGTATATACATCCCCATAAATCACTGAACTGAAAGCTTAGACTTCATGCCTTACTTTAACAACACTGTAATCGGGAAGTGACAGAGAGGAAAACACAAGAGCATGACAAACTAGAACAAAAAATAAAAGACAATAAACATTCAAATACTTCTTCTCACAAACAAAATTATTTAGGATTGCCTTATGGACAAACTGTAACTCACAGAAACACTCCAATTACAATGGGAACTTGCAGTTAACTTGCATTTTTTTTCCTCTGCCACAGAAATATGAGACTGGAACACCTGTTGAGCTATCAAAATCCTCAACATGTAAAAAGAGCTCATGCATGACATACCCATTATTATACAAAAGAGTAATGTTATTTGTAAGCTCCTTCCAGCCCAGTCTATCACTAAGCACTCAAACCAGAACCGAGGCTCCATCATGCTAAAATAAAACTACAGCAGAGAAAATCAATCTAAATCACAGCCTCCTATTCTGCATTGCACAAACATCCTCTTTGATTCAAAGACATATAACTATTCCTCCCTCTCTTAATTAGGATACAGACTCATTGCAGAATGGAAACTTGAGACAGGAAGGAAAATAGGCAGGAAATAAAAAGACCATTCAGAAATATACAGTTGAGCAGTTTCCAGAATTTATTAGTATTTTTCATTCCTTTCCTGTTCCAATCCTCCATGAATCTCTAGATTATTTCTTTCAACACAGATGGCTATAAAAAATTCAGTCAGCACAGGAAAGCATAATCTTCCACTCCCTGCTTTTTTCTTGTTTTCCATGCCTTCTCTTGACACTTAGGGATCTACCATTGGGATATTGTTGAGGCAGCTATGGGTATAAAATCAGTGTCTTGCTTTAAAAATAAGAAGTTCAGGCCTCCCACATTTTAACAACTTATTTCCCTGTGCCAATTTGAATTAATTTATTGTCTCACAGGTCAGAACTAGAGGTTACATTTCTGCCATACCCATTTCCTCCCACAGGAGTTGTTCACAAGGTCTTATTGCCAAGGGAGGCACTTGTGATGCTGACAGCACCATTGAGTTGCAATTTGGAGAGGCTACTGCAGTGTGCCTTACCCCAATAATTTCAGTGACCTTACATTTATTTTCTATATCACTCAATTTGTTTTAACTTTGCAAATCACAGTAGTGATTACACAGAGGTAGTCTCTCATCAGCAGTTTTTAAGTTGACATTTTAAAAAATTCATAGTTTTTCTGTGGAAGATGCCAGATGTGCTAGAATAAATAGCAGAATAGTATAGAAGTAAATCCTATATTTTTTAATGTAGCCTGCACTTACAGGATATATGTGTACATAATAAATTTATACATATATGTAATTGCACATGTGCAACTGCATGCCTGTCCCTTTTGAAAGCTGGTCTGTAGCTTGAGAATAAAGTGCTCAAGAAGGGAAATATGTGGGCTCCTTGTCCTTTGCTATGGAATTCAGGATTTAAAATGTTTTTGAAAGTCTAGTGCAAAATGTGAACAAAATACATCCCAACCTGACCTCTGAGTAAAAAAATTCTGTTACAGATACTAAAGTACAAATGCATCTAGAGTCAAAGAATCTAATCTAATGCTGAATCTAATTCAATATAGAAAGCCTTTGTTGGTATCTTGCTATACCTATTTTTTGTTTCTTGCTCTATTTCCTGAATGGTAACAATCTCTTTTAAAAATTACAGGGGTGGGATGGAGCATCATGGGGCAGCTGCTGTGTTGTATCAGGCCCTGTTTTGGAGCATTTTTAATAGCTCATATAACATTTCCCACAGAAATTGCCACTGCTGCTCTAAGATCTACTTGATGTTTCACAGAGTATCTTGATTATACAAGTATAGTCTAAGCACACTTATATTTGTGGGTCTGATCTCCATGTGTCTAATCACAGTCTATACTCCTTGCATTCTTGATTGGCAATCAACTTCGTTAAAACAAAATTTGAGAAATTACAGGAAGTCTAGTTGTTGGATGAAGGAGAAGAGATACAAACCCACTGTGAATATCTGATGAATGGAAGAGCCTGTGGGACAAGACAGACATGCGAAGAAATAATTCACCCTCCACAGGGAGCAATGAAGAGGAAAGTAATTCTGAGACCAAAAACAAGATCAAGAAACAGAAAAGAGGATATTTTTGAAGACATCAAAGCAGAAGTTAAAATATCCTTGGTTCATTAATGTTTAGAGCATAATGTTCTTTGAAAGGTAAAACAAAAACTTTGATTAAAACGTCTAATTACTACAGAATATTTGAAGTCAGAGACCTTACATTAGTCTGTAATAGACAGCCCTTAATAGAGTTGGTCTATAATCTAGTGAGTCTCATGTCTGAGCAGCAATAATAATGGTAGATAATAATATATATATAATGTATAACGCTATACATAATAGCAACGTAAGGGCAAGTAGTGCTGAGCCAAAGAGTGGCTAAGAGCCAATGAATCTGTCTTTTGAAGACTGCAAAGACTCTGGTTAATAAAATGTCAATGTTTTATTAGGAGCAACATGCTCCTATTAGGATCAAGATGAGCTGTGATGAAAAACAGCAATTTTGAAAGGATCCCACAGCCTTGCCATAAAATATGCATTTTGTTTTAACAATTACAGGAAAAGATAAAATCAAATTACTCATTGCCCCACCTAAAGACAAGCAGCAAATTCATCCATATTAAACCCACCCCAAGAATGTCTGTGACTTTTAAAATGAGCACACGTTGCTCCAAAAGCTTTGTAGGTGGATTGATGATGCAAGCAGACACCATCACTCCACTCTGCACCCCCCCAGGCCCAACTTCCCCTCAGCATCAGGACAGAAACCTGCCAGAGGAGATTCTGAGCTTCCAGAGCATAAAGAGGCTTTCAGTTCTTGGGTATTAGTGTCAGCTTGCAGCATCTGAAAGCTCCTTCCGTGGAAATGCAGTCTAAAGCTGAAAAAGAGACACTGTGGCATCCTGCTCCAGGAACACCGTGGGCTGCTGGTTTGCATGGAATTTCCCTGTGACAAAGTGGTCACCAAGGATTTTAGATATGTTGAGAGGTAAAATCTGAACCTATCCATACTGAATTTTTACATTGTTATTTTAAATAAATGCACTGCAAAGTGCCATTTTTCTGTGTATATCAGCCAGTGAGTCACAGCCTTTATTTTCACCTTATTTTATTGATTTTTCCAAAGATAGACCAGAGCAAATTGATATAATGTGAAAATTGCTCCACTGTATCTTTTACATTAAAGCAAATACTTCTGAGATATAAAATCAATTAAAAATTAATAAACCAACAAAGGAACAAACAGGTAATAAAATATTTGTTCTTAGTTAATGCATACATAAAATCATGAATCAACAAAATAAAATAATAAAATCCCCTGACCCCTGAAATAAAATACTTCCTCCTCTGCAATAAATGTTCAGGCATTTGCATGTCATTAAATGAGTAGTTTAGAAAACTGCAGAGAACAGGCAGGAAGAAAAATGCAGTCTAGATACAACTGTACCTCAGAAGAGAAATATGACACAGTATCAACTTTCAGATAACACTGCATAATATTATGTTTCAGATAATATATCAGAGAATCACAGAATTGTGGAATGGTTTGGGTTGGAAGGGATCTTAAAGATCATCTAGTTCGAAGCCCCCTGACGTAAGCAGGGACATCTTCAACTAGACCAGGTTGCTCAAAGCCCCATCCAGCCTGGACTTGAACACTTCCAGGGATGGGATATCCACAACTTTTCTGGGCAACCTGTTTCAGTGCCTCACCACAGGCTCTGGAATATCCAACAATATAAGCAATATCCAACACAGTAATTGTTATCTGAGGACATGGTAGCAAGGAAAGCTGATAAGTAAAAAGAAGCAAATCCCTGTTTGCACCAGTTTATATGCTGATATTCTTTTTAATTTCTCTAATTTGAGATTTGTTCCTTTATGATCAATGTCACTGTTTGCATTAAGGAGCAAGATGTGTTCCTTCATTGATTAAAGCTTGTCAAGGGAATAAGCAGAGGGCAGTAGCCCTGAAAAATTTTGTTCTTTGTAATTTAAACAGAAGCTTGAGAAATCAATCTTTTCTTCCATTGTGTTTGATGAGACTGTGCAGATTTACAGCCCTTTGCTGATCTGACCCTGAAAGCCAAAAGGAAGTAGTTGAATATTGAAAAATGGAAGAATGCAAGTAAATATTGTGGTGTCTTGCAACACAGTTCCATCCCTTTCAATGATAAAATCTATTGATAAAATGTGACCAGCTCTGCAGAAACAGAACCTGCACATGGTCCTTAGGTCAGTGCCATCAAACCTGCACAGAGTTAGCAGGGCCAGCTGTCAGCAGGATGCTCACACAAGAGACAAAGGAGGGAATTGGCACACCGTAACAGCATGTGACAAAAGGAAGCTGTAAATGTTTATTTAAAATTAATGTAACATAAGAAAAAAGGCATTTCAAAGACATCCTTTTTGTTGGTTCACCTGCTTTTTTTCCTTCATCAAACTGATCACACAATAACATGAGCAGCATGATGCTGTCATGGCACAGGGTCTCCTAACAAAATGAAATTAACAGAAGATAAAATGTACATAAACATAAATATTTTGGGGTTTTTTTCTAAATGAAGTGAGAAAGCCTTTATTTGAGGAGTGCCATTAGTATTCAACTAGCATTTTAATCTGAGATTTTAATACTGCCAAGGTAATGTTGTCAGACATGTCAAAGTTAATTGAAAGCAAATATCCTACAAAATCATTCTAAAAGCAAAAGGGTCATTATTCCAGTGTTCCTTCTCAAAGTGGTGAGCTGCTTCCTGGCCTGTGCTGTGAGTGGAAATCCATACTAGGAGCTGCAGACTATTTGCTTACTTGGAAAAGCACATTAGAATTAGTACATTGAATAGGTGGCAGCAGGTATGGATTGGCAATGTGTATGATAAGCCTGATTCCCAGTGTTTATGATTAGAGATACAAGTGGAAGTGAGGGGTGCAGTCTGTAAGGGTTTGTTTCTCATGTTACTGTGTTTACAAGATGATTCACTTATAAAAAAACAAATACTAAATAAAACATTATTAATTGACCAGTCATTTTTAAGTTTTATAAACACTTAGTGAAAATGGCTTTCAGAAAATCTAATTTTGAAGGGAAAATTAATAATAATTATTAAAATGCTTAGAGAACCCTTCTGAGGCAACCTGTAAAACTGTGTTTTATATTAGACTAGATAATACAGTTGGGAAAAGGAGAACGTTTTCCTACATTTAAAGAAAATCATATTATTTGATAGAAGAAACTTTCTGAGCAAAGCACAAATTATTCTGAGTTGAAGGGATGATATTAATCAAATTAAGACAGCTTGAGAGGGAAGGATAACTAGCATTTCTGGAGATGGAGTAGATATGGTTTACAGGAAAAAAAAAAAAATGTAGCTTTTACACAGTAAATCCTGTGGGACCACAGGATGTAGTAATTTATATATTACATTTATCCAGAGTTGAACTCCTAAACTGTACATCTCACAGAAAAAGGCACTTATGCATAATTCTATTATGATATTTTTATAAAAGTATGTCATAACAATACTTGCTGTATCCCAAGAGAATAAACCCATTGAACAAGATTATATGATCTCTCTTACTTGAAATCTGTGAAGTCAGCTTTAGTCTGAGGTATGAACCAAGTGAGATTCCCATCCTCATCCAACACTTTAATTTTGGGGCAAAATTCACGAACTACTGGATTAAAAGTAATTAGAGGGTAGAGTTTCATGGAGTTGTATGAAAGCAGAGCTCTCAACCACTAACAGTTTTATCTCTTTTTTTTTTTTTTTGTAACTTTAATGAATTCTGAAAGCAATTGCAAAACTGAATTACTTCATGCATCATTTCTGCTGCAGGAAGTGTGGGTTATATAAACCTGTGACAGATTAGATCAATTTATATTGCAAAAACTGTTCTGCAAGTTATCAAATCCCTTTCTGACCTGCTCCATGTATTTAATAAATATGGCTGGACAGGAAGACTTCCCAATCCTTTTAAAGTGTATCCTACTCCATACATTTCCAACTGGCCAGGAGAGAACGTCTTGTGACACATTTATTACAAAACTTTGAATGCCTAATATCATAAATATTTACAAATTTCTTTAACTCATATAGCTGAATAGGATTTGATTCTACACTAAGATCCAGACAGGCAGAATTCAGTGCCACTAGCTGATTGACTCTCAGATGTCATTCTCAAAGGTATTTGTGTTAAAGGAATTAAAAAAAACTACAGAGCAGGATGCTGAGAGTAAGCCAAAGAAAAACAGTAGTAACAACAATGACATTAAAAGCAACATTGTGCTTCCTGTATTTCTCCTTTAAAGGATTTCTCCTTCAAAGCACTACTCCTTCACTGCTCCAGGGTTGAACTATCAAAAATGTACCACCAGTTGTCTACAGGCAGTGGTAGCAACAGATCCCAGCTCCTACTGATTCCATGTCCTGCACCTCCTGTGCATCTCCACCCACATGGAATATCACTGAAGCTTTTCTGTGTCCTCCCTCCCAGGGTGCCTCCAGCTCCATCAAATGCTCCACACCTACTGAGATGAGTAAGTGGCAACGAGGTTAGGACTAGTTCAAAGCTTGAGCTACTAAATGGTCTGCTGGTCCTCTTAGGGATTTATATTTGACAGAAACAAATCATCATTTTCTTCAGTGGTATGATGAACTTGGATCTTGCCTGTCTATCCAGTCACTGATCCTCATCAGAGTTTTTAGAACTGAACGTTTTGGAACATCCTGTCTACTGTCAATTTTGGTTGAAATCAACTAATTACTTTAAATACTACGTAAGGTGGAGAAATGGGCTAACAAACTGAGAAACTGAGGTCTTCTCTTAGGGAACTAAGCAGAGAAGTTACACAAAATATGCTCAGTCATTTTCACTCTTTCCTGTTATAATTCACTTCCTCTGATTGTAAGTGCACCTCCCCATCATCAGCACAGGAGACCTCAAAAAGCTGCAAGCACTCTTTGCTGTCCACCTGACTGGTTCAGGCACCAACAGTTTTCACATCTTCATCCCATAGAAAATACTTACCCTTCAAAGTAATTTTTGGTTGCTAGGTCAAGGACAGAGGCTGAGGGCCAGACAGCATTAATTGTTGTTTATACATTGCTGATCTTGCAAAACACGTAATTACTGACTGGATATCTAAGATATAATAAATGCCAAAGTTGACTGAGGGCCAAGCACTTCCTAAGTTCAAGGTTCAGATGTACAAGATGTCTTACTGGCACAGCAAAAATAGGCCCTGGCCTCTCTGAGCACCCTGTAATGGAGAAAATGAAGACAGAACACCAGCTGGAGGTAACATTTCCAAAGAAAAAGAAAATACGGTGACATTTACAGATTTGTATAGAGGATGTTTCGCTTAGTATTTTCTTGATTATGCTATTTTTTCTATTTTCTTGAGATAGTAGCATGTCCTGAACATAAAAAAATAAGTGATAAAAGGGGTTTGATGACAGTACTTTGAAGTACGGAATGGAAACTGTAATGGCAGAGGGCTCATTAGAGTACAGTAGCATGGAGAAAGGCTCAGAAGCAGTTGTGGGAAAAGGAAGGGTGACATGTGAAATGAAATGATAATAAATAAACTGAAGGTGGCTGAAAGTACCTGGATAGAGCTAGGGCCATGGAAAGGTCTCTGATCACAAAGGTATGAGCTCTGAATATCTCCTTTAGTACTACAAGCATCAATGGGTCAGACTACGTGCCTTGTGCTACTGGTGACATTAGCACATCACCACTAGGTAAGTATTTAATTGCCTAACACCAGGTACAAATTCCAGTAAAGCACTAAAGAGAGCTCTTTTTGATCAGAGAAAGGGACTTTTGCTGCCAGAGCGGTTTCATCTCTATTGATAGACCTAAGCATTTTAGTGAGAAGCCAGAATATGTAAAAAGTGGGACTCTGGGCCATGTGCAATTCTTCATCTGCCTTCAAGATCCTGCTACAGCTCAAGCCCTGCTTCTTCCTTATGGAATTCCCACAAAGATGAAATAAATAAAAATCTTTTAGTTAAGCCTTTTAGTCTGCTTTTCAGGCTGAGGATTCTAAGAGGTGAATCAGTGCATAAAGCTGAGAAGAAAGCAAATGTATGCATCAAAGTGGGAAATAGCTCAAAGCCTTAAATCAGCTCTGAAAATAATTATAAACCTAAATGAGCCTGTTGAGAAAGGAGCTCCACTGACCAGCAAACCCTATGCAAAGAACACTGACTACCTACATCCCAGTTAAGCAGGGGGAGCCCTGATTATCGTTAATCAAGATCTTGTCAGGAGGCTCTTGTGGGCAATTTATTTCATTGGAAATTAAGTCTGAAATGGGTCAGATCATAGCTTCAATGTATATAAATTTATAGTGAAGAAAGAAAAGGAGGAGGAAGTACTCTGGGCACCAGAGCAGAGACTCCCCTGCAGTCAGTGGTGAAGATGATGGTGGAGCAGCGGTCCCCCCAGGGCCCAGCCCATGGAGGCCCATGGTGGAGCAGATATCCACCTGCAGCCAGTGGAGGACCCCACTGTGGAACAAGTGAATGCCCAAAGGAGGTGGAGATTCCCTGGGAAGCCCGTGCTGGAGCAGGCTCCTGGCTGGACCTGTGAACCTGTAGAGACAGGACTCCATGCTGGAGGAGATTTGTTGGCAGGACTTGTGACCCTGTGGAAGTGACTGGAGCTGGAGCAGTCTGTTTCTGAAGAACCGGAGCCCATGGGAAGGACCCATGTTGGAGTAGGGGAAGATTGAGGGGAGGAAGTAGCGGCAGAAACTGTCATGGAGTGACTCCAGTCTCCATTCCTCATCCCCCTGCACTGCTGAGAGGAGGAGATACAGAATCAGGAATAAAGTAAAGCCTGGGGAGAGAAGAAGGGCGGGGAAAGATGCCTTTAATGTTTGGTTTTACTTCTCATTAAACTACTCTGATTAGATTGGTAGTAAATTAAGCCAATTTCCCCAAGTCAAGTCTGTTTTGCCCATGACCATAACTGCTGGGAGATCTCTCCCTGCCCTTTCAAGCCTTTCATTATATTGTCTCTTCTCTGTCCAGCTGAGGAGGGGAGTGATAGAGCAGCTTTGGTGTGCAGGTGGTGCCCAGACAGGGTCAACCCACCACATTCCTATCATGAGTTGTAAGAGAAACTACACTAATTTTCTAGGATGCTTGTTAGAAACAGGCATTTAAAATCACGTGAAGAGGTGTCCTATCTGTGACGCTTTGACTTGAACAATCACAGTCAAATCAATTTGTTTGGAAAAATGCCTTATATACTTAGATATATTTCAATCTGACAGGTCTGACTCATGCAGCTCTTATGAGAAGTGAGATCCAGTCATGTTGAATTAACTTCAGTAACACACAAAATAATCAATGTAATTCCCAGTTTTATCCTCAGCTTAGTTGTGCTGAGGGTTGAAATATAAAACCTGCAGAAACATTACTTTCACACCTCTCCTGCATACAGTTCCTCTGCCTCTCCATGCAAATGCACACATTTCCCAGAGCAGCTCTAGAGCATGATTCTGATGCAAAGGGACATCAGCCTTCAGCAAAGCCACATACGAGCCTCTGCAGATCTTATAGACCCACACTCATAGAAATACCCTGAAGAGAATTTAGGAGACATGAGGGAAGATGTGCACCGTGTTCTTATTAAGCACCTTACCTACCTTTTGTGCAACATAATAGGTTACAATCCAATGGCCAGAAAGTCTCTGGGGCCACCACAGACTAGTTTTCCAGTCACACCATGTCCTGGGTATAAACTAAGCAGAGAGGATTCTATCTATAAACCAAAATCTGTTTCTTAGTTTCTCTCTAAAGTGTAGAAATGCTACCCTGGAAAGGGAATATTTCACTGTTTGTAGGATATATCCGCTTTGTTGCCACTTCAAGGACTGTAAGATTTATTTGCATTTAGTCTTTGTACACTTTTGAAAGTTAGGTTGAATGTGTTCCTGTTCATGAGAACAATTCCAAGAAATGTAAAATCTAGATATGTAGCAGCCTTAGGAAAAAATATTTTAGTAGTTAATACAACAGGCAAAGGTAAGATTCAGTTTTAGAGGTATCAATTCCTCATCTTGCTAGTGCTGTGCCAGCACTTCATGATTACCCTGTATGAACAGAGAAGAACACACTGTGAAGGGTGAGCTTAACCTCAAAATCTTGCATGGCACACAGGATGGTTGGGTGGATTGAGCCATAGACTAGGATAATACTTTAAATCCTGGGAGTGTCAGAGCTGGGTTTGATAGAAAAAAAACCCGATCAGCTATCTGATATCTATTGGGAACTGACAACTTGCTTCTACCATTCATAATATAAGTATTTTATTTGGTAGAACAATACTACTGAATTTAAGCACGCAACTGGAGACCTTGAAAAGATGAGTCTTGATCCTCTGCAAAAACAATGTCCTTTCAGTGACTACAGACAAAAACCTTTGAGCCGCAGTCACTAAGAGTAGAAGTGAGACTTGGAAGTATAAAGAGATGACATACATACATGTGATGAACATAGACTGTTGTGTTTACAGAAGATACACACTTCATATACTCGCTTTCTCTACAGCACTGTTTTCTGTTCAACAACATTTCTGTGTTGTTTAAAAAGGCATTTCAATTTACACGCTGAATGTGAGACTCTGGAGACCACCGAGCTGATGGCATGTGGCTGTTACTGAGGGCAAAAGAACGAACTACAAATATAACGATGTAAATAAAAGTTATGCAGAAAGAGGTTGGTCTGCATTACTTTTAAAACAAATATGAAAATAAAGTGAGCAAGAGGATGGGCAATGAATTCAAAATTAGCTGGAAGTTTATGAAAGATTTGTTAGTACTCCTGAGAGAACAACAAAATTGCGTGCTGGGATACCATCTAATGAAGTGGAAAGTAAAAAAAAAAAAGAGGAAAAAACTGTAGTGCTTAAGATTCCACAGCTTCTTTTTCAGAAGCATGTGCTTTTGGGGTTCATCCTAAATGTCCAGATACAACAATCTTTGGGCAATACAACAGTGGATTTCTGGCAATTAACTTCCTAGAATATCATAAATCAGGAATAATGTATTTCATGTATATTCTTACCCGTCTTACAAAAATAGAGATGGACAACTACTTGAAGGAATGAAATAATTTCATATGTTCTACAGCCATATCTATTTTAATCATTAATTTTGTAAAGCTTTTATACGGGGACTGACAAAGGGGTTTGAAATACATATCCAATCTCTAGCAAGGAATAGACTGCTAACTCCTGCTTTAGATAATGCAGTGCCATGATTTAAATGCTTAACTATTTCCATTTCCTTCCAGTCAGCTAGAAGAAATACAGTGTATTCAGTCTTACCCTCTGGCTGGTAGGCATTGTCACAGCACTACAATTTAAAGGTTGCAAATACTTCAAGAAGCTGATTTAGTCCACTCAAAATGTACAGGTGCTTTGAGTATTTTTTTTTCACTCCCATGGGAAGCACTGCAAAAGATTTTCTGGGGAGATAGTAGAGTGTCCATCATAAGAAAACTTTAAAAACGGACTAGATGAATACAACAGAATCATAGAATTTTTCACAGGAAGTGTAATTTCCACTTCAGACCTGGTTTTGCAGGATCCTGACTGAGTTTTGAAGACCTCCAAGGCTGGAGGCTTCACAACCTCTTTCGGAAAAATGCTCCAGCATTTATTCAATTCCACATTGAAAAAATTCTTCCTTACAGCCTATGAGAATTTATCTTCTTGTAGATTGCAACTGTTGGCACTTGTTTTCTTGATGTGCCAATTGGAGGAAAGTCTAGTTTCATCTTCTCTGTAACACACCTTTAGGTGGTTGGAGACAAGTATCAGGTCCCTCTGTAGTCTTGTCTTCTCCAGGCTGAGCAACACCAGCTCCCTCAGTGCTCCATCTCCAGACCATTGTAGAGGTTTTCTGCTGGACTCTCAAACTTGCCATTCCATCTCTTGTTAGTGCCACCTTGTGAGAGACACATCTGGACAGAGCACTCCCAATGTGGCCTTGGAAGTGCCTTCCAGCAATGAGCCGATTCCTTGACCTGCTGGTTATGTTCATTGCTTGCAAGGACTAACTACTGACTGGTGTTAAACTTGCTGGCACCAAGGCACCCAGGCCTGGTCCCTGGTCAGCCCAGTTTGCACCCAGCTCATTATTCTGTCTAGTATGGAATTATTCACATGCATTTATTAAATATATGTAGTATGGAATAGTCTGTATATAATATTTATATTTAGATATATGTGCATGAGCTGATTCGGTACAAATCTTTTTTCTGGAGCCTTTTTATGACTTTACTCACTTAACATTCTTGCTTTACTCTGCTGTAATACTGAACACAAAAGCAGATAAACTCTCCTGCTTTGTATATAGAAGTAGGTAAACCTTTTATAGCCTCAGGTGAATAAAATATTTTCACCTGGTTTTACCATGAACTTGAATGCTGTTGCACTTTACAGTAGAATAAGAAAAAATATGGGCCATTTATTATATACGTGGACCTGAGCATCTTTAATTATATTTTAGATTTTATCAACCAGTCCTTGAAAATCGCTTTTTCTGTTAATAGAGCCCCAATTTACCATTCACTTCCTGACAGTTCACAGACCTTTGGAAGATCTCAGAGGGGTTTAACTGCAGTAATCAACAGTAAGTAGCAAAATGACCTGCTCTTACGCAAAGCATAGCTGAGTCACAGCAAGTTTTTACCAGTGGCAGCTCTGTGTTGAAAGTCTTTAAACTAATCAACTTCTCTAAATTCTGCTGGCAGATGATTTTTTTCCTTATATCTAACATGTGATGCACAATACTCAGAGCTGGTTTTAAAAGGATAGCTAGGAAATGAGAATATTATTCTGAGTGTTTCTTTGGTGCCTTATTTTTTACCTATGACATGGGTATGGAGAAGTCTCCAAGAGCAGATACTGACACCAGCTCTGAAGATAGAATTTTACTGCTTTGGCAGAGATTTTTTAATTTAGATTCCCAAGAATTTGCTATGTTTGGAGACAACTCCTGAAGTAAGGAGGAGTTGAAGGAGAAAGAGCCCTTGTAGACATTTCCAAGGGCACTAGGGGATGATGCCATTGCTGAAGTATCTAAATACTTCATGTATTCAACCCGCTAGAGCTAGTGGGCAGACACAAGTTTATCAGGGGAAAGAAAGGGAGCAAGCAAAAAAAGGTTAAGCAGCCCAATGACTATCTTCCCATCTCCATTGGAACTGAATTCATTTCTCATTCAAGAGGTAGAGTTCCAACAGGAGAATCTGAATTTTTTTTACCAAGTGTCTCCTTACTCAGGCAAACACTTGATAAAGTTTGCAGAGTTACCTTCTTTCTGTTCCTATCACATCATCCCCAGGGCTGTCAAAGATTCACATAATATTTGACATTCTGGACTGGTGGGTCAGAATCACACCTGTGGTACCAGGTATCTAATTCTACAACTGGCAGTGCCTTGTCACCTCTACATAGCTACATTATGGGGTACCAATATTGTCCTAGGATGTGTTTTCCACACTTCCTCCATATGAAGGGGCGTGATGATGACCAACCAGTTTCGCTGTCAGCTCAAACCTGTCTCTGATTATTTTCTGCAGCAGATCACCAAAAAATAGGACTGAAAAGAATCTGAAGAGAAGCCAGACACCTTATCTGCCTGCCTAATCCCTGATGGCAGCTGCCAAATAGCTGCAATCTGTGATGGAAGTTCACCACTGCACCCCCATATCAGCTGAACCAGGGATCTGCTGCAAGAAATTTTTATATTCTTTGTGGCCTACACCTTGTTTTACTTTGCCTGGAAAATAGGGTAGGGAATGGGAAGATGTTCAGGAATAGGAAGGAGATGATTATTTTGTCTGGATAACTGGGGCACAGCAAGGACTTACCCAGTCATAGATCAGACTGTCCTGCAATACAAACTATTTTGTACTCTATGGGGTCCTCTTCAGATCTTCCAATGAGAAAGATATGACACATTACAGATAATCTATTCCTGTCTTTCACCCTCCTTACCACCAGAAAAACCTCCCTGATGTGAATCCTAAATCTTGGTTACTCAAAGCTAATGACATCTGTCTTCTTACCTGCAGCAACTAAGTCATCAGAATCTGCTTTCCTTTTTAAGGATCCCTTAGGTCTTCTCTTGGTATTTTTCAGACTGAACGGATTTCCTTACATCTTCTTAGGCCATGCTTGTTTGGCAGCTGATCACTCTCACAGCTTATTGTTGGTCTCTTTTTTATCCAGCTGCTGCCTGATGGTTGAACACAGCTCTTCAGAAAGAAGCATCTGTCATTTAAAGCATGAGCCACAATCCTCATTGCTTCCCATCTGGGTCTGAAATTTGAAAGCTAAATGAACATGGAAAAGTGAGAATTCCTTGCTACAGTAATCTTATAGTAACAGTCACTTAGCAGCCCCTTTTCCTTGTTGCAGGCAGGTTTAAATCCACTTTTTCACTTAATGTAATTTTCCTTAAGTTAAAACAAGTATTACAAATTTTAAGGGTCATTCAAAATTTAAAGTGCCCACCCAAATCCACTCACCAAGAAAAATCCTGCTTTAAAATATAGTTAACTAACCACCAAAATTGGAAAGCAGGAAATCTTTTGATTTATTTGTATTAAACCAAAAATGGCCATGGCCACATGCCTCTTAATAGTTTAATGAAAAAATTTAAAAATCTAGGATATTCCTAGCCACAAAATTAGTTCTGAAACAAATTTCAAATGTCATTCTTCAAAAATCCAATAGATACATTTTTAGAATAGTATTATATTATTTTAAAGACTTATCATGTGAGTTATGCTCATTTTCTACTGACTTGGGAACTAATTTTGTTCATAGCATGTTGCACCCTATGAAAAACCCTAATGTCTCCAAATTTCTGATTATTTTCTACTGAAACAGGATGGATATTTATAAATAGCATTGTCTCACTCCCCACACAGTCATTAGCTAACCAAATCTCTCTCCATCCCAGGGCTCTAGATATGAGACATCAGTTGGGGTACAACAGCATTACTGACTGTGTGTTTGAGATACATGATCCATGCTCCTGTTTTCCTCCAATTTTTCACAAAAAAGCTTTTCCTGTGAAGGTTGGTTCCCTAGCTAACTGCCCTTTGAATTTAGTCTTCCTATTTTTTTTTTTTTTTTTAATTGCTTGGATGCCTCAGAGTCTGCTTGGTTTAAATTAGGCTGGCCATTTTAATCTTTTACATTTGGTCTTTAAAATGTGAGAGTGAGCAGAAACCCTTCATTCCCAGGGACAAGGTGCATGAGAGATACTTGCTCCTGCCAGGTCTCTGGCTGTGAGCCAGCACTCACTTCCTTTTCTCAGGACAGGACCAACAGCATCCTGCTGGTGTGAGAGGAAGCAATCCAAACCAAGCAGCTCCACAGCACCTGCAGGAAGCACCTGATTGCCTCTATCTTGTGCCTGAGAGCAGCAGCTCCTGCTGAGTTCCTGCTGGCATTCTGAATGCAGCCATGTTCTTCTCCCACAGTGGGTGAAAATAGGTCTAAACTCACATTGAAATGGGTGGTACGATATGCCACCCTATTCTGCTTCAGTCTGCTCCCGGATCATGCTAACAGGGAAGTGTTATACTGCACTGATTCACGGAGTGAATCTGTCTTCTCACTAACGCAAATTAGACAAAAACACTTGCAATCACACCTCAATAAAACAACAATATGAAGCAGGATGAAAAACCCCTACAACATAACTCCTGAATTCCATTTGCAAAAGCTGGGACAGTCAGCCAGCCATCAGCACCAAGGAAGAAAGAAACCTGGCAGAGATGCTTTTCCAGCTGACACATTCTGAGATGCTACAAGGAGCGGAGCAAGACCATTACCAAATGTTCATGGGAATTCCGTATTTCTGCTGACAAGTACTGCAAGGACATTTTAATACCACTCAGTTTTGCATGCACTTTGCTTGGGAATGTGTTCATGGAGTACACCAACTCAATGGTCATTTAAAGTCACCAGATTTTACTATGGCACAAACTGTCTGCAGTACCCAGTATTTGTCCTCAAAATAGCAATAACAAATCTTTCTGCATGAGCTGTACTGAAGTCAGTTGACAATAATGCTAAGTAGCAACAAGGAAGAATTGTATTTGTCAACCACAAAACACAAATGCTACACAGCCAATTTTGAGGGCCAGGGCATGGTGGGATGACCAGAAAGGGAGAGACCACGTGCTGAAGGCAGCTGGCAGAGGTGACAAGTGCATTCATTTGGGCTTTCAAAAGTAATAAAAGTTGGAAGACCTCTAGAGGCAAACACAGGCTGACTGAAGCATTTCTTGGGCTCTCCTTGATTTAGCTGTGTTCTCCCTGGTAGTTTCCACACTAAGCGCCCATAGCAGGACATACGAAGTCGTTGTGGGTCAGGAATCACAAATCATCTTCACATTGGAAAAAAAAAGATTTAAGCCATGAAAAAAAATCTTCTCTTACTTAATTCTTAACTTTCCCAAGAGCTTCTCTTGCTCATTGCTAGCACACTGTTTCTATCTATCTCAAGTAGTTCCAAAGGACAGTAGGGGAGAAAAAAGTGCATAAAGACAATTAAATAAAGAAGAATTCAAATACAATGACAAAGAGATTCTAGAGACTTATTAGGAGGGAAAAAAAAGAAACGTGATGGGTTTTCAATCTATGAGTGCCAAACTGGAAGGAAAAAACTTTTATTCTAAAACCATACTAAAATCTACCACAAAAATGCTGAAAGTAGAATCAGTAAAGGACTTTTAGCGTTCTGGAGCAGTACTCATGCAACATCCCTTCTAACATGTCCAGGTTAGGACCTTCAGAATAGTGAGCCAAAGCAGATGAGAAGATAAACAGGGAGTCATCATCTTCACTCTCCTCAGTGTGAAACACTCTTTAACTATCTTGCAGGAAAATACAGATGACTGAGACAACGAAACCTTTTTGCCAGATAACTTACTGTGTTTTTATAATGGAGAGCATTTTCTTGCCATTTGCGTGGTCTAAAGGAGTCTTGAGGAAATCAGTGTATCTAAAACCAGGGGTATTTAGCACAATAGGTACATCAGATGAACTTTCCTGCATGATGGGGCCAAGGCAGCATCACACACTATCCTGTCTCTTAGAAATTACCAGAAGAAGTGCTTTGATTTCATTTCAAAGTTATGAAGCAACAAAATGGTGACTGATGAATATATTCTGTTCCAAATGAACTCAGTGTTAGGCTGGGCATGTGCTTCAGGGGAATTGGGGCTTGAGAGACTGGATGCATAACCTCATTTGGGGATCTGGTATTAAGTAACAAGGAACATCACTGATACAATCCCCAGTCCTATCAGTTTAAGGAAAAAGAAAACAGAACCATGTTTTAATTCAACTAAATTATTTTTTATGGTGCACTATATATCAAGCTTCAAAAATGTTCACTCACTTTGGAATAGACACTTCTAAAGCAATATTGTACTGTAAAATGTCTGGAAAATCTTTGAATGCTGTTAAAGTTGGTGGGGTGAGGCACTGGGAATTGCATTTTTCTTGTATTTTGGGGCTGGTATTTTTTGGTTAGTTGGTTTGGTGCTTTCTCCCCCGAACCCCCCACAAATATATACCCCAAAATCTTGAAAAGAAAACAAGTACTAGTGGACTTTTTACCAGGCAAGAATACCTCCAAAATGACTACATTCTATCAGCCTAGAGAGTGGAGTAGGAGGAGATTTCTCTTCTTCCCAGTCTTCCTTCTCATTGTGATATTTTTCCAGTTCCTCATCTTCCTCTACACTACTCATATTCCTCATGAATTATTAAATTAGCAACCTCAGTACAATTCTTTGTTACAACTATTCTTTCAGTTACATAGACAACTAGATAGTAAAGCATGTATGCAGTCAGAACACTCAGCAACAAGTTGGTAAGATATATTCAGCTTCACAAAAAAAATCCAACCAATTCTGTCATTGGTTCCCTAGAAACAGCATAATATACAAAAAAGTATAGTAAAACTCTGCCCAGCATTTCTGCTTGCCTCTCTTTACTCTTCTCTACAGATATAAAAGAACATCAGGAGTTATGTTCTTGAGCAAATATTCAGTAGGGTGCTCAGACCCAGTTTCAGGCCACCAAGTAAGTGCCATGTGTTTTCAGAGGTTATCTAGCAGTGATGTCAATGAAAGCATTGCTGCCATCTTTCACTAAGCTATCCCAGTTAGATATTTTTCATTTTGCCTCATGTGGCTGATGCTATGTCCTTCTTGTAATAGTTGCTAAATCAAAAGATCGTCTCCTGACCTGAATGTAGTGAACTCAGAGGAAAGAATCCTTTCCAAGAGACTGTAGACATGGTTCCACTAAACAAACCTTCACTATTTGGATTGCTTCATAGTCTGAATTAAATACATCCTACAGTAAGAAAATTCATCTTGGTATAATGGCTTTTCTCTGGGCACAAAGATCTCTAGCAGCTTCATAATAGCTACAAAAATGAAAAAGACAAATAAACAAAACCTGTAGCCTTATCTTTCAAATATTTTTGCATTCTCGACCTCATCCTGAAAAAATTCAAAACATGTAGCAACAGCAGCAAAAAGAGCAAAGTCCTTCACTGTTGGGGTCCCTCCCCCCTGCCATGTGGTCCTGGGAGAGGGGCCCTGGGACAGACACGGGGATTTCCTGCCCCTGCTCAGCCTCGTTCCCCATTGGTTGGTTTGTGTTCCCCTGTGTGGGCAAGGACCCTCGGGTCCCGTGATTGAGCAGTTCCTCGGCAGATCCCGGCCATGTGGCTGGAGAAATAAACATCTCTGAAACATCTATCAAGAGTCGGTCCATATATATTTCTTTCCCATGGGCCTCGTTGTTTGGTACATCATGTTACAGAATCCCCACTGTAACACTTCACCTTACAGGAAAAAGGTTTATTAAATCTTGAACAGCTGAAAGAATATCTCATGAGCATTTTATACTGGAAGGTAAAATGAACTTGCAGAGACAAGTTCAGCCCACTGGATGTTATGTGCTTGTTGTTATTAAATTATATATATGACACTGTGATGTGTGACTGAAGCTACTCTGGGAAGAAGGGAATTATGTCCTGTCTGACTTTCCTTGGAAAGGATTGGAAACACTTTTAAATGAATGTCCTAGATCTTTAACAAGAATTGTGTCATCTGAAATATATGACTCATACCACGCACCATCTAATGCTCTTGCAGTAAATAGAATCACTGTTAGAAAGAATGAAATGCACAAATGCTCCAGTTTTCATTATGGTTTAATAAATATGGAAATAATATGAGTGTTAAACACTTCATTTATGTATTAAAAGTTACTGACCCTCAGTTTCCGACTCAACTTCTAAGGACCCACACTTGTTTAGACATGTGGTGAGCCAGGCTCCATGCCTCAAAAAAATTCATTAATCACTAGGAAAACTCATCTTGCAAAGTGAGTTCAGAGATGTTACATTGAGAAAAATGATGCCAGCATCACAAAAGATCAGGATTTGCATTAGATTAACATGCAATCAAACTGGTCCCACCACATCTCTAATGATGTCCTTAGAATACACCCTCTTTAGAAAGAGTGTATGGAAATTATAACGATTGAATTCACACCATGTGCTCAAACCGGGACCAGAAATTTTAAGCACAACTCTCTCAAATTTTCTTCTGTGATTTGCAGTCTTCTTTGAGTATCCTGCTAACATTTAACTTGTGTTCACAGTTCAGGGGGGGACATTACACTGGACAACAAGTGGATCAATATTACTGCTAGAATAAAGATGTAATTGTGTACATGTTTATGCCTGAGTAGTGTGGAGAGAGGTGAGAGTCCTGGGTATATTTGCTGCCCAAATTTGATGTACTTTCACATTCTCTAAAACTGCAAGTGACAAAAATCAGGCTATGAAGAATTTGAAAAGAACCTTGTTAAACTCCTGTGAGGTGAATCACAGCTCAGAACATAATAGTATGGAAAACTATGCCATATTTTTATTTTTAGGACTTGTCAGCAAAAAGTAACAGTTTAAAAAAGGTTTCAGCTTAAAAAAATGCTAAAACCACATCACACAGGAAGTTACAACAGAAGAATGCTTTTCTTCTTCTTTCCAGTTGCAATTTATTGTCTGAGACATTTGTTATTTATGTAAAAATTTCAGATTTTTCATTTACTGGCATTTGAAAGAAACCTTTAAATCTTTTTCCAAATCTCTCTACAGACAAGGTCCAAAACACAAACAGAAAAGGTGTTATTGGCCAAGACTAAAATGCATTGGCAGTCTTCTGATTGAAAACTTCTAATATTCTTGCTTTCTGATATTCAGCAATAACTAAAAGGACTGGTTTGGGCTTAGGCAGGTGGCAACTCCTGCATCTCCTGCCTTTCTAGCATTTATTTTTCCCTTTGAAATAGCAGTGTGTTCAAAAACAGAACACAGAGGAGTATTTTAGACATGACTACCTCCAAAGAATTCATGATGATAAGAAGAACTAAGGAGAGGCTTTTAGGGCTTGAGAAAGTGATAAAACATATAAAGAATAGAAATAGAAAAGTGGCAGACAAAATTACTTTCCTCTGGGAGATCTTGCTATATTTAAATGTCTGGACCCTCTAGAGCCTGGCACCTCTCATCTCTGTCCCTATATCTGTTTCAAATGACGGAAGAAGCACCAGCCTTACAGTGCTCTTTCAGAAATACAGGCCTGATGTAGGACCTCTTCACGTGATTCCACTTATGTATCAGGAGGAAAGGAAATGCAGCTAAGGGAGACCTCAGATGCACAGCCATCTGTGCCTCTGCTGTACAAAGTGAATCATTAGGTTCAGACGAAGGTAAGCAACATTTTTTACACTCAGACATTTCCCTGAAGACTTGTGTTCTGTGATTTGCAGCTCTCTTTGAGCATCTGACCCTCAATAACCACATTTTGTTTCTATTACAAGTTTGGTTGGTGAGATTTAAATGGGCAGCTGTTACAGGAAAAACAGTGTCAAAGATATTCAATTACTAACCATACTGGAATAAATATGTGCTTGTTCTTGTGCGCATGTGTGAAGATAAGTGAGAGGAGAATAACACTGGAAGTGAGAAGGTGAATTTTTTTACGTGAATCAACATGATGAGCATGCATTTTGTCTCTGTAGTGCTTTCCTGCTAGCTCCCTTTTCCAGGCTAGTGTTTGTCCCCCACTGCATGCAATCACCTACTTGTTTTGTCATCAGAACCTAAAGCCCTTTGAGATGCAAACATTCTCATCCTACTTTCTTTAATATGAGCTGTATATTTAGAAATCTACTCATAATTATGCTCCTCATTCCTTACAGTAAGGTTAAATATAAAAGTAGTAGCTGATGTTCTCATGCTCATCAAACCCTCTAGACTCGCATGGGTTATAATTATGATGCTAGATGAAATACTGAGAATTAGTCCCTACTCCACAGATTCCTTACAGACTTCAGAGACAAGGAGAAGAAAAGACTGTAAGGGAATTCAGATGTATCTGGAGAAAACTATCTGAACTTTTGCCTCTTCAGCTGCTCTGTGTCTAAATATTGCATAAAGGTTGTTACCCATTTGAAATGAATTCTGCCAATTTAATCTTTACTTTAAAAGCTGAGAAAAATCGATTAGACTTCTTCTCTAATGTCTTTTTGTGATACTGATATTCAGCCGTAAAGGCAGCTGAAACATTTCCCAGCTTCCCTGTACTACATGTCATTATGGCCAAGTACGTGTAAGGCCCCTCACTGCTCTAGTATATTCACCAAGGCTCTGCCAGGCATTCTGTTGATGGGAGACAGCAGTGCCTCCCTCTAAAGACTTCGATTAACGCCTCCACCCTGCAAACATCTCTGCACCCAAGGAACTCTATGTCAGTCACTTGTCGTGTTGCTGTGGGAGAACTTTCACACCCAACACAAGGAGATTTCTACACACCAACTTGTTTGGAGGGGCAGAACTTAATTTTAGACACGTCAAACTGAGTGACAAACAAATGATGGTAATGAGAATGATTAAGCCTACATTTACTGTCAAGAGCTGGGTTTTAATCAGTTGTGTGTCTATTACAGTTCTATTTTTCAGGCAACAAGACTTTTTGAAATACCATGCTAATCAGAAATAATTTCTGTCTAGCAGAGCAAGGATTTCATCTAAAATTCACCTTTTTTCACAAAACTAATATGAGCTTTTAGCACTGCTTTAGTTTCACTTAAAACATATACTGAGGGGGTAAGCAAAGCCTTAATGATACATAGGCCCCAGGCCAGTTTGCAAGACAGAAAATTTTATCTGTATGAAAATACATAGATGAGTCTTGAGTTTTAATAGATTCTTAGATTACCTGTAACTACATTTTTGACTTAAGGTAAAACTTATATTGATGGGACCTTCTAAGTATGTATGATTTATTAAATATGCCTGCTGGTGGTTTGTAGACAGTTCATAAGCTCTTAAAATAGTTTCCAGGGAAATTTTGTGTGATCTAGAATATGTAATGATTTATACACTGTACAAACACCAGAGAGGACATTTCTTGCAACTGTCAATGCCTTTAATTCTCCTGAAGAGCTCTTCTTTTTGATGCTTGGCTGAGGTTCAGTCTAGAATCATGTACAGCTACACACTGGCTTAATGAAGCCTGGGGTACTGGGTTCCAAGTGAAGACGGAAAATACTTGCTCATTCTGAGGGGATCAGGTGCCCACTCTTTGGAAACATTCCCTAGATTTTCATTATCTTGTTTGCTTTCCCTTTTCCTCCTCTACACAGAGCAAGCAAAGCCCACTGTGTTTCTGCTACCAAGATGGATAATTACTGAGTGCTGTACTAATGAAAACATGTGTAGCTAAATTAAAATAGTTTCTTCTAGAGAAAATTGAACATGGTATAAATACTAGCAACTGGAATGTCTCTATTCATTTTTGTTTATTCTTTGAAAACTTGAATACAAGTAATTTTCTTGTATTTTTCATTTTCTATTTCTTTGCTTTTGTATCTCTGAATTACTGACTTAATGTATTGTTCTTTAAAAAGCCCAAAAAACACTAAAACCCAAAAATTATCTTTTAGAGGCATATGTGGGGATTTTTTCCCTTCACTTCAAAATATTTTGGAGATCCTCTTAGAAAGTCCTGAGATGTGAACTGAAGAATCAATACTTGGATACATTACGTAACGTAACATAAATTAAAAACAGAAATTTAAGCAAGGAGGCAAATGCAATTACCCATGCCTTTTTTGTGCATTAAGAAACTTACTGAGATTGTTGTACATTAAGCAACTGATTTAAATAAATCTATTGTGACATAAGAACAATTTGTGCATCATTCTAATGAAATATCCGCTATTGGATAAACACGTAAATCTTGATTTTTCAGGTTTCTACAAACAAAACTAACAAAAAATTTAACACAATCATTAATTTTGGAAAGAGCTGTTTTAAAAACACAGTTCTTTGATAACTTGATAGCTTCTGAGATTAGAAATAAAACACTGTTATAATTCTCTAATAATCCTAGTCTAAACTCTTCATATGTCTTCCAGCCACTTGAGCATTTCTATACTTCTCCTGATGTTGCCTTTCTTGTTTGGAATGGACTTCTGCAACTGGCAGTAGCCTCATAAATATGTTTCCCTGTCACTCTGCAAATCCCTAATTCTGGAGTGACCTCTTTTTCTGAAAATTAGAAGAAACATTGTCTCATTAGAGATGCATGGTTGGAACAGCAGCTATAGCCGCTCTGTGAATTTCCCCTCACAGATCTGATGTGTTTTCCAGCGGGCAGGGTTTGGAAGCCAGCATTGCTGCTGATAGTTCTGTAACTATTCTCAGAGTTTTCAATCAGGTCACATCCAGGAGTGAAGATTACCAAGTTGTATGCAAAGAATTAAATACTCCTATGGAAGCCTTATAAGGACTGATGTAACTTCTGCTGAAGCTAATGGCAAATTCCCATTCTTTTGACCCTGTACTGGATTAGGGTGAATGTCTTACCCTTTTTGTTTAAATGCTGTCTTTTATTCATTCCAGTTTTTTATCCAAATTGTGAATGCAGCCCTCACTCAAGTGCATTATTTACAATCCTTTTGATAAAAGGATACAGCATGCCCCCACAGTCTTCTCTAAACAGCTCAATGCTCACACTTCCCATGCTTCAAACGACCTAAATCTGAACAAACTCTTCTTTGATAATACTGTGCTCTGAGTAATTCCTATGGGGTATACCATGCCAAGCAGGAAAGATACACAAACTATGACAGGAAATAATTTGTCTCCCAGCAGCTTGCAATGCAGGCATCTGCAAAAGATTGTGGAAATTTCTCTACCCAATCCATGGAAAGCTTATAGGTCCAGCTGGGAATTTTTCTTTCAAATTCTTCACCTGACCAAGAAAATTAGGCTAGTGCCTGTTTCATAAGTGGCATCCTCACTATTAAAGGTAAACAAAATTAAAGTACTATTAAAGGTAAACAAAACATATTTACAGAATAAAAGGTGGTGTAAATGAGACAAACTACACAACTGCACAACTTTCCATAGTATGTGAAAAAATGTTTTCCCTCCTAACAGAATAAAATCACTGAAATTTTGGAAGGTTTGGACTTTCTTCACTTTTCATGTACAGAGCAAAACTATAACATCACAACATAAAACACCAGCTCAGCCTCTTTTCCACAGAAGTCAGTGTTGTAATGACTCGTGAGCATAAGAAGAAATAAAACCATCAAGGTACAGTTAATAATAATTTTCCAGTTGTTATTTATGGGCATGACCAGAATTTTACATACATGCTAAATAGTAACTCCTCATGCTTGCAGTCCCATGGGGCACAGTGGAATCGCTTACAGCAGAACAAAAGAGAAAGTGCTGCTTCTGTGTGCAAGATAATGGTCAACAAACGGGAGTTTATAAAAAAAACACCCAAACCTTAGGAAAGCTATTTCCAGATTATGGGACGACAGATTTATACTTAAGCAGATGAATACTATTCACTAAGAAAACAGAGCAACATGCAATCTGTTCTGAAATAAATATAAAACCAGTCAGTGAAAATGTGATGCGTTCCAATCATAGAATGAACAGCATTAGCTGGATAACACACAAAAATTTCCTAAATAGGTGGACCTTGGGAGAAACTAGCTCTCTATTTTACCTCTTTCAATTTACTGCTGCAGTGTCAGGAAGAGGGATTCTCCTGCTTTCCCTAGGCTTCAGCATGAGGTTTTGCTTCTCAGCAGTTCCTCTTCCACAAACATCTGAAGCACTTAGAACCGTGACTCACCCAAGCCCACCTCGGGCAGCTGTAGCATGAGAGGGACACGACTGCAGTGAGTCCATAGGGGTGCTGCTCCATGGTGCCAGACCTAGTGCAGCTAATGAGAACCTCCCCTAACTTCACTGTTCCTACCAGAGAATGCTGCGAAGAGTGAAGCAATTGTGGCACACTGAGAGCTCATAAAAGCAGCTTCCACGTTTCTCTTTGCTGTCTCCAGAATAGTAAAGGATAAAACCTACAGTGAAAGTTTAAATCCTAAAGGAATAACAATTTACATCAGTATTCCTTGAGTGTCTCAATTCTTATTACAGTTGGCCCCAGCTTGCCCCCACTCCCCCCAATATCAAGGAGGAAGGAGGAAAACTTTTCTTCAATGGTATTATCTAGAGGAACTCTTTTATCAGCTGCTGGGAAAAGTTGCAAGAAGTTCTTTTTTCTTGGACCTTGGCGCATGCTAAGCCCAGCACCTCCTTCTGAGCACTAAGCTCCCTTGCTCCTGTCCCTCCCACCCTTCTCAGCAGGGCTTGAGCTGCAGAAAGGCAGCCAGCTGCTGTTGCATGCAGGTTTCTGTGAGAAAGGCAAGCTGTAAAATTTGGCTGTAGTCTGTAAGAGAAAGTGGCAGGTGGAAAAAAAACACCTGAGAACCGTTTCAGTATGAGCATTCAGAAGTAAGCGAGGCGACTTTAAAGCCAGTTTCTTTTATTTTATGGCAGCAACAGCCTTCGCACAGAAAGACGAAAGAAAAAACGCTGTTCTCAGCCGGGTGGTGGTACCTTTTGAACAAGTTTGTTTGCTTCCTGACTCCACCTGCTGGGAAGACACTCCACTACCTGCTATCCGCCCTGACATGTTTGTCAGGAGTGCTGAGGTGAATCACCGTGCGTTCGCTCCGTCTCCCACCCTCACTGTGGCTCTCTGGATGTTTAAATGGCGGGCAGCTTGGAACAGTCATAGCAGAGAAGTCCTTCCCTGCACTACTTCATGCACAACCACTCGACGTTCTTCCGCGAGGTGGGGGGTGTTGGCTCAGTTGCCCCTGCATGCCCGTGTAGCTGGGGTCTGCTTTTGTGAGGAGACCAGAGGTGCTTGGAACCAGGTCTTTCTCGACCTCTTCTTAGAGTTAGTTAGTTTAAAACGCTTCCATGGCTTCTGGAGGAGAAACGAGAATTTAGATGACTCTGCCGTCCGATGAATGCTGCGGCCATCCCTTGTTCATCCTCCCCAGCTTGGTGGACGGTAGGTAGACGGTTCATGCAAGCTGGAAAAGCATCAGAGGAGACAGGGCAGACGGGAGGACGCGGGACAGCATCCCCGGGGCGGCCAGGGGCCACTGCAACCCTCGATCCGCTGCGGGAGTAGCGCCCCACCCGCCCAGGTGCCGGATCGCAGGGGTCCCACGCTCCACGCCCTGCATTCCCCCGGCATTCCTTTCCGAAAGATGCCCGCGATGAAACCTCAACGCTGGCTCGGGTCTGAAGACCGTCTCCTCCAAGAGGAGGACGCGAGGTCCCCGGCCGGGCCTCTGACACCGCAGGGTCCGAGCTCCTGCGGGGCGACGCACCCTCGCTGCGGACAGAGCCCGGCCGACGGCGGACCGGGAACTCCCGGCCCCGCACGGAAGGGACCGCCGGGACAAAGGGCAGTCGGCCGCGCTGCCGCCCCCGCCTCCCCCGCGGGGACGAGGGGCGTGGGGGACGCGCCCCCGCCTCTGGGCCGGGCGTCCCTCGGCTCCGCGCAGCGGGACCGCCGTTCCTCAGGCGCTGTGCGGCCCCGGCTCCCCACCGCCCCCGCAGCGCCGGCTCCGGCACGGCCGCCCCGCCGGCAGCAGCGCCGGGAGCCGCGGGGAGGCG